>NC_138519.1:10705697-11232450 GCF_000230855.2 Cajanus cajan
TTTGAATGTTAGGTTGCGGTGCAAGTTTTTTTTTTTTTTTTTTTAATGATTTCATTGTTTCCATTTGTATTAAAAATGAGAATATAATTATTTTAAAAGTAAAAAAATTGACTTTATATTTTCTATCTATTTAACTTATTTATAATATTAATATTTTTATTTTACACAATAATTTATGATGTTAAATGAGTAGTTGATACTATCTTTAATGTCATTTAATTCATATATCATGACTTTTGTTATTTTTTAATATAAAAAATAAAAATTATCCAAATATGCAATAAATTAATAACGTTAATTAAATAATAATTTTATCTTTGATGTTATTAGATTGTGATGATTGAATAACTAGTCATATATACAAATTTAAGTTATTGTGCAAGAATTATATATATATATATATATATATATATATATATTTATTTATTTATTTATTGCATAATAAATGAAAGTTATTTTTTGATAAAATATTGAAAGATGAATATATTACAATTGATAATGTTAATTGAATTACACTTTTATTTATAACGTTATTGTAAGGATTTAATAATTAATTATTTGTTTACTTAAATTTTTATGTAAGTTTTTTTTTGGATAAAAATATAAAAAGAAACCTTTTTCATAAAAAATGAAGGATCGAAAAATATTTTTAGAGATAGAATAAATATTTGTAAAGTTAATAGTTTTGTGCAATTAATTAAAAGTACTATATTTAATAGGCGTTGTAGGGTAATAATACATTTCTTATACGACTTCTAAACTCAACTTTAGTTTCAAAGAATATTTTTTTAAGAGATTTTTCAATATATTTTTTAAAAAATAAAATATTGGTGACGACTCCATTAAAATTATGTTTGTATAATTTCCTTTATGATTTCAGCTACGACATTAATAAATGATAAATTGATACTTATATTTCTTTGTTTAACCATAATAAGATTCTTAAAAAGTTGTAAATAAAAAATAACTTTCTAAATTGAATTATTATTTTATTGGTAATTTTAAAAAATACTTTATATATGTTATCTCATAGTGTATAACAAGGGAATGCGACTTTAGATAAACATCTAGTGAGTATATATTTGCTTCTCATATATTTGAGTTTTTTAAGATCCTGGGTGAATCATAAACATGATATTTTTAATTATTTAAGTATTGTTCTTGTAATTTTTTTTATCATAAGACTATTAAGATATCAAAAATATTTTTAGGATCATTCACAATATACATATATATATATATATATATATATATCATTTAGTACAATTATTTTTAGTAATTCATCTTGTAAATCATTTCTATAGTGTGTTTGGATGATGAATTTTAGAAATTTAGAGTGTGTTTGGATAGAAAATTTAAATGAAAAAATTAATTTGTTTGAATAATTTCAAATTTCCTGAAGTGATAAAGAATTTAAAATTCTTATAATTTAAAATACTTTGATTTTGATTTCTATCAATCCTTAAATGTTTTGTTCAAAAAAATCACACACACAAAAGTAATTGAATTTTGAACAAATGAACAAGTGACAATAGGAGTAGGTTGTACATAGCTAAGGACTACAACTAAACGACTCAATATCACACAAAAAGGATTTTCCAATGGTTTTCCAAAGATAGCATGCAAGCATCATCCACCACCACTCAAACCTATGGTAGTAACATGAGTGATACTACCAATAAACACTACTTCTTACATAAGCAAGGAACATGTCACAACACACAATTAATCACACATCATGGTACACATGGAACATGCAACTATGACACATAACACAGTTCAGTTTGAATCAACTAGACTATGATACCACTAAATGTGATATCCTCTACCCCACGTATCATAATATAAGAATAAATAATTTTGAATAGAAAACTTTAGCTTAAATAAATCTCCAATGTTCATGTAGAAGGCATCACATTTTAACTTAAACAAAAGTCAATTAAAATCCAACTAAAATTACAATGAAAACAAAGAGTTTTCTTAAAACATAACAATAGGAAGGAAATTCCTAAACTATTCCTAACTACACCTCGATATCACATATCCTTTCAGAGTAACCCAACATGAAGCCTAAGGCTCATCACCAGCATCTTCAGCACTATGTTGATGATTAACAACAGAAAACATAAGAAAAACAACAAACAAAATAAGAAAGTGAGAAACATCTCACTCTAGCTCACGGTGTAGGAATGTCATCGGATAGCCAAACATAAACAAGGCATACATATATATACACAACATGGACAAATTGGTAACAATAACAAATTTCACTATTTCATGACATAATAATTAAATAACACATAACATTAAGATGCATATGCGATGGACATGGACTAAATGTTATCATGCATTGGTGCCAGTAAAAAATCACACATCATACTTGTGCATTGCCAATAACAATACATGTAAAGTAGCTTAGGAGAACATGTCAAGTCACACCCTTTACGCATTCATACTAAGAGGACATACTACCAAGGTCTAGTTGAGATAGCTAAGTTGCGCAAGATGCATCCCATGCATAGGATGGTAGAATTGAGACTTCCAAACTGAGTTATCCCAAGGATCGATCCCCAAACTTTTACACAAGGGGACCTTCCTTAGCAATGTATTCCATATCACACCCTTAAAAACATTTTTATACATATGATGCATGTCAACAAAATCTATACATAACAATTCACATGATCTCATTAATTCACATATCATATGTCTTATTATATCATATCATCACATCATTTCATTGTCAACTAATCTCATATCATATAATCATTATCTTTTCTCAATATAATAATTAACAATTCGATCATATCAATTAAATATTAGAAATCAATGGCATAAGGGATCATATCACTACAACTCATACATAGCTCATAATCATATTAATAGTATACTCATATACCACAACTAGTTATCAATATTAATTAATATAATGATTATACATGTTCTCAGTTCAACAACAACAATTACACAACATCATTCAATACGCCTCAAGATAAAATCATTATGAGATCTTTTAATCATATGTTAACACCTCGATCATAGTTACTAAGAGATCATTGTCACTAATTTTTTAAATCATAGCTTAACTAGCCTAGTAATCTTATCGATATCACACGTTAAGTCCTTAAACATCACTATCATCAAAACACTTCAAATAATTAACAACCAACTTACATCATAACTTATTCACGATTGGTTTCTCCCATAATTTATCTTTCTTAATATTGATATAGGTACCTCAAATCATTCATATAAGATCAAACATTTAAAAGGTAAAGTTATTCATCATCACCACGCATAAATTACATTTTCATAACTTAATCTTCTAAGACATCGTATAGTCCAAACACCTTATCTAGAACAATATATATTCTATCAAGCTGATCTTAATTTTCTTAGAAAGCTAAAATAATTGTTTCCAACTTCTATGTTGACCTCAAAAGTTAATTCCTCCATCTATTATTTTTTTTAAAATACAAAACTGTAGTGTTTTAGCCTAAATCTGACAGCTTGACATTTGCTCACTAATTTAATTATAACGGGTTATAAACCTCCTTTTTAGGTAAGTTAATATCTAAGGCTACAATGTTATGAAAATATTAAAGGCTAATTCGATCATTTGGGATGCTTGCACAGGCGTGCAAGTGGGTGCACACTTGTGTCAATTGCGATTCAGCACAAGACTTTTCAACATCGGCCACATAGGCATGCAACGCAATGCATGGGCATGCCAGCTGTTGCCCTAGGATGAAATTCACTACAACGAAGTGCAAAAATCGCACATGACAAACCTAAAACTACAAACCAATCGATAAAAATCACGATTAAAGCTTAATATTACCCTATTATATAATCAATTACTTGAATTCAACCTTAATTTCACATTTTAATTACATACTCCTATTAACTACTCACACAATAACCATTTAGGGTTCTCATAGGAACTCATAGGAACACCAAAACATACAATTTCAATCCCATTCTAAAAAATTACCAACACATATTACAATTTACATCAAATAGAATATACAAGGAGAAACAAAGAAGATATCATATACTTAGAGATACAACAAAGATGGATTGAGGGTCAATCCCACTACCCAACATATAATCTCACACTTAGAGTGAGACTTTTCACTCCCTCCTTACCTTGATGAGTAGAAGACAATCTTGCAACTTCAGAATGGTTTCTTTCATTCTTTAGTTTTTCGAGCTCTGAAACATAAAAACATACTTAAAAAGAAAGCATAAAAAAGTATGCTAAAAAACTTCCTCTTTTAATTAGAACTTAACCCTTCTTTAACCCTGTAGTTAGAACACTTGACCATAGTTATAAATTTCCTCCTCCTTAATTTATTCAATTAAAATCTTTCATCACATAACCTCATATTATACGAATGTGTATATCAATTAATTCAAATAAATATTAGAACCATTCCATTAATTATAATAAAATATAATAACTAATAATTAATAAATAATATATATATATAATACATATATTTCTCTCAATATAATTATAAATAAAATAAAATAAAATATATAAAACATATTTTCTAAAATATATTTAATTATATAATTAATTAAAAATATTTTTTCCAAATATTTTTTTATAAAAAAATAATTTTATAAATATTTTTTTAATTAAAAATACTCATGATTATTTAAAAATTTCTAAAATATTTTATAAAACTTGAGGTGTTACGTATAAGAAACTTATAATGATCTTACTATTGCCTGGCTGGAAGGCATCATTAGCATTCTTTGCAAATCTGATTCTACTTGTGCTTTGATTCTTATTAAAGAAGGCACTCAGATCACTCATGATTATTACCCTTTTGTTTAGAAAATTAGATGCTTTCTGTATCAGTTTTAAGCAAACTCTTTGAGAAGGAAATGACGTGCCAGATTGCACTGTACTACTGTAGTACATGGGGTAATTAATTGCACTCTCTCTGAATTTATTTATTTTATTTTGCATTACACTAATTTTTTTTAATTCATATAATTATATTATAGACTACATTACATTTAATATATGTTAGAAAAAATATTATGTTATCATATAAATTCAATAATATTTATTTAGGATTAACAAAAATATTAATTGTGATATTTTTATATCTCCTATGTTGACAATAAATAAACAGATTGAAAAATTAACTACAACTATACAACTATAAATGTGAGACAAATTTGTCTATAATAATAAATGATATAAAGATTGAGCATTGCATTTTTATTTCTAATTAATCGATTACTTTTAATTTCTTTTTGTATAACACATCGAATCCAATTGAATTTAGATTTTTTTTTTCACTTTAAAAATTTATTCATGTTACTTCCTGTAATAGTATTTGTATTTTAAAAACATGTATTATGTATACACATACATAATTACTTCTTCTATTTTCGCATATTAACTAAATTTATTATTTATAATTTGTTTTAAAAAAATTAACCATCTTTTTGTTGAACACTTAACTATCACTTCAACACAATTAAGAAAAAAGGTTAGGAATTCACTCTATTTTTTTTTTTTTTTATATTCTAATTCAAAATAAATATATTTTTTGTTAAAATTTTTTAAAACATAAATTTTTGTAAGTCTCACATCTTATTTAATAAATATATTTTTTAAGAAAAAATTATAAATATGAATTTCAACACATGTTCAATTGTATGAACCAACATACTAGTTGTCACCATAAATGTTACATCACCGTTTAACTATCCAACTTACTATGAATAAAGCATATTAAAAACGATTATGATCGATCATTTTTTTCTTTTTAGTCTAAAAGTGAAAATCGAAGAAAAAGAAATTTATACTACCAATTGTGTCTTTTAAACTGATAAAAAGGAAGGAATAAAAAATGGTTTTTCTCCTCCTAAAAAGATTCTGATTAACATCTACCTCTCAAATGGAATGGATCGAAAAAGAAATATAAAAAAAAGTATGATGTAATAAAAAAAGCAAGAAAACTAAAATAAGAAAAAGAATAAATGAGCCAAAATAATTTTTTTACTATAAAAAAGAAGTTTAATAACATCTTTTAATACATTCATTCTTATTAGTTAGAATTTATTAAGAATTATAAAATTAAGAAATATTCATTAAACAAGATTTGAGACCTATCAAATTATATATTTTTTAATAAATTTTAATCAATAAAAAAATGTATTTAAAAGTGTGAAATTTCTATTATTATTATTATAATTATTCTAAAAATAAATATTACAATTATGATCTCTAATTATAAGACATTTTAATTAAATTACACCCTTTTAAAACGATTAATTAATTTAGTTAAGAAAATTAAGTTTGTCAATAACATAAATTATCTTTTTTCAAAATTATTTTTGACATTTCTTAATTTAACATTTTATCTTTTCACTTAATTATTTCTCAATTAATTAATATTTAAAATAGAAATATCTATATATTTATTTATCTTCTTTGACCCGAATAAGAGAGAGTAAACTTTTATCTAATTAATTTTAAATATTTATTGTATTTCATTTTAAAAAATAGTTAATTAAAGAAAATTTTCTAAAAAATAAAATTAATATATCTAATAATTAGAAAACAGTCTTATAATAAAAAAAATTAATATTTTACCATATACATTTCACATACATGTTAAAATTTTAAAATTTATATATATATAAACATATAAATTATATTTTAAAATTTTGATAAATAATTTATATTCTAATAAAATTTATTTATTAATATTTTTTTTATAAAATTATTAATATTAAATATATAAATAATTATGATAAATAAAAATTAAACTAGATAATAAATTAAAAAAAATTATAAACTCTCATTAAAAAAGGACTTAAAAATATCTCCCACAGAGAAATTATGTGCAACATATATCGTCCCTTGGAAACAATAATTGCGTCAGAGAGTGACCCAATAGCATATGCTCCCCATTCCTTTTTGATTCCTCTGAGTCCCGCCATCGAAAGAGAATATCCATTGGTAGAGTCCCTTCCATGTGTTTAAGATTCCTCTCTTTCCAAACACACACTTTCTCTCTCTTCCTTCCTTGCACTACACAACCCGCAACATCGTATCATATAATTAATCGCTGTAACTTTATATTATACTCCTCTCTCTCGCCTTTGCAATCATCATGAACAACACTACCACCTCTCTCTATATAAATCCCTCTCTCTCTCCTCCTTTTCTCTCACCTCCCACAACACCACCCTCTTCTTCTTTTTCTTCCTTCCCTCGCAGCTCTCTTAGATTTGCTTGTGTCAAGCACTTTGGACCCAAGCCCATTACACCCTTTTGCAGAAAAGCGCGATTGTGCTCTCTGCCAGGGTCAACGAGTGTCGAAAGGAGAAAAAGTTTCGTGCTTGGAGCCACCGACATGACTATAGCAGAGGATAGTTTGCTGGAGGTGGTGGAGGAGGAAGAGGGTCCTCCTGATTTTTCTTTGCTTGATCCTGAAAGCAATTCTAGGCCTCGTAGAATTGCTCTCTTTGTTGAGCCTTCTCCTTTTGCGTGAGTTGGATTCTTAATCTGTTCTTCAATGTGCACTGTTTGTGGCTTCTAATCCTCATTGAATGTAGAATGTTTTGAAATTTGAACACTGCAACCCCTTTTGCCTATGTTATAGTTTGTTGGGGACAGCATTGAGTTTTTACAGCGGTTTGTTTGTCTGGTTCAGATTCAATGTTGACTTTGTGGTGTTTGATGAATTGGGTTTTGTAGATCAGGTGGAATTGAATTTGTTTTGATATCCTTAAAATAAATAAAGAAAGCTCGTGCTTTGTAATTTAATTAAGCTAGCTTTGTCTTGCCTGTTTAGGAATAATCTTTCTATTAGCTTAATTACTTATGTAGTCTCACCATCAGAAAAGTGCATCTCACTATCTCAGCTATTTTCTGCTGTTTTTCTCAGACTCGGCTTGTGAATAGATCAGTAAAAATGTTTCATGGACACTCCCTGCTAGTAAACACTAGAGACACTGGGAGAGAGAAAGACATAGAACTATAGAAGAGAAAGAAGTGTAGATGATACCACATGATAAAAAGAGAAATAGAAAGAAATAAGGGGTCTCGTTTACTACATGGTCCAGGACTACATAGTCTCAATTAATTTTCACTTGAAGTTTAGTCAAATGTTATTAATTCTTTCAGAAATTCTACGCAAAGATTAGCTGGGAACATGTACATGTGGTAGCACGGGACTATCTAATAATTTCTCGTGTCAAAAGTTCACAACTCTTTTGATTTGAATGTGAAATTGAAGGGCATTTACAGCTTATGAATGTTAGTGACCAGGCATTAGTTTAAGGAAATATTGATGGGAAATTAAACTGACATGCTTCCTACTTTTTGTCTGCATTACTACCCAATGTGATGATTGCATTGCACTTGGTATTATTGATGTGTGACCCTTTATAAGATGTGTGGTGTGGTGTCTGCTGTGGAAGTGGAAGGAGAAACATGTTCTTCAATTTAAACAGGATTATCATTCCAGCTATATCTATTTTGCAGATATGTCTCGGGATACAAAAATCGTTTCCAGAATTTTATAAAATACCTTCGTGAAATGGGAGATGAGGTAACCCTTTCTACTTCTGTTTTTTCTTTATGCACACATGTCCTGTTTTTTTATTTTCCTAAACATTGTAAACCAACTGGTTAGCTTTATTTGTGCATGGTATAGGTGATGGTTGTGACGACGCATGAAGGAGTACCCAAGGAGTTTTATGGAGCCAAATTAATTGGATCCCGAAGGTTGTTAACTTGGACTTCTTTAGTTTTGTTGGTTCATTTTTGCTCATTGAGTCGTCACTGCCTCTACTTGTATTATAAAGAATTTGTTTTTGAATCTTAAACTTGCGGCCTTTTAGCCACTTGAAACTTGAAAAGTTTTTGTTTCTTAATCACAGTCATTGTTTATATTTGTAAATTGTCATGCAAGGTCGATTCTTATGCTACTACTAAAGAAAAATACTTTTATCATGGTATAGGATATTCTTTTTAAGTCTTTTTAAAAGCTATTTTTTCTAGCTTCTCAGAAAAGTACTGAAACTGCTTTTAGGTGTTTTGTTTTTACTTTTTTCAAACATCTTATTTAATAATCATAAAAATTCAAATATTTTGACTTTGTCAGTTACAGAGAACAAAGAAACGGGGTAGCAAGTTCTCATGGCATTCATATTGTCATGTATATTTGAAATTTGACTTCTTTATACCACAGCCGTTGCTTCGTACTAATACTCTTCATTTAAACAAAATGCAGCTTCCCTTGTCCCTGGTATCAGAAGGTACCCCTCTCTTTAGCACTTAGTCCAAGAATAATTTCTGCGGTTGCAGAGTTTAAGCCGGACATAATACATGCATCATCGCCAGGCATAATGGTTGGTCTAAAATTCCAGTGCACCTCAATTATTAATTGTAGTATTCTAAAGAACAATATAGTTGTAAAGACTTATTTTACTAAAAGTCCGAGGCTGGTTTAATTTCAGGTTTTTGGTGCCCTTATCATCGCAAAGCTTTTGAGTGTTCCAATTGTCATGTCATATCATACCCACGTACCAGTGTAAGTTGCTTATTTAGGTCAGTTTGGATAAACTTCTCATTAAACATGTATAAAAGAAGAAAATAAGAGGCTAATTAATCAAACTTCTGCAAGTCAAAATCAACATGTTCACATTAGGTTTTAGATAAAAGAACTTATAGAAAAGTTGAAGTGTATAAGTTGATTTTAATTTATAGAAAAATTGATTCATTTTATCTCTTCATTTTCTTCTTTTACAAGTACTTGTCGAGAAATTTATCCAATCTGGAATCTACTTGCATTTCATATTTTCTGAATGTATTTCACATTTGTGAAGTTATTATGTCTGGACTATGTATTGATTCCACTCGTTGTTGTGGCTGATCTTAATTGTTGTTCAGATATATTCCAAGATACACCTTTAGCTGGCTGGTGCAACCCATGTGGTGGGTCATAAGTATGTACTTGCTCTCTTGCTTCATTTTTTCCAACTTTGAATCATATTTTTGTGAAATAACATGAATTTTCTTTTTTGTATAGAATTTCTGCATACAGCAGCTGATCTTACTCTGGTGCCATCAGCTGCCATCGGAAGGGATCTTGAAGCAGCTAGAGCAACAGCAGGTGAACTCAAACACCCCATGTCAAGTGATTTCTTAGCATTTGGTTCAGTTGATAAAGGATCAGTTTGTATAAACTACCCTAGACGCACTTATAAAAGAGAAAAATAGAAAGGAAAATCAAAATAAGTTTTTCATAAATTAAAAAAAAGATTTTGAAAAAACTAATAAGAAAACCTTCTACAAATTAGTTTATACATAAGTAAATTTTAGTTTATGGAGATGATTTTTTCTTTCTATTATTTTACTCTTAGAAGTGTTTCTAGAGAATATCCAAACATGTTTAAGAGCAGCTGAACATTGGCATTTCTTTATACACCCACCCTTGTCGCAGCAAATTTTTGTCTGACTCAATTCTCCTGTTGATGTCCAGCTAACAAGATTCGTCTTTGGAATAAGGGTGTTGACTCTGAAAGTTTCCATCCCAAATTCAAATCCCATGAAATGCGATTAAGACTGAGGTGCAGATCGTTCATCATTCTCCTGTGCACAAAGTTTGATATAAAATGGGTTTTCAACTTACTCTTAATCTTGTGTCATACAGCAATGGTGAACCTGAGAAGCCCTTGATAGTTCATGTTGGACGGCTAGGAGTTGAGAAGAGTTTAGATTTTCTGAAAAGGTAGAGAACATATTAAAAATTTCCAAACATGAACTTATGATTTTGCAGTCCATCAACTGCAAGATTGTTGAAATTTTTTTGTTGGTTATTATTGTACTGAAGCTGAAAGATGTCTAAAACTTTTTCAAGATATGTTTTCTAAATGTACTTTTTCTGTTACTTGTTCAGTTCTTCGTAGTATATGGCATAGCATGTATAAATATATATCTAGCATGTAACTTGAATATATGTATCCTGTCTTGACATTTGGAACACATGATTTGGCAGCCTCATGGATAGGCTTCCTGAAGCACGGATTGCCTTTATCGGAGATGGACCCTACAGGTGACTTTTTCTAATGTTTCTTTGCTTTCCTTTATCTATATCAAGTACTCCCAGTGTGTTTGGTTTATTGTGAAAAATTTAATTTTGTGAAATTGTTAATGAAAAATAATTACCATAACTTTTTTTTTATTAATTTGGATGAATTAATTATTTGTTTCTTATATAAAAGACCAAAAGGAGTGACACACTATAGGACAATTTGGATAAACTTTTCAATAAACATTTGTTGTAGAAGAAAATAAGAGTTGAACAAATCAATTTTTTTCCGTAAGTTAAAATTAACTTGTACACCTCTACTTTTGGAATAGTTAGAACTTCTAGAAATTAATTTATGGGAAAATTTTGATTGATTTAACGCTCTTATTTTTTTCTTCAATAAATACTTGTTGAGAAGTGTAATCCAAAATGATTCATGTACTCTTATATCTTTCAATATAATGATGTAATGGCTATTAACATCACGAAAAGGGTTGAAATGTTGCCAATTTCTTGTGTCATGCCCTCATCCTCATGTCCTTTGCTCTGGCTGTCCCCGTATTACCATATATCATAGATTTACTCAAATGATCAATCATTATCATTCCCAATCTTTGGCTTCTTTTAACAATATGGATTCGTAACTGACAGGGAGGATCTAGAGAAGTTGTTTGAAGGCATGCCAGCAGTGTTCACAGGAATGTTAGGAGGGGAAGAACTATCCCAAGCATATGCAAGTGGAGATGTCTTTGTCATGCCTTCAGAGTCAGAGACACTTGGCCTTGTTGTTTTGGAGGCCATGTCATCAGGGATCCCTGTGGTGGGAGCACGTGCTGGTGGCATCCCTGACATAATCCCTGAAGACCAAGATGGCAAAATTGGTTACCTTTATACTCCTGGTGACCTTGAAGACTGTTTAAGCAAACTAAAGCCTCTTTTGGAAGACAAAGAGTTGAGAGAAACCATGGGAATTGCTGCAAGGTTAGAGATGGAGAAGTATGATTGGAGGGCAGCCACTAGAAAGATTCGCAATGAAAACTACAATGCTGCTATTTGGTTCTGGCGCAAGAAAAGGGCACAACTTTTGAGACCCTTTCAGTGGCTAGCTAAACGGGTCTTCCCATCCCCAGAAGTCAACTCATTGGGTGATTGATGTGAATGCTTCTGAGTTTTGGATGATTCCTTGGAAGATGATTATTGCTTTGGCTTTAAGGAAGCCTTGTATGGGACATAAGTGTGGTTGATTATGTAATGCATTCATTTGATTGATGTATATAATGGGACAAAAATTAAGGATTGTGCCATTAGAGTGGATTAGAGTTGAATGTCAATTCATATGCTGATGTACTGGATAGTGTAATTGTGCAACCAGTAAAGGGAGAACTATTCATGTTTTACCACGCCAGTATGCGACATGGTAGAAAAGTAGTGATTAAATGCAATTGACCCTTGTTGGGTGGATCCAAGACACAGATTGACAACAAGATATTACAAATTTGTGTCCAATTGTAGTTTTCTTGATTTTGAATTCTTTTGGGCCTTTCTTTTGTGTCTTGGGAGACATAGTAGAAAAGTAATTGTTCCGGTCACGGGATGCAGCAGGAAGGAAAGTAATTACAGGCAGACCGAACAGTAATGATTAAATGGATAAAGACCAGAAGAAAAATATTAATTGGGCCTTAGGGGGATTTAAGACAGATGAAAAATTGATAAGGCATTCCAAACTTGTGTTCAAGTGTAGTTTTCATTATTTTAAACTCATTTTGGGTTTTGTTTTATCTTGAAAGCACCTTCAACAGTAGAACACTTGGACAAATTTGGGCCTTAGCCCATTTGTTTGATAACCAGGCCCAAAGTTGGTAATATTTCTTGTGATAGGTAAAATAATAAAATGAACGGAGGAAAGGAAAAGAAAATAAAAGAAAAACTACATTTGGTCTTAGTAATGAACGAAACATAATGAGATGGAAAAGGCCAGGAGGGAGGAGGAGGGGTGAAGAACTGAAGATGAGAAAAAGAAGTGAGAAGGTGCAAAAACATAACGGTGAAGGTGGAGACGGGGATAATTTGGATATTTCAAAAAATCCAAAAGAAATTTAGGGTGTGAAGAATAAAAATGAGGTGTAAATAGCAAGGCCTTCAATACCTCTAGGCTCTATGTGTGTGTGTGGAGGCATATGTTAAATACGCCTATCTCCATTAATAATATACCTCCTTTATTCACTTTATTTTTTTTTTTTGTTTCAAAAATATTTTAAACGTGTATGTTATAAAACATACTTTTGAAAAATATTTCTCTTCAAAGTTCGTTTTATATATAACATATTTATGGAAAGTATTTTTTTTTAAAGTGTATGTATTGAACAAATTTGTTTTAGTTAATTGGAAAACCAACAAATCATATCTTATTAAATCAACCAGATGTCTCAGAAATAGTCCACCAAATTGATAACTCTGTTTTAATTTCTGCATTGCAAAAACTTTAGAGAACTAGAAGATTATTTATTTAGTATGTTTGATATAGACTCTTTAATGCAATTTCTTTTTCTCTCTCCATGTTTAAATGTCTGATTTACATGAAAGCTAATATTGTTCACTTCAAATTAAACGTGAAAAATCACTTTAAAAAGTGAATGCAAACACACACTAATAAAGTATCACGTTAGTACCTCATAAATAAATAAATTAAGGTGCGAAAAAGTGATGTTATTGTAATTTTTTCTTTTTATAGAATCCTTGGCGTAAAATACATTAAGCAAGGTTTGCTAGTGTTCTAGACTTCTAGCTGTATGAGAGCTTTGGAAAAAACTGCATGGGCCTCGTTATGCTTTGAATGCAGCCTGAAAATTTGTAACTGGGCATGAACCCCCCAACCATTTTGTCGTTCGGCCTGGTTTCAATATTTATTGAATTGCCCTACAGAGAGAGAGAAGACGAAGTAAATTAAACATTTTGAATGTATATGGTCCTATACTATGAATAGCAAAACAAAATTTACGACAACAAATAAATTGTGTATCGCAGTAAAATATATACATAATACAAGAATATGGATTAAAAAATTAATAATGTGCGTACGTTTACGATTATAATTAACTCTAATGGTCAATTCTTTTTCTGTATCATAACTTGGATATACAAATATTTTAATCATTTTAGTTATTGTGTCACTTTAGCATAATCACGTCTTTATAATAAATTATTCATTTAAAAGTATATTAAGTGTGATTTGATTGTGAAATTATTCGAACAAAGAACATTATTCTTAAATTAGTGTTAACTAAAATGACAATAATACATTGATATTATTACATAAGTTGGATGATGACCACATCTCATAGGTCATGCATATGAGATATTGAGTCAGATACACACATGTATAAATGTTGAAGTAGTATTTATATTAGATAGATCCACTATAAGGAAGTTTCATAATAATTATGCAAGTGTCACTAGTGTTTTTCTTGGCAACCATAATAAAGTAATTCTTCGACTTGAAGTCACATGGAGGAATGTGAGTGATGTAGAATGGATTCATCACTCCTATATGATGAGAGTTATGTCTTAGGCTTCTTGATAAAGTGAGACATGAAATATCTGTGACCACGTGAGAATTAGCCTATATGAGATATTGGATTTATTTGTGTTTGAAAGTGAAAATTAAGGTTGTGTCATCTTACAAGATTGCTTTTCTCTCTATGACTAGCATCAAAACTCACTGCAATGTTACTCATGCTGACTGAGTAGATGCACCATTTTTTTTGTTCTTGGTGATCAATGGATTGTTACTCTCTCATCCAAACAAAGATTTTTTTAATGAAAATTCTTAAATTACGCTCCAAATATAAAAATCCTAAACTTTTAGTATAGTTTTCAGTAGTGCGTGAAAAATGAGTTATTCCACTTATATGATCTTTTAATAAAATTTTTTTTTAAAATATTTATCCTATGAAATCCCAACATTTACTTCATCCACAAAAAATGTGGAACTCTAAAAATTTCTTTGTTCCTACTTCAAAGAATGTCATATTAGTAACTAAAATTACAATGAACAGAAATGAAGTTATTCCTAAGATGCCACAATAGCAATTTCGAAGTGATTAATCAGTTTAAGATTTAGAATGAGAGATTTTACTAAAAGTAATTAATTATTTTTTTTTAAAACAAATTAGTCATTTACAAAATCAATGAATACTACATATTAATAACATGATTACCAAGAAAAATTAAAAGTGATCAATAAATATTATCAATATCTAATAACACATTTTTAAATACGTTTTTATTATTAGTTAAAATTTATTAAAAATCACACAAAAATAAAAAAAATTAAGCTTTACTTATTGGTTAGTCTCATTCATAATTTTATAATTTGTAATAATTTTAATCAATAAAAGATAACGTCAGAAATTATTCCTAGTAGGCTAGTACTTCTCACATTTGCAAAAACCAACACTGATAAACATGTACTATGGTAGGCTGCTCTAGTTGTAGTACATGTGATGTTTAGACCATAGCCTTTAATTTAGGCTTTAGTGTAGTGAGTTGTTGAGGGAGAGTGAGTGCGATATTTCCATTTGGTCAACATGTTTCCGAGTATATGGTCTAATGCTCGTGCTCTGCATAGTATCTCATATAAAACATGTTCCTGAGGCCTTGACATGTTTATTTTCAGTTTCTTACTGATTATGTCTGCTACTAATTGTTTTTGGTTGCACCACAAAGCATTACCCGAGTGGCTGGATTATGCTGTTTCGATTCATGCTAGATCTCTTGTTGATCCAAGTTGACAGATAAAGACAACAAACCCTAGTGGGAACATCAAGCTAGAGCCAGTTAATTATGATATAATCAAAGATCATTAATAAAAGTCATTTGACAACTATAACTCTTAACTAATTTGAGTAAAGTTTTTTCTTAGAAATAGTGGATTTGACCATAATTCATTCCTCTCACGTCCAGTTCTGATATCACCTTAGAATAATGAATTTAAATTTATCTCAATTCTACAAAATTGACTTGTAAGATAAGAGTTATTTTTTACTCATATAGTATCTAATAGTCTAATCTCTAGTCGATGTGAGACTTAAATTTTTCTTAATATTTCTTAAACATAAGTTGCAATTAAAAGTATCACATTATTTCTAAAAATTGGACGAGGTGGTAAGAAGTACACCCTTTATTTTATATATATATATAAAAAGTTAATGATGGTATATAGAGAATCAAATCTTGAGCAATATCATTGATGATGAATGGCGGCAGGGTGATCCTTTCTTTTGTTTATAAGCCATTAAATTTTGCTCTCAAAAGAGGACCTCAATTCCACCACAAACAAATCATCTGTTACGCTTCAGAAGCAAATATAGTTCTCTGGTTCTTATTGTTCTGCAGCATATATATTACTGTCTTGGATGCGACAACTCTGATATGCATTCTGGTTGGAGTGCAATATAGAGTATCCGCATGAGGGGTACTATCAGATTACACAACTCATTGCGCTGAGGGTCCTACAAATATTTATTTTTCTCTCTGGTCTTATTGCTTAAATCTTTGTCTAGTAGCTATGGTGATCGTTTATTTCTTTCTGGTTTACAGACGATGTCTTGCTTGGGTACTTCATATGAGTGTGCTTGAGTAGAATAAGAATTTAAATGTAATGCTTAAGTTATATATAGTGTTTTTCTAATGAACTAATATTTTATTTGAGCTCTATTTCATTAAATTATAGAGTACATTATAAACGACACTAAAATGAAAGTGGTGTGAAATTGCACATTTTTTTATTGTTTTTTTTAATTGTTTACGGAAACCTTCTTTACAAGTAGTTGATTATAGTGTAATATTTTTAAATAATTAAAAAAGGCTAATATGATTTTAACACATCTTAATGTAATTTTTTCAAGTAATTAAGAGAAATTATTTTAAGTGTATCAAAAGCAAAAAGTATTTGGCTCACGAAATTGTGAGAAGTATTTAAGTAATTTATTTTAAGTTATAAAAATTGGTATTTATATATCTATATATAGATAAATAAATAAATAGATAGATAGAGAGAGAGAGGAAAAAAAAAGGAGGGTTCAACTTATTTTGAGAGTTATTTAGATTTATTTTACTCAATAATTTATATTCTACGTTAAATTTTAATGATTTAACCATTAAATTAATTTTTTTTAATATATATAGATTAAGTCTGCAAAGTTTTAAAAAATTTTAAAATTATTTGATAATCATAAAAGTATTTTATACTTTGATTTAAATTAATGAAATAGAGTATTGTATAGTTTTATTTTTTATTTTGAAAAAGTTTACAAACTTGATCTATATATTAAAAACTTTTAATTTAATGATTGAATCATTAAAATTTGATATAGAACATGAGTTTTTAAGTAAAGTTGATACTCCTCTCTCTCCCTCCCTCCCTCTCTCTCTCTCCCTCCCTCTCTCTCTCTATATATATATATTTGCATACTTGATTTATATATTAAAAACTTTTAATTTCATAGTTAAATCGTTAAAACTTAATGTAAGACATAAATTATTGAGTGGAGTAAGTCGTCTAGACAAACTTATTCTTTGAGTTAGTGAATCTCTCCACTGAATAATTAATGTTCTACATCACATTTCAACAATTCAATCGTTGAATTAAAATTTCTTAATACATAGATCAAGTATGTAAATTTTTAAAAAATTTGAAAATTATTTGATATTTTGTTTCATTAATTCAAATTAACTTATAAAATTTTTAGAATTATCTCTCAATTTGAATTAAAAAAAAAAAAAGAAATATCAAATAGTTTTCAAATTTTTTTAAATTTTTTTGCAAACTTAATTTATGCATTAAAAACTTTTAATTCAATGGTTTAATCGTTAAAATTTGATATCGAATAGAGTTATTTGGTAGAGTAAAATCTAAATAAATTTACTCTTGATCTCTCCTTATATATATATATATATCCAAAATTAGGTTATATAAAAAAATTATCCATAAATTATATTAAAATGAAGTGTATCAAATATTGATTAGTGAATGAAATCGTTAAGGTAAGGGGAAAAAAAAATTAAAATCAGGTCGATCAGTTTCAAGAATTTGTTATGGGCATTGACTTTTAAGGGAAAATAAAATGTTATAATTTGATATTGAGGAGAATAAAAATCTTAATGTGATATTTAAAACCACGAAGGTCCATAGAAAAAAAAAATATGAGACTCTCCCAATTATTAAGCTAGTATAATGAGTTGACCGTACTTAAATTTTGTGTTGATTCATGAACGTACTTAAATTATAGCAGTACTTTTCGTACCTAACCTTTCTTTTTTATTTTAACAAAGTTGTCGTGCTTACCTCTTCGTATGCTTTATTGGTATCATGCTAACAAATGAATGTTATGCTCGTCAGAAAAAAAATAAATAAATAAAAGGATGAAATGAATGTTATTCCATATGTGAATGTTTGAATATGTAAATGATACAACATTGATCGAATACAATGAAGACTTCATAATATCTTTTAAGATATATATTGTCACAAAGATTGCTTAACCTCAAGCTTTAAGATTTCAGTAAAAGGTTCTAGAAAGGACGCAGCCAATCTTTACCATGGACTATGAAGTTTGGCTAGCTGTACCTTACATGTACCTAGGTACGTAGGAGACATATATGTTTTTGTATTTGACATTGATGTAGCTAGATGCATGCACATAGACATATTTTGAGTGCATGGTAATGAGACTATTGCATGTGTGTTCACTCACGTCAACATTTAAGAGGAATACAAGTGGGAAGTTATATCTAGTTGAGAAGTAGAGCTAGTTTCTGAATTTAACTCCTTTAATTAATTATAGGCAAACGGTGACAAGTTTTTAGAAAGAAAGTTGTTATTTATTTGTGAACTTTTTTATATATTGAAATGTACAGCTTTTTTTTTTAAATTGAGTTCTTATTTGTATGCCTTTAAAATGTACACCTGTTTTCTTTTGATAAAATAACAAGAGAAATAATTTAGTAATTGATATCAATCTATTTTGCTTTTTTTTTAAACCTTTCTCTTCAAAATAAACTCTAAAGCTTTAGAGTATATTCTATAATTAAGTAGCCCTTATATTAATCATTGGTAGCCTTTATGTTTTGGTAAATGCATGCTTCAAGTTTAGTACTTTTTTTAAATAAAAAAAAGGAAAATGAAAAGTAGTAAAGCAAATTAAAAGTGCACTATATTGGGAAATTAAGAAACTATAAGTAAATAGTACTCTACAAGCAAGCAAAGCCTTTTTATCTGGGACTTGAACATTATATTTTACCAAAAATCAGAGTCTTTTAGAGTGAGAAAAAAAATATTAACAACATATTTTTTTCCACACATTCCTTTTAACATGGTTTTTAATTTTTTTTAGTGAATTTCATACAAGTCTTTTAAAAAGAAATTCTGGAATTAATTATACTATTTTATTGAACTCAGATAAATATTAATAAACAATTAAAAATGTTAAAATTGTATAATAATATGCCGTTAGCATTTTGAAAAGAAACAAGTTATAAACTACTTGAAAAAATTTCTTTCAACTTGCAAATTAAAATTGAAATTCTTTTCCGTTATAATCACTACTAGAAAAGTGTTATTTTTTTTGTGAATTTTCTTGCAAAAAAATATTCGCAGAAATTTTTTGCAAATTTATTTGCGAAAAATAATTTACAGATATTTCTTACAAATTTTGCTACAATTTTAATAATCATAGAAATTGTTTTCTATGGTAAAAATTTGCAAAAAATATTGTAAGAATTTTATTTTGTTTCTTGCAGATTTTCTTGTAAAAATAAATTCGCAAGTAATGTTTACTAAATGGTAGAAAAATTTTGCAGATAACTTTTCCTACGAATTTTCCTGCAAATTTTAATCCACAGGAAAAATAAAAAAAAATATTTAAATTTATAAGTTTAATATTTTAAAAAACTTCAAGTCCCACATCGATTGAAAATAAAGCAATTAAAGAGTATATAAGTTGGGGGTAACACTTACCTTACAAATTGATTTGTATGGTTGAGTGTTGGACTTATAGTCTACAATCTTAGAATTTAAAAGATTATGTATCACATGTTGAAGGCATGGAAACAAATGCTTCGAATGAATTCATTGTGAGCATTTAAAAGTTGAAAAATTATAGATAGAATTTATAGTAATTTCTTTAATTTTTTTCGTAAAAAATATTCCTGTGAAATTTCTTGCGAAAAAAATTTGCAAGAAAGTTTCCTGCAAATTTTTTTTTTTGCAGGAAACTTTCCTGCAAATTTTTTTTGCAAGAAATTTCACAAAAAAATTTCCTGCGAATTTTAAAATTTGCAAAAATATATTATGTACGAAGGTATTACCTGCAGATAAAATTTTGCAGAAAAATTTGCAGGAACAACATTTCCTACAAATTTTTATGAAAAATTTGCAAAAAAAAGCCGCATGTGTAATAAGAAAAATTCTAGTAGTGAATTTACTTAAAAGGAAAAAGACCCAACGAAAAAAGAATAAAGAAAGACCAGAGCTTTGAATCAATTTTGGGGGAATGAAGTCAAATAGGCGCTAGAAACGTAAGAACAAACAAGTGGAAAAGCTGATGATAATGAATCCAATTTAGCAGGTGTACCAACTATTTTATCTTTTTAAAGAATAAAGTTAATTTTTTAAGGATCTTTAGGCACATGTGTTTACATTGATAAAATAAATATATTATTTTAAACTTAAATTTTTATGAGTTTATTTTTAATTATTACTTAAAAAGTCTTTTTTAATGGAGACTTTGTGTGTGTTTATAAGTTTATATCTATCCTTTTATTTTACTAATGTAAGATTTTGATTGTATTATTGTTCCGGTCTAAAGGACGTCTAGATTTTATTCTAACCGAACCACTAAAGTTAAAACATTCAAGTGTGTAATATGTCTTCTTAGATCTAGGATTTATGATTTTATAATTACGTACTCATTCGTGGGTCTTATGAGCCACGAAAATATTAAAATTTTTTAAGATAGTTTCAATACGGTAATCTTTAGTTATAAAATATAAGATTTTATTCCTGATACATCCCTTTATTATAAAATTATTTTGATTTTTTTTTGCAGGGAATGAGGTTAGTATTAGAAAGTCGACCTGTTCAAGGATCTCGGCCTCTCGGCGAGACCATCTTGCCTTCAACTCAAGATGGTATATTAACTTGACCAAGATCTCTCGGTAAAACTATCTTAGAATTTATCCAGAATAATACAATTATAATAATCTTCTACTGAAATCAATCATTTTTTTTTATGCATCAGAATTACAATATAAACATCAAAATTTAAATTTAAGCATATCATCTCAACTTTTTCACTAATAAGTAAATCCTAATAATTCATAATCAATCGTGTTAAAATCACTATAAAAATGATGAATTAAACTCTTCTTTTGAGTAGTTATCATAATTATACCCTCATCATTGAAATTTCAAAATTCCCAATGAAGCCCAAACACCTAGCACGCAGAGTTATCAAAATTGCAACAATAAAAGCAAAATCCGTGTAAAATAGGCAACGATAGTTACAGGAAATTAATTAAATTGAAACATGGAAAAGCAGAGTGTATGAGCAAAGGTCTTAAAAGGTTGCATACACATTCTTGTAATGTAGTTAATGATAAAGAGGGTGGGGACGAGTGCATGGTCCAAAACATGGATTTTGTTAAATGCATCTGCTTCACCTCAGTCCTCTGTTACAGAAGGGCAGTTAATATGAATACATGCAATTGGATTCATTGATCGGTTTTGTGTCATATTCGTTGGGTCCATTTTTCTGGACCTCATCAAGTCAGGGGCATTGAATCACCCAAGTCTCCATCATAGCCACAATTTCAGTCCTACCATTCCAAATTCTGGTAAAAGGAAGAAAAAAACAAATCAAATGAAATTAATTAGTAAAGCAGTAATGATAAAAAGTGGACGTGTACGTTGGTGCACCTATAGTGACATATTCTTCTTTCCTAAAAACTAAAAGGGAAGGGAGATTTTGTAGTTGGTCCAGTTGGATTCTATGTAATTAATGTTGTATCTTTTTATAATACTAATCATTATTTTTCTTGCCAATTTAGAAGAAAAACTTTCACACCCATATTGTACTTGCTGATTTGATTTTTTTTTTTTTTTAATCTTATACCGAGTACTCTCGACTTAATGTGATGAAATTAATTGAAGACTTTTTTTTATATGATAAAAGTTAAATATTAAAAATTTTCGTTAAATAGATTGTGCCTAATATGTACTTATAGTTTATACTGAAATAAAAGTCTTTGCAAATTGAATTGACTAAACTATTCAAATACTATTATGTTCAAATTCTCCGATCAAATTGTAAAATTTATCCAAAATTAGAAGAAGAAAAATCTTATTCAACCCTAATTTCATATCATATAATTAGATGTTTCAAAATTTCACTAAATGTATAAATTTTAAACTTTATAAAATCATTGCATATCCATCAGAAAATGAGAATTTGAAGATGCTAAATGGAAGAAAATAAACAAACTTACCAAATTTGATTAAATTTAATGTATAAAAAATTTAATTGGCTCGAAAAAATTTAAAGAACACATCACACAACAACTAGACTAAAGGGTGACAATTTTGCAAATATAAATAAACTTATTAAAAAATTTAAACTATTTCTTTAATGGGCATTTGGTATGTCCACAAAATTTTATTTTCTTGAAAATCTTAATTGGAGAATATTAACTTTTCATGGTTGATAGTTATTTTAAAAAATTTATCAATATAATTTCTCAAAAATTATTTTTATCTCATTTTTTCATAAAAATATACTCATGGCATGGAAATTCAACTTCTTTGAATTAGGAGAAAAGTTTAATGCATATAAAAAACTCATAATATTTTTTTCTAAAACAAAAAAATCTCTCCCTCTCTATCTTCCTTTCTCTCTTTGTATTTCTCTTTCTCCCCCTCTCTTCCTCTCTCCCTCTCCCTTTCCCTTGTCTCTCTCGCTCTCACTATCACTTCCCCTATCTTCCTCTCTCCCTCCCATATCTTTGTTTCTTTCTTTCTCTTTTTTGTATTTTATTATTTTTTGACTCTGTCAATTTTAATAATATGATTAAAGTTTAGTGTGTTTTTACAATTTAATGATATTTTTTTTAACACTTATTTATTTATTTATTAGAATGAGATGAAAAAAATATATTTTTATCTTTCTTAATTATAAGATAGCATTTTTTTTCTTGTTTATTTCTTTTGTTGAATTGTGTATTTAAATAAATATATCTAATATTTTTTAATAAAGGATATTTTTGTAAAATGCATTTATACACTTAAGAATATACTATTATGACTAAATATAAAAAATTTTAATTTTTGAGAATCTTATATGAATATTCTCAAAAACTTTTATGAATAATGAAACATATTTTAATTATTCTCATGAATCATAATTCCTAAATAATTTTTAGGAATTATAATTTGTGAGGATGAAAATAATTAAAAGATGTATCATCTTTGAAATAGGCTAATAATAGTATGTTAAAATAACACGTTATTAATTTTTCGTTCAAAGAAAAGAATGGTTATCATTCATTCTCCATAACTTGCAATTACCCACCACTCTTTACACCATTAATTTTTTGTCGTTTAGATGATGAAGGATGGCCCCCATGTTTTGGTGATTTTCTAGGTTGATGTTTATGGAAGAGTTGGAGTATACATTGATTATTTAGAGAAAAAAAAAAAGAACAAAAAAAAAAAGGAAGGATTAATATTGAAAAAAAATATATAAATTAAGAAAAAACTGATAGTGAATAGTATATATATTTTAAGAAAGACCAATCTAATCGGCTTTCATGTGCAATATATGTGATTGATATCTAATTGATGAACCAAGAGGAAAG
Source organism: Cajanus cajan (assembly GCF_000230855.2). Lineage (NCBI taxonomy): Eukaryota > Viridiplantae > Streptophyta > Magnoliopsida > Fabales > Fabaceae > Cajanus > Cajanus cajan. Next base: position 10,729,679 of record NC_138519.1, read on the forward strand.
TTTGTGGTGTGATTGCTTCTGAATAATTAATGATTGAAATGGGATATACGTATATGTTCAACTCTCTCCCAAGGACTAAAAACTATATTATGCTGTCAATGGAGTCTACTATGCAAATCATGGTATAATCATCAACATGTTTATTGATTTGCTCGTTGTTAATTAAGTTGTCGCAATAGTACAATAGCTGACCCGCTAAAAGGGGATGGGTCAATTTTGTTGTGACTTTTGTTTCGAATGAAAAAATTATACTCCAAAAATAGTTAAATTGATTTTTTTATTATTATTTAAAAATCACACCTTTTGGAGAGACAAAATGTTATGATTTAATTACTTTAATGTATATATTGTACCAAAAAAATTACATGACAATTTCTTTGTTGATTTTTCTTATTAAGTTTAGGAAATTTAAATTTTAACCGGTACAATTTTTTATATTTTATATTTTTAATAATTTATTTAAATAATATTTATGATATTTTATTATTTTAATTTTTAAATTATTTAGTCATTTTATTTTTATTTTATATATTCTAATTTATTTGTAATAATATTATTATATATTTAAATAGTTTAATTTTAATAATTTTTTAAATATATTTTAATCTTTTCACTTAAAATTTTTGAATTTCTATATTTTAATTTTAATAATTTTTTAAGTATATTTTTTTTCTTTTTGCCTTAAATTTTTGAATTTCTATATTGTAATTTTAATAATTTTTTATTTCTACTATTTATTAATTTTTTTTTCTTTTTTTTTTAATATTTTATAATAGTATTAAAATCTTATAATTTTAATCTCTATAATTTTATCTTACTTTTCATTTTATAAATATAATTTAGATTATTCATTTTATAAGTAAATTAGTTTTTTTTTTTAATTTTTATAAGTTTACATAAAAGAATGTATCGAAACCCCTCAATCTTTGAGAGTACCTCCTTAGAATTTTATCTATAAAAGAGACCTACGAGGGGAGAAGGGAAAAGAAAAAAATAGAAGAAAGTTTTATAGATGTTCGGAGGCTTGCTACACGTAGTATTGAATTTAAAGTTGTAATTTGTTGCTGCATTCAAGCATCATGTACTTGAATCACAATATATTTGAAATATCGTTCAATGGTTATTTTTTCTTCTTCTCTTATTTCTCTTTTGTTTCATTTTATTTATATATTTGTGAAGTGTTTTTTCTCTCTGTTCAAAATGCAAATTCTGCACATAATATCATTTTTTTTATTTCTGTATAATAAATAGTTCTTGATAGGTCTTTTGTTTAACTTTACAATGTCATGTGATTAAAAAATCCTGAAGCTTTTTTCCCCTTTCTCTTCTAGGATTTGTTAGGAGTTATGTTTCGTATTATTTTTACAGTTTTTTTTTTTTTAATTTTCTGGTATCATTTTTTGTGGTTTTTTAAAAAAATATAATTGTGATTTGTGTAACATTCATGATCTTGATTAAGTAGCGAATGTTATGTTTAATGTTATTTGATTTACAAAATTTATAAATAGTTATTTCCTACATAAAGTAAAATAATTATATTTTTGTAAATGAAAATTTTCTTTTAAAATTATTTCAATATGTAACAATCAATAATGTTAAATGAATAACAATTTTTTTTATTTGATTGGGAGAATTTAATGACTTGCTACTTGTTGGCTCAAATTCTTGTGCAAAGATGACTTCTTTTAAACAAAAATGCATGAAAAATGAAAGTTATTATCTTTTGATAAAATATTAATAAATAAACATAATACAACTGGTAAAGTTAATTGAATAACAATTCTATCTTTAATTCTATTGTGAGAGTTTAATAATTAGTTATTTGCTAACATAAATTCTTAAGAAATTTTTTTAAAATAAAAATACAAAAAAATATTTTTTCATAAAAATATTAAAATAAAGGATAAAAATATTCTTAGGAGTTAAAATAAATATTTATAAAGTTAATTATTTTGTACAATTAAATAAAGGTACTACTTTTAACAAACTTTGTAGGGTACTAATAATTTTTTTTACATGTAATTGACTTTCAAAGTAAACTTTAATTTTAAAGACCATTTTCTAAAAAGTTCTTCCAATATTTTTCCCTCAAATGAAATATTGGTGGAGGTTTCCTTAAAAATATTTTTGCATCATTTTTATCGTGATCTTGATTGCAATATAAAAATTCAAAATATTAAAATTAAAGATTTTATTTTTTAATTTTAATTTGGATCTTTATTTCTATTTTAATTTTATGTTTTTATTTTTAGAGAATAAAGAATTAGAAATTAGAACTCTAATAGACATAGAGAGTAGATTAAGTTAGAGCAACCACCCATAAAAGAAAGGAGTCTTAAACTTTTCTATATATTGTCTATCTAGCCTACACATAACATGATAAGGAAATAGTGGATAAGAGATATTTTCTCCCATCTTCCATTTGGTAGTCAAACTTTAGGATTTTTGTTCTATCTTTTAGGAGTTTTTTTTTCTCTATTTGAATTATGTTAGGATTATTATCTCTATTATTAATTGAAGTTTATTATAAATAACAATTTTTTATTAATCTTACCTTTAATTTATTAAAAAAAACTCATTTCTTCCTTTGATAGTTTTTGTTCCTCTTTATTTTTTTTTCTTCTTCAATTTTATTTTCTATCTCTTCTCCCAAAATCAACACTCCTATCACAAAAGAAATTCATAACTTTTTCCCCATCTAAATTAGCACATTTGTAATGATGATGTTGTTGATATTTATATAATAATTTTTTTAATCATGATTTTATAATACATATATAATTTATTTTTAATTTATGATTCTTAATTTTTAATTATAATTATATATATAATTGGTTTCTCATATTTTATAAATAATTTTATTTTTATATATATTAAAATTAGGTAAATGAATAATAAATTTTTATTTTAATATTATTATTATGTATAATGTAATTTTTAAAAACTATTGAACTACTTTTATACTTTATTTTATTTCCAGTTAAAATTTAATTTTTAATTTTTAATTTTTAAAATGAAATAATAGTAAATCTAAACACTTTAAAATTATACAAATATTTGTTAATATGTATATCTAAATGCAACAACTTATTACATTTTGAATACTTGTAATATACGTTCTTATTATATAAGAGTTTTTTTATTAAATAAGATCTTAATAAGTTACTTATTCAAACAAGACCTAAATCTCCTTTGTAGAAGTTAAGTGGATTTTTCTATAACTTACAAACATCTAAATTATAATTTGGTGAAAGTTTTTTTTTCTTCTTTTTTTATCTATAAACCTATTGATTCTTAAGAATTGATAACCTTATGAAAATTTCAAATGTATTTTATAAATTATAAATTACCTCATATATGTTTTGGAATGCAAAACTAACAATGTTTTAGGCTAGGAATAGCTATATTTGATGCTTGCTACCATTAGGATTTCAAATCTTAATCCTTATTCCCTTTTTTAATTTTACCTAAGGAATTAATATCTTTAACTAGAGTAAAGGTTTTATTGTCTAAGAAAAAAATTAAGCTAGTTAAAATAAATTGGCAATCAACGTAAGAAATCAAATTCAATTAAAACATAAATTAGGAATTCTAATTGCAATAAAATAATTTCTAATCCCTTAATACAATTTTATGAAAATTTTTGCTAATTAGGATATGATTACATATGATACTTGCATATTTGGTAAATAGAACTCGTCATGTACTTAAATAAAATTTAGGTACAATTTTTTATATCCAGTTAATATTGTTCTTCAATTAAAATTAGAGTTTTATCTCTCGATAATATACTGTACTATCTGTACTGCAGAACCGAGCTTGAGCTCGGCGCTGAAGCGCTAGGCCACATCGGATGAGCGCTACGAGACATCGGCCAAAACAAAGGCCCACTATCTGAACGGATCACAACCGATCTCAGGCCCAAGGCCAAATAAACCCTAATTCACACTAAGGTACGTGAATTACATATACAAGACCCATACACTCACAAACATTAACTTTAGTATCAGAGTCTCTTTTGTAGGTATCACCCCCACGTCGGAACAGCCGACGTACCCAGCGAAGGAGGCTCACTAATCTTGCCCAACAGATCATCCCCTACGACCGATCTACGGTAAGAACATTTGGTGCCCACCATGGGGCTCGAACCCACGACCACAAGCATCAATAAAAATGACTCATTCCACACATATCTTCTCAATTTTATGTTGCATGAGCACAAGTTATATCATGTTAAGCTAAGGTCGAATTCGAACCTCGGCACAAATTGTATTATGATAAACCAAGGTCGAATTCGAACCTTGGTGTGATCTACATAAAGCCAAGGTCGAATCCGAACCTTGGCACGAATTATATTGTGTTAAGCCAAGGTCGAATTCGAACCTTGGCACGAATTATATTGTGTTAAACCAAGGTCGAATTCGAACCTTGGTGCGATCTATATTAAGCCAAGGTCGAATTCGAATCTTGGCACACATTATATTGTGTTAAACTAAGGTCGAATTCGAACCTTGGTGCGATCTATATTAAGCCAAGGTCGAATTCGAACCTTGGCACGAATCATATTAAGCCAAGGTCGAATTCGAACCTTGGCATGAATCACTTAAGCCAAGGTCGAATTCGAACCTTGGCACGACTCATCTTAAATCAAGGTCGCATTCAGAACACTGCGCAAACTACATTAAGGGTCGAGTTCGAACCTCAGAAAGGCGAAAACGTCAAGTTTGAACCTTCACAGGCCAAGATGGAGCCTCACAATGAGAACTAAAGGTCAAGCTTTAAACCTCAAAGGCCAAGCACGAGCCTTAGAACGCACAATACATACCAAGTTCGGACCTCCAAAACAAGTTAAAACTAAACCTAAAGTCGGATTTGATTCTTAGCATAAAACAAAAGGTCAAATTTGAACCTTGAGACGGATGCGAGTCAAACCAAAAACATCAACAATGCAGAGAAAAATAATCAACGTTGAATAAATAAGCGAAGTTCAATAAGACAGTTCATACACAAAAATTGCAAAATAAGCACGAGGAAAAAAGAAGAAAAGGCCTAGGAGGCAACGTTGCCACTTGTGTTGTCAGACAAGTCATCTTCGTTCACCAGCTGCCCACCCCACATATCTTTTTCTATGTGCATAGCAGGGAAGTTGACCTCTGGTGCAAGCAACTTAGCCTGACGCACCGACTTAGCAAAGCCCTGCCTATGCTCAACCACGACAGCGCGATCGGTCTCAAGGAGCTTATCCTCCAAAGCTTTCTTAGAGGTGGTCAGCACATCAATCTCGATCTTCAAGGCCCCGATCTCCTCCTCCCTACCAACTAGGAGCACCTCGTCGCACAGGCACTTCTCCGCGACCTCCCCCAACTCAAACTTCAAGGCCCGGTTCTCCTCCTCCAAGGATAGAGCTCAATTCCACGCACCTTCCGCATCAACCTTGCAGATCTTGGCAACCTCTTGTAGGTTACCAACCTCAACGGTATACGCCTCATTGGCCTCCAGGGCAATCTCCAAAGGCTTTTGGGTCTTCGAAAGATCTCTCCTCGAAGCTTAAAGCTCAGCTTCACCTTTCTTTGCAACCTCCCCCAGCGTGGCCTTCAAGGCCCGGTTCTCATCCTCCAAGGGCCCGACCCGGCTCCGTGCATTCTCAAGCTCGCCTTGAAGATCTGACCATTTACGCTTCCAATGGTCCACGATGGAAATGGACCTCTGCATAAACACCTCCGCAGAATCCAAGCCCTCAACCGGACCAACCTTCTGGATCATCGCCCTATTAGCAACAAAGGTCGAATCCTCCCTGTAAAAGTCCTCGGCGGTCACCTTGGAACTCCACAATGAGGCCACATCCGGTGACACGCTCACGTGGTCTAATCTCGCCAAGGGGAGATTAACATCCGCTGCACAATGCATTTCTCCCTTGGGACGCTTAGAGGAGGCGGCGCAGCAGTAGAAGGAGCAGATGTCGGAGGAACTGGGGTTGGAGGAACTGAGGCCGTGGGAACCGAGGTTGGAGGAACCTCTGACCTAGTGTCGCAAACGAGATCACGATGGGACGGCGAAAAATAGATTGAAAACTATGGAGTCGCCACCAATGTTATTTTTTACGGAAAAATATTGGAAAAACCAAAAATTAGAAAATGGTCTATGAAAATTAGATTTTTGGGTTCGGAAGTCGATTACGTGTAAGGAAGGTATTAACACCTTACAACGTTCGTCTTAAGACGATTACCTTTAATTAATTAAGAAAATTTATTATAACTTTTAAAATATTTACTTCACCCCCACATTAATATAAATTAACAATCAAATATATAGTTTAATAAATGTTTTTATTTTATTTTAATGAGTACTAAAATTATTTATATTATTATTATGAGATAATATTTTTATTTTCATTTTTTTGGCTCGACAGGAGTGATTTCCTGCTCCTACGTATCTCCATGCGTAATGAAGAATCTGAGTCACGTAGTTCTTTGATAGAAAATATTTGTGTTGGAATTTTTTATTAATTTGTTTATTATTTTTCTTTTAAAAAGGTTAGAATTTTTGAATTGTCACAACTCATACATCCCAAAATATAAAAATTGACAGAGGTGTACACCAAAGCCAGATATTTAATTATTTAAAAAGGCATTATTATTGTTAATATTGTGATACATATTTAAAAAGATTTTGGTTAGATATTTTTATTTTTTTAGAAAAATTAAAGATATCAAATTATCACAACTTGTATCTTAAATTTAAATGTTAAAAAGATATTACATCTAATAAACTATTTTTTCAATAAAATCTTCAAATATTTTTATTTAAAAGATGTGATAATACTTTTTATATTATATTTTGAATTTAAATAAGAAGAACTTTAAGATAACAAATTGTCACAATTTGCACCTTTAAGCCCTAAAATTAAGGGAATGTCACATCCCTATAATCCTTTTTAAATGATAGATATTATTAATGTCAATATAAAAGATATTATTCTCAATATTTTTTGTGGAATAGTTACTAATTTTTATCATTCTCATTATTATCATTATTATGTGAAAATCTAACATATAATAACTTTAAATAATCAAATAAAATCAATTGCCTTAATTTTTGTATATAATTATTAGCCTCAATTACATAAATTTAACATATTGTAAATTATACTCCTAAAACCTTATTTTTTTCATAAAAATGAATAAATGGGCTAGGCCCATACGCGAGTTAAAAGAAAAAGAACAAAACAAAAAAAAAATCTGATTACCCAACGAATACCATGTAAAATGGGCTTGGCCCACACGTGTAATAATTAAGAAAAAAAACAAAAGAAGCAGATAGAAGAAAAAAGAAGCAGCAGAGACAATAAAAAAAAAGAAGCAGCAGAGAGAAGAAAAAAAGAAGGAACCCTTATATTAGGGTTACGAGAGAAACTATCTGATTTCTCTCTACAGATGACGCCTCGACACTGGCCGGAAGAAGATCGGCACACTGTATCATCGTGGCTGGTCAAACGCATGAAGCAAAGAGGGAAAATGATAGTGAAGGAGAAAAACTCGAAGGGGAGAAGAGGGTCACCGTTGGAAATCGTTTTTAAAGGTGACCCAAGGTGATTCTTGTGGAGATTCGTTTGGGAAAGAACAAGAAACAGACACCACCATTGAAAATCTTTCCGATGGTGGGGGTTCAAGGTGGTTCTAGCATTTTGACCACACCCTCACGAAGCGTGACAGAGAGATGACAGAGCGAGTGAGAGGGAGAAGAGAAAAAAAGAAAAAAAAAAAAAGAAGAAGAACGCACCGCGACCTCTAAAAATCACCACGTACAACAAATTGTAGAGGTTAATATTCTTTTTCTTTTCTCTCTTTTGCGTAATAAAAATGAAGTGCACACACAAATATCACTATATACACAAAAGAAAATGTTAAAATATAGTGGGTGAAGATGATACCACAATTTTGAGGTTCCAGCTTGTGCTTCTTGTTTGAGTTTTTCCTTCCGATTATATCCCAGCCAACATGGTTTCTCTGTTGTGTTTCTGTTAATTAATTTTTTCATCCTCCCTTGTTCATATTGTGTTTTGGTATTTATAGGCATACACTTTTTTTTTGAATTTGGTTAATCTTTCTTTGCCAAAATCCCTAAATTTAGGGATATGGCTTGTGAATCTGGTTAAGAGATAATTTTGGAGATTTTTGCAGGGCATGGTGATTTATTTGCAGTGGTAAGGTAGCTCTGTGAGAATTGTAGCAGAGTAGTTGAGGGGAGCAGTTGCTGGGGTTCACGGAGGATAATGGAAGATACGAGCAACATGTTTTTTTTTTCTTATTTTTCTATTTTGTTTTGTTGTTTGTTTTTTTTATTTTTATTTTTTTGTTTTTTGCTTTTAATTTGTATTATATTTTGTAATATGTATGGACTGGAATTTATCATATAATTTGATTTATACAGGAAGACAAAATTTGGAGTTAACACCTAGGACCTTCCCTGCGAGCTTTAGCGGAGGAAGGCACGGGAGTCGCATACAAAACATTCAAATTCAAAGTAAATTGTTAAGAACAAATCAAGAAAGGTACATGACAAAAGGAGAACTTCACAAAGCAAAGGGAAAACCTGTCTCTCCGGAGCGACCTCCATCGCGGGCTCCCTTGGCGGCGGCCCTCGATGTCACCTCATCGAAAGCGGAAGGAGCCGAGGTCCCACCAACCTCCTATGTCGCCCTCTTCCTCTTACGGTGAGTCTCCAGTGGGACAACCTCCTCGCCAGGCACCTCTTCACCAAGCTCGGGCACCTCGAACTCTTCCGTTTTGAATTTGGCCTTTAGCTCACGCCATTTACTTTTCCCCATCAGACCTGCACACACAAAGCAGCACAACGCATCAGAACATTGCAAGAAGCAACAAAAAAAGAGAAGGGACAAAGGGAAAAATAATGGATACTCACCCTCTAAACCTCTTTGTTTATCAGTCAAATTGGCCAGAGACAGGACGAGTTTGCTGTCCAGTGAACGCGGAAGCTCGGCCAATTTGAGGATGTCTTCCTTGTCCGAATTCGATAATTGGAGACAGCTTGATCCGTTGAAAAACAGCTTGACCTCTTCCCTCGGATCAGCAATCGTAGGTCGGACCCGGAAAAACTCTTTCTTAAAATTTTTGTAAGACTGAGAGTAAAGCTAGAACAACCCCCCAGCCTTACTCCCATTTAGAGACACCCAACCTAGGGAAGGCTCACCCAACTTTAGTTGGTAAAAATGAAAAAAGACAGGCAGAGAGACACTCATTCCTAGGGCTGAGCACAAAACCTGAAAAACCCTAAGAAAACCCCAACTATTGGGTGCAATTGGCAAGGAGCCACGTTGACAAACCAGAGGAAAGCACACTCAAACTCGGTGAATGGTAAGCAAACACCGAGGTCCCTAAAGAAGCACTTACACATATAGAAAAATGGGGTATTAGGGGTACCCGCCATGTAAACACGCTCACCGGGCTGGCAAGGCTCAACCCGGACGAGCTTGGAAATTTTGGAATTGCAAATCTTAAGAGATTTCCACATGGCGTTGACATCCACAAACGCCTTGAACCGACTCTCAAACTCTCCGAAGTCCCCCCTGACCCACTCATATCCCGGGACAGAAATGGTGGGGTGAGAATCCTTAGGATTATTCCCACCCCTCTTCTTTTCGAAGACGACCGCCTCGTCGACCGCCGCCTTGCCCTTGCCTTTGGTTGGCGCAGGAGGTGCGGCACTACTCTCACCAACCATCAAGAGTGGAAAAGATTCGAAAAGGGGAAAAACAGAGAAGAAGACAGAGGAGGCGAAGTACCTGTTGCTCCTTTGACAATGAGGACAATGGCGAATGATTGTGACCTGGTTACCGAAAACGGAGTCAATGAAAGAGAACGGAGACGAGGGGCGGGCAAAGAAGAACGAAGCGTCGAGAAGAAGCCAAGGGAGAAAGGATAAAGTAAAGTCGAGAGGGTGTGAAGAAGAGAGGGAAAAAAGTTTTACAAAATTAAAAACGGAAGTGACATGTGGCAAAAAAATGACAAGACATGACGGGCATTAAATGAAGCCCATAATGACGGGTACAACCCATCATTACAAAATCATCACCCTCCATTAACACGCCGCCCATGTGTTTCGGGAAACGAGGTGACACTTATGACATATGGCGTTTCGCCAGAGAAGCATAAACGAAGAGTCGTGACCCTTCACTGAGCTCGGCATTAACTCCTCGACTCACGGTCTTTGGAGCTCGGGGGCTAGTGTACTATCCGTACTGCAGAACCGAGCTTGAGCTCGGTGCTGAAGCGCTAGACCACATCGGATGAGCGCTACGTGACATCATCCAAAACAATGGCCCACTATCTAAACGAATCACAACTGATCTCAGGCCCAAGGCCCAAATAAACCCTAATTCACATTAAGGTACGTGCATTACATATACGAAACCCATACACTCACAAACACTAACTTTAGCATCGGAGTCTCTTTTGCAAGTACCACCCCCACTTCGGAACAGCTGACGTACCCAGCGAAGGATGCTCATCCATCTTGCCCAGCAGATCGTCCCTTACGACCGATCTCCGGTAAGAACATATACATTTACATGTAATACAAACTTCATTAATATATATTTACATATATTACTAAGGTTAAACTTCAATTTTAATAGGAAGAACTCGTGAAATGCACTTAAATAACTTAAGATACTTTTTTACCCTATACAATTTCATTTTAACGCTACATGATTTAACTTCCACGCCTAATCCACATGTAGTTTTGAAACACATGTGGGACCACGTTCTTAACCATCTTAATATATGTAGATGACTTGGTAATAACTGTAAATGACATGAAAACTTGTGCTCACTTCAAGAAGTATCTAAGCGAGTGCTTCCACATGAAGCATCTTGGGCCCCTCAAGTATTCTCTTTGCTTAGAATTAGCTTGTGGATCCTCTGATTTGCTCATGTGCCCACGTAAATATGTGCTTGATATTTTTCAAGAATGTGTCATGTTGGGTTGTAAACCCAACACCTTTCACATGGAGTAACATCACCAATTATCCATAGATTCAGGGGAACATTACCATGATCCACCATAATATTGAAGACTTGTAGGCAAGTTGATTTACCTTACCATAACACATCTTGAGAACACATACTCACTGCACATTTGAGTCATGGGAGCAGTGAGACAAAAACATTAGGATGTTGCTATATGCATGTTATGTTACTTGAAATCAACACCGGGTCAAGGGATATTCCTTCCTAAAGACAATGACTTGAAGCTTGTTACATATTATGGTTTTGATTAGGCAGCTTGACCTTTGACTAGAAGATCAATTTTTCTCCATTTGATGAAGTTTGGGACACCACCTATGTCTTGGAAAACCAAGAAACAAACAACGGTTTTTAGGTATTCTAATGAAGTAGGATATCATGCCATGATACATGCAACCAGTGAAATTGTTTGGCTTCGCAACCTGCTGTCATCTCTGCAAGTCACTTGTGAGAGTCCTACCATCTTTTATTGTGATAATCAAGTTGTAATTCATCTGGTTGCCAATCTAGTCTTTCATGAAAAAACCAAATATATTGAATTGAATTATCAGACATTTACAACTAAAAAATATTATTACCATTTATGTTTCAACTCAAGAACGACAAGCCGATATTCTTACAAAAGCATTAAATACTCAATAATTTGAAGTGTTAATAAATAAGTTGGATGCTTACAATACTTATACTTTAATTTAAGGAAGAATAATGAGATAGAAAAATATATGTTATGATAGAGATAAGATAGAATTGTAATATTGAACAATTAATATACAAATTCATATGATTACCATTAGTTGTATAATTATCTTGTTACACATATTTAGAAACTTTTCTTATCAATTTGTTGAACTTATTGTCTATAAATACATAACCATAACCATGTAAATCTGAATTCAAATTGAGAAATACAATACAATTTTCAGTTGTATAATTTATTACTATACATGAATTCCTAATGCAATTGTAGCATACATGTAATCAGTTTATGGTAATAACTTAATATATATTCACATTGATTGATTAGAAGAAAATGAAATCATATACTACGAAGGAACATAAATCTGAAATGATTTCCATGTCCAATCGTAGTGGTTCACGATTCATGATTACAAGATTATACAAGTAGAGCTGTCATCGATCTCATTAAATCATCTAATTACTTAACTTTTGCGGTTGTTGTTTAATGAAGATATCCAACGATGATAGCAATTTCAACACCTCATATGTTGGATTGATGCCGGAAATTATCGCAACAATTAATTAAAGCGTCACGGCACATGTTTAAATAAAACAGAGCATCTCAAATTCTTGGCCACTTGGTGGCCCCAGGAGGTTTAATTTCACATCCAATTATCTAATTTATGAATTATATTCCAAAGGCACACACATTTATCTCATATTCTTTATCCACAACTATATCCTCAATCAACCATATTCACACATCGTTATCTCCACTCAGTTCTTAAATGAATAAATATTTATATATATAAAGAGAAAAAGTAACACCAACAACACTTACATAACAGCTAAACGAAAACCCCAAAAGCCTATTTTGGCTCCAACATATTTTTCCTTTAATTTTCAATTTTAATTTATCATCATCATCATCATTTATTATTATTAATAATATTTCATCCTGTTATTGGTCACCTGAAAAGTGAAAACTGAAAACTTCCCCCAAATCACGTACAGAAAATCATTATATATGTAGGGTCATCCAAACACAGCCTTAGAACACAGACCCTACACAACCCAACCCAAACCGCGAACGTTTGACTTTGACCGAGACAAAAGGACGCCCAGAGCCATGGTACTATTGTGGCGCAAGCGCAATCATCCACCGTCGTTTCATCACCGACTTATAATTTTGACGAGTTTTCATTTTCACTAAGACTAGTATGGAACTCACACGGCCTGCGTTACGTACTGCATAAACTCCATGTCGTTTTCGAGCCCCGCCATGGTCTCGGGGGCCAAAACGACTTCCAAATCCACGCTGCCGTTTCCCTCTCTCGCGGGAAACGCAGAGATCTTGCCGTCGAACTTGTTCGCCTTTCCGCTCCGAATCGCCACCGGCCTCCCCCACCCGAAGTCGTTCTCGTACATCGGAAAACGCGGCGAACTCCCCATCGTGATCATCGCGCCGTCGAAGTTCCCTAGAGGAAACAGCCTCGGCGCCTTCTCCCAATCCTCTACGCCGCGCCGCACCGTAGCGTCGTCGTGCGCCACCACGTTCCGGTGCAGCAACTCCGCGCAGAAACGCAGATCGCGCGAGAGAATATCGCCCACGGTCGCAACCGTTGGAATACTCTGAATCGCGTTCCCGAAGTAGAACGCGTCCATCTTCGGCTCCAAACGGTGCCGGCAATTAACCGCCATGCGAAACGTCGACGTTTTCGCCGGGTTTTCGAATTTCCTCGCACGTGTCACCGCGCGCCAGAGCTGAGCCGATAACGACTGAAACGACGAGATCTCGTTTCTTCCGTTAACCTTTCCGTTAGCGTTACCGTTACCGTTAACGTTAACGATTTTCCAACCGTCATTTACTTGTTTTCCAACTACTTCCGTTAGTTCGTTGTTGTTGGCGTTGGCTCTAAGTTTGAGTTTCTGAATAGCTTCGCGGGAGAAGTGGAAGACGCGTTCGCGGAGGGGTTCGTCGGCGTCAAAGGTGAGGGCGGGGCCGGAGGCGGGGACGTGGAGGACTGCGGGGGAGTTGAAGACGGTGGCGCGGGTGAAGTCCGGCGCGCGGAGGATTTTCTTGGCGGCGCCGCCTTTGGTGAGGGCGGCGAAGGTGTTGAAGAAGTGCCAGAAGGAGGTGCCGTCGGTGACAGCGTGGTTGACGGTGCAGCCGATGAAGAGGGCGTCGGCGAGCTCGGTGACCTGGACGGCGGCGAGGGGAGTGCGGTGGCCGGCGTAGGAGATGGTCATGTCGTAGGCGAAGAACTCCTTGAAGCAGGGGTGGACGTCGTGGAGCGAGGGCGAAACGACGGCGTTTAGCGTCAAGTGTTTGGCCTTGGCGTGGATGAAGTCGGCGCCGGCGTCGTTGCAGAGTATGTGAACGTAGCCTTGGGCGTCGGTGGAGAGACGGCCGGCGAGGGCGGGGAAGTGGGAGAGTGCGGCGGAGAGAGAGGTTTTAAGAGAGAGAATGAGGTCTTCGAAGGAAGAGGGTGGGGCGGTGAGTAACACGCCCTTTTGGATGTAGTGACAGGACAACATTGGAAGATCAGAAACCGAGAGTTTGAGGGGTTTAAGGTCGGACTTTTGGTCGGGGTGGACGACGCATTTGGAGACTATGGTGGTCGAAGAGGAAGGCATTTTGGGGTGTGTGAGTGAGTGAGTGAGTGTGTGTGTGTGTGTGTATGTGTGCTTCGTTTCTTGGCTCTGAAGAGAGTGAGGCTGGAGGGGTTTTTATAGGGGAAAGGAAAGGAGTATTGTGGTGTGGCGTTTGCAATTTTTTTTCTTGGAGAAGGGAGTCAAAGAGATATTGGGGTGAGTGCGTGACGTGGCTTGCGATGGGGCGTGGGGTGGACACGTGCACTCCAGGACTCCGCTTCTCCTACATTGGAAGAGAGCAAGTTATTTTCGTTGTTTGGGCTTTCCTTTTCTTTTTTATTTCTGCCTAATTCACTATGCTTAACTTTTTTATTTTTGGATCTCCTTCCATGCCAATTTTCTTCACTTTACTACTCAAACCATTTAGGTAAATTTAGTAGTAGAGCTATCATTTGTTGTATGATTAAAACATATAAAAAAGTGTAATATTTCTGTTATGTTAAAAGATTAAGTTAGAACTCCTAAGATTCACATAGGATAGAAAGAGTTTGAGATACTATACACCGTTTTAAATTTGAGTCGGGTTGTCATCCTGAAATTCCTATAAATATATAAGGTAAAGCTAACTTGTTTTCAAACATATCTTTTATTTGCCTTTTTCTCTTAATGTGCCTATGATGTGCTTGGTAATAAAGAAAGAAATATAGAAAATAAAGTAAAAGTTGGAATTATTTGGTAAGAGAGAAGAGAAGTGAAGAGAAAATAAATTATTTAATTGATTTATATTTGATTAAAAAATTTAAAATTAATATTATTAACTAAATCACGTAATTATTCTTTTAAATATTATAAATTTGACTACAGTAGGAGGATATAGGAAAGTAAAAATTCAACCTCCCCTCTAATCCTATAATATTTGAGGGGTATGAAAACGCATGTAAATTCCATCCAATATTCTGTTTACTTCCACACAACCCCTTACACCAAACATATTCAAAAACTCAACTTCCACTCTCTTCTCTCCCCTCATTACATCAAGTCCTCTTACATCAAACACACACTTAAGAATGATAATTGTAAACAAAAAGTTATAGATATTTCTTAAAAAATATTCACAATATTTGATAAATAATAATAATTTAATGGAAACGAGTTTGAGACAAAATATTTACTATTTTTTTTTAAAAAAGAACTACGTTAAATGATATATATATATATGTATTGTTAGTAAAATGTTATAAATATTTAATTATAAAATTTTGATCAATGATCTTTGTACTTGATAAATTCTTTTTGATACATTATATTAAATTAAATATTTTATATTAATTTCATTCCAAACTTTATATATATTTTTTTGCCATAACTTTGCACATAAAGAAAGTGCATGTAACAGATGCGAGAATGAGTATATAGTTAGGCAATGAATATAATGATCAAGATTAAAATTACTACTTGTACAAGTATGAATCCGAATATCAGTATTTTTAAAATATAATTATGAGAAGGAATATTATAATAATTTATCCGGGGAACTTACCATCGTTTATACATAAAACTTAACTAATTATGTAAAAGAGAATATATATTTCAAGAGCACCAGTAATATGCATTTTTTTTAACAGAATAAGTAGTTAAAATTTGTTAAAAATTACAAAATCTAGAATGGGAACCACTATACAGGGTGAGTCTGTGAGAGCTACTAAATTATATATATTTTTAAATAAATTTGAACCAATTAAAAAAAATGTATCAGAGAGCGTGTTGCGAAAATTTCTCAACATATATATTCAGCTTAATTATTCTTCCTCAAGAACAAGTTGAAATTGTAACTCCCTTTTCTATCACCAAAACATGCAAAGACTAATACTTGAAGAAAAATAAGCATCCCCAACCGGGTTAGTCGGTTACATGTCGAGTCCCCTACCCACCCTTTACCCTTTTAATTAGATACACCTATAAGCTGTTTTTCAAACTGCTTCAACGTGTAACACTATATACATGTTAGTTGATGCAACCTCAACATCTTTATATATATTCTAAAATTGTGTATAAGACCCATAAAATGAAACTTCATACGACCAATGATGATACTACTTCAATTAATCTTTGTATGGAACTTGATTAATTGGGTCCTTCATCGCTGTAAAGGTCATATCGAGAATGATATATACCTAAAGTGATAAATAAGTCATTATCAACTATGTTGGTGTCTCAATCCATTAAATTTTGAAAATTTATGGTGTGTTTGGTTTCACGTCCGCCACACTTAATTCACATAAAAAACGTGAAAATAAGAAGTAAAATTTTTTTATTTTTGCGTTAACGTGATTTTTGAACGCGGATCCAGACACACACTTAATAAAGTTAATTAAGATCACTCAAACCTCAGGGTTGTTAAATTTAATTTTAAAACAATTGATATTGAATAAATTAGTAGTAGTATTTCAAAAGGGAATTTTAAAGAAAATTGTTAACATGATTTTGGTTCTAAAATAAGAGGGACCTTTAAGAATAAAAAATGTCAAGGGGAACATAAACACCATAAGTTCCACAAAACAAGTGTAAGACGTGATGATTTGTGCTATTTCCTAGAAGCCCACGTTTTACTAGTGAAGTTCGCCGAAATATCTTGGCACTTTCAGCATGGTTACTAAAAGCCGCCCAAATTACTCTGTTCAAAGGCATAAATATGTAACATTTGCATATGATAAACGTGAAGGAAATGTTTGTTAACATTTCAAACTTTAAGAGTAACTTTTCTTTCAGCTGCAATATTAATAATAACCATAAACGCCCTCACTTTTGTCTCATTCGGAACACCATCAACCAAATAAAGCATTTTTATTTCTAAATTGCATGGTGCGGAGGTCTCTTTCAGTGTAATTATTTATTAAAGGCACTTATAAACAATAAAATTCAACATATGGAAGACTTTTTCTAAGATAAAAACCTTCCCACATGAGTATTTTTGTGTCTTCAAAGAAATAAGTTACATTAAGGATTCACTTCTACCAATTGATATCTATAACAAGTTAACAACCAAAACTTAGTCTTCGATAGAATTATTCATTACAAAAAAATTTATTATTATCTAAAACGAATAAAGACAAGAGAGAAAATATTCAGGGCACTAAGATAATGATTTGACAATAAATTTCGTATTGTTAGTTTATGAATTATCAAATAGTAAAAACTTATTTTATTAGTAGAAGGAATGAAGAGACAAATTTATAATGATAGACTTAGTTGAGAGGAAAACTAGTTTAGAGGAATAGTTGGAATAGATTTGAGTAGTAGAAATGACTTACTAGTTGCTTAGTATACAAATGTTAGGCACATGGCCTATTTATAGGCCTCAACACCACATTCATGTTTTATGTAGAAAATTCTAGAGATATCTATTTCTAGAGTTTTCTATCTATATGTAATTTTTTACATGATTCTAGAATTTGTATCTAGTAGTTACTAGCATACTTATGTATTTTTCTATAAGAATCTAGATTATTCTAGAAGTTTGTATCATATTTTAACACTCTTCCTTAATACAAATTTCTCTAACTCCTATCATAGTGCGAAACTTTTCGAATCTTGCTCTCGGCAGTGCCTTTGTGAATATGTCAGCAACTTGCTCTTCGGTCTTACAATACTCCATCTTGATTTCTTTAGTTGTTTTTGCTTCTCTGATGAAGTGATATTTAATTGCAATGTGTTTTGTCCTGTTATGATGTACTGGATTTTTTGTCATTGTTATTGTTGATTTATTGTCGCAGTAGATTGTAGTAGGCCCATCTTGTTGTTCTCCCATTTCTGCAAGTGTTCTTCGTAGTCAAATTGCTTGACTTGTAGCTTCAGCCGCTGCAACATATTCTGCCTCTGTGGTTGATTGTGCAACTATTGCTTTTTTATGCCCAACAAAATATTCCTGATCCAAGTGAAAAGGCATAACCAGAGGTGCTCTTCATGTCATCTACCGATCCTGCCCAATCACTGTCGGTGTATCCGAGCAAACTTGAGTTGGTCATTGTTTTGTACCAAATACCAAACTCCTTCGTGCCTTATAGGTATCTTAGAATTCTTTTAGCTGCTCCAAAGTGAATTTGGCTTGGTTTTTGCATAAACCTTGATAAAAGGCTTATAACATACATTATGTCTGGTCGTGTGGCTGTTAAATATAGTAAGCTTCCAATCAAACTTCTATAGCGAGATGCATAAGCATCTGGTGCTCCATCATCTTTTTGTAGCTTCTCCTTTGTCACAAGCGGAGTAGTGACAGTCTTGCAACCACTCATCTTGAACTTCTTCAAGAGAGCTTTAGTGTATTTCTTTTGACAAATGAATATCCCTTTCTTCTTTTGACTTACCTCAATACCAAGGAAGTAGTTCATCAAGCCAAGGGCCTTCATTTCAAATGTCTTCATCATGTCTTCTTTGAATTCTGTTATCATCTTCATATTGTTCCTTATGTAGATAAGATCATCTACATACAAGGAGATGATGAGTGTGTCATACTGACCTTGGGTCTTGATGTATAGTGTTGGTTCACTTTTACTCTTCTTGAATCCATGATCAGTGAAGTATTGATTTATTCTGCTGTACCATGCTCAAGGAGCTTGCTTCAAACCATATAAAGCTTTTCTAAGCCTTAGTACTTTGTCTTCATTGCCCTTGGTTATGAAACCTTGTGGTTGCTCTACATAGATCTCTTCTTGTAGTACTCCATTGAGAAAAGCAGACTTGACATCTAACTGGTAGATATTCCAGCCTTTTTCTGCCGCAAGAGCTATTAGAGCTCTAATTGTATCTAGGCGTGCTACTGGGGAAAATGTCTCGTTGTAGTCGACTCTAGGTTGTTGTGAATAGCCCTTAGCTACCAACCTTGCCTTGTGCTTTTGTATGGTGCCGTCTGGATTGAGCTTTGTCTTGTAAACCCATTTTACCCCGATGATATCTTTGTCTTTTGGATAGTCTACTAGATCCCACGTGTTATTTTTCTCAATCATTTTTATCTCTTCTTCCATAGCCTTGACCCATACTTGTTGCTTTGATGCTGCTTCAAAGCTTTCAGGTTCAAGTATGGCCAAGTTGTAGGTTTCATATATATCCTCCAAGGATCTAACTCGTCTTGGAGTAGACTCTAGTGATGGAGTTTGTTGTTGTAGAGGAGAATGAGGCTCACCTGGGACTTCTGCAGTTCCTTCTTCTAGTTGTTGCATTGAAATAGAAATGTTTCTCTCTACTTTCTCGTCATTCCAATTCCAAGCTGCATTTTCATCAACTTCAATGTCTCGGCTAATAGTTAGTTTCTTGGTTTGCAAGTTGTAGACTCGGTAGCCTTTTGACTGTGTGCTATATCCAAGAAAGATACCTCGTACTGTCTTGTCTTCTAGCTTGTGCCTTTTCTCTTCTGGAATGTGTATGTAGCAAATAGATCCAAATACCCTTAGGTGCTTTGCTGATGGTTTTTTTCCCACTCCAGGCTTCAATCGGAGTCTTATCTTTGATTGCCTTAGTTGGGCGTCTATTAAGTATGTAGACAGCAGTATAAACTGCTTCAGCCCAAAACGTGTTTGGTAATCCTTTCTCCTTGAGCATTGATCTAGCCATCTCCATTACTGTGCGATTTTTCCTTTCACATACTCCATTTTGTTGTGGAGAATATGCAACTGTAAGTTGTCGCTCAATGCCTTCATCTTCGCAAAATTTATCAAACTCATGGGAAGTGTATTCTTTGCCACGATCACTTCTAAGTACTTTTATTTGTTTGCCACTTTGCTTTTCGACAAGGGTCTTAAACTTCTTGAAAATACCAAAGACTTTTGAGTTTGCTTTTATGAAGTAGACCCAAGTCATTATAGAAAAATCATCTATCAAGAGAATGAAATACCTGTTGTTATGGAGTGATGACGTCTGCAATGGTCCACATATATCTGTATGGATCAGCTCCAATAAGTCTTTTGCTCTCCATGATTTGCCTGTTGAAAATGTCAGTCAGTGTTGCTTGCCAAGGAGACATCCTTCACAAGCTTCACTATTCTCCTTTAGGCATGAGAGATCTCTCATCATATTTTTTTGATATAATAACTTTAAGGCATGTGTATTAAAGTGACCAAATCTTCGATGCCAAAGCCATGAGTCGTCTACTTCTGCTTTCATGGCAATGTTAGGGCCTTGTCTCAGGCTTATAGGGAAACTTCTATTCCTTTTTTCCATTTTTACTCGGCCAATTTCTAGTTTTTTATTGTCATATATTTTACATGTGTCTCCTTCAAAATGGAGAGTATAACCTTTCTCCATCATTTGACCAATGCTCAAGAGATTTTCTTTAAGATTGGGAACTAGTAGAACATCAGTAATAAGTCTCGTACCTTTCTTCATCTCCACCATAACTGTGCCTTTGCCTTTTGATTCAACGATAGTGTCATTCCCCATTCGGACTTTCACTTTGACGGATTCGTCAATATCCTTGAAGATGCTTGCATCTTTGGCCATGTGATTGCTGCAACCGCTATCCAAGTACCAATTTCCACTTGTTTCACTATTGGAATCTTGGGTAGCATAGAAAAGATGTTGCTCACCATTTTTCTCTTCAGCAAAGTTTGCTTGATGCTTATTTTTATTGCGACAATACTTCTCCACATGTCCAACTTTGTTACAGTGGCGGCATTGTGGCTTTCCACGATATCGACGGTCTTTCTCGGCATGATTTGTCCTCTTGCAAATGCCGCATGGAGGATATTCATTCTGATAATTTATAGAGAAATTTCTAGAATTCTCTTTATTTCTAGAAGTTTCTCCATTATTCCTTTTATCTTTATTTTGAGACCGTAATTTGAGCTTTGATTGAAAGGCATTTTCAGTTGAGTCTTCATCATGCCTATTCAACCTTTGCTCATAAGCTTCAAGTGACCCTATCAACTCTATTACTGATAAGGTAGATAGATTTTTTGTTTGCTCAATTGTTGTCACGATTGGATCATATTTACGGGGAACACTAATTAGAATTTTCTCCACAATTTTCTTGTTAAGAATATTTTCCCTGTACGCTCTCATTTGGTTAACTATTTCTTTTATCTTAGAATAGTAGTCCTTTATGGTCTCAGATTCCTTCATATTTAACAATTCAAAGTTACGCCGTAGAGTTTGTAATTTTACGGCACGTACCTTTTCACTTCCTTCGAACTCCTCCTGCAGCATAGTCCATGCTTCTTTGGCTGTTGTTGCACCCATTATTTTCGGAAAAATTGTATCGGTCACAGCTTGTTGCAAAATAAATAGTGCCTTTGAATTATTTTGTTTGTTCTCTTTCAACTCCTTTTTTTGCTCCGCAGTAAGAGATGATGTGTCTTCTAGAGTAGAAAATCCTTCTTCTATCGTGTCCCATAAATCTTGGAAGGTGAAATATGTCTTCATTTTTGTACTCCAAAAATCATAATTTTCACCATTAAAAATGGGAATAGGGATAGATGATGGTTGAATGGTGTTAGCCATGGATTAGAATTTGTTCTTTTGAAAGTGGGTAGAATAATGAAATTTTTTTTTTTGGAAGTAGTGGGGTAATATTTCTACGCCCAGTAGATGACCGAATATAGCTCTGGTACCACTGTTAGTTTATGAATTATCAAATAGTAAAAACTTATTTTATTGGTAGAAGGAATGGAGAGGCAAATTTATAATGATAGGTGTTCTCACCGAAAATTTGCTGTAGAGCTGATCCGCCGGGTAAGATCGGCGAGCCTCCTTCACTGGTATGCTGGTGCTCCAAGATGGGGGTGGTACCTGCAAAAGAGACTCCGATGCTAAAGTTAGTGTTTGTGGGAGTATGAGTCTCGTATAAATAGTGCACATACCTTTGTGTGAATTAGGGTTGTCTTGGGTCTTGGGCATGAGATAAGACATGATATGATAAGATATCATATGATATGATATGATATGATATGATATGATATGATGAGATATGATATGATATAATTGGAGGGCGGTTCTGATCTGGGAGGAGATCCCCGGGTTCGGGAATGATCTGCCCAAATACCGGGCTGACGTCGCTCAGCGTGTGCCCGGGGTGGCTTTGTATCGCTAATCCGGGCTCGGAGCCCGGGTGCGAAGTACGTTCAGTACACTAGCCCCTCGAGCTCTGAAGGCCGTAGGTCGAGGAGTTAAGACTGAGCTCGTCAAGGAGGACGACGTGGAGGATAGTTCCAGCGAGAATGCCTCTATGTAGGCCAATTTTGTTATAACCTAGTTTAATTTTCCCTTTGCTTTGATTTTCTATTTTGAATTCAAGCGTTGAACTCTGGGAACTTTGTTTGTATATGCATATTTTTCTTCTGCCTTTATGTGTTTGCGTTTGGTTTTTGCTTTGCACACATTTTGAGACACACGTTCAATGTCTGTTGTACACTCTCATTTTTTGTGAAAGCTCACGCTGAGATCCGAATTCGGCCTTAATTTTAAGTAGTTTCTCGTGAAGGTTTGAACTCGATTTCAATCGAACTAGGATTCGAATTCGATCTTAGATCTAAGTAATTTTTGTGAAGGTTCAAACTTGACCTTAAGTAGTAGTGCCGAGGTTCAGATTTGACCTCGATCATTCCGAGGTTCAGGCTCGACCTCAAGTTCGTGTGTTTAAGGTTCGTATTCAACCTTAAACAAATACGTTAAGGTTCGTATTCGACCTCGAATAAACGTGTTAAGGTTTGTAGTCGACCTCGAATAATCGTGTTAAGGTTCGTGTTTGACCTTAATCGTACTATAGTTCGGATTCGACCTCAATCATACCGAGGTTCGAATTTGACCTCGGATTTTTCATTAAGTAACTTTGCGAATGTTCGGACTCAGCCTTTGTCATACCGAGGTTCGAATTCATCCTTGGATTTTTCTGTTAGATAATTTTTGTGAAGGTTCGGACTCAACCTTAATCATGCTGAGGTTCGAACTCGACCTTAGATTAGCATACTAAGGTTCGTACTCGCCCTCAAATAAACATGTCGAGGTTCGTACTCGACCTTAAATAGACGTGTTAAGGTTCGTATTCGACCTCAAATGAATGTGTTAAGGTTCGTATTCGACCTTAAATGGGCGTGTTAAGGTTCGTACTTGACCTTAAATTTTGAGTAAAATGATTTAATTA
Source organism: Cajanus cajan (assembly GCF_000230855.2). Lineage (NCBI taxonomy): Eukaryota > Viridiplantae > Streptophyta > Magnoliopsida > Fabales > Fabaceae > Cajanus > Cajanus cajan. The sequence continues at coordinate 10,753,127 of NC_138519.1, forward strand.
AGGTTCGAACTCGACCTTAGGCGAGGGCATCGAGGTTCGTATTCGACCTCGGATGATGAGGTTCAGACTTGACCTTAACAAGAATGTCGAGGTTCGTATTCGACCTCGGATTTGGTTCGTACTCGACCTCAGATTTGGTTGAAACGATTTTATTAAGGTTCGGACTCGACCTTAAATAAGGATGTTGAGGTCCGTATTTGACCTCGACCTTTAACGAGGTTCGGGTTTGAATTCTGCTGAACGAACTTAAGGTTCGTACTCGACTTTAAATAAGGGTGCTGAGGTCCGTGTTTGACCTCAAACTTGGACGAGTTTCGGGCTAGTATTCGACCTTGAGATAGGGTTAGGTAATCCTTCACAAGGTTCGTTCTCGACCTCGGATGAGAATGTTTAGGGTTCGTATTCGAACCTCAAATAAACGCGTTAAGGTTTGAACTCGATCCTCAAGTGAGCCTGTTAAGGTTCGTACTCAACCTCAGAATTTTAACGAGGTTCGTACTCGACCTCAAATTTTGAGTAAAATGATTTAAATTAGGGTTTTTACTGTCTACCGGCACATTGACATTGTTAGGGTTTTACCTTGTGATTGCGGTGCGGTGACAAAATTGTATTTTTATTCGTTTGATGACGTGGCATCTTTGGGCCGATGTGGTATTTCGATATCTATGTTTCATGGCCGAGCTGAGGAACTCGACAATAATGAGTTTGCTGCTTGGTCAGGCTAGTAAACCTTTGACCGGGTCAATAGATTGGTGAGGGACAAGTTGGCAACTCTGTTGGCCAGTACACTTGCCCCCCAGCACCGAGTGATGTAAGAGCAAAGGGGCTTCTGAGGAGCTCCCAAATTTGATGTTTGAATGTTCTAATTCGATCTTGTTAAGTAGATGTGATTTTTAAGGGTCGAGCTCGACCTTGGCATATCAAGGTTCGAACTCGATCTTGGTTAATAAAATGTGATCTCAAGGTTCGGACTCGACCTTGGCATATCAAGGTTCGAACTCGACCTTGGTTGATAAAATGTGATCTCGAGGTTCGGACTCGACCTCGACATAACAAGGTTCGAACTCGACCTTGGTTAAGAAAATGTGATCTCAAGGTTCGAACTCGACCTTGGCATATCAAGGTTCGAACTCGACCTTGGTTGATAAAATGTGATCTCGAGGTTCGGACTCGACCTCGGCATAACAAGGTTCGAACTCGACCTTGGTTAAGAGAATGTGATCTCGAGGTTTGGATTCGATCTCGGATGAGAGTATTGAGGTTCATATTCGACCTTAAACCAAAGTTGGATGAACTTTTAACGAGGTTCGAATTCGACCTCGGATGAGAGTATTGAGGTTCGTATTCGACCTCAAACTAAAGTTGGATGAACTTTTAACGAGGTTCGGATTCGACCTCGGATGAGAGTATTGAGGTTCGTATCCGACCTCAACTTCGAGTGAAACGATTGAACTAAGGTTCGAATTCGACCTTAGGTGAGAGTATCGAGGTTCGTATTCGACCTCAACTTTGAGTGGAACGATTGAACTAAGGTTCGAATTCGACCTTGGGTGAGAGTATCGAGGTTTGTATTCGACCTCAAACTGAAGTTGGATGAACTTTTAACGAGGTTCGGATTCGACCTTGGATGAGAGTATTGAGGTTCGTATTCGACCTCAAACTAAAGTTGGATGAACTTTTAACGAGGTTCGGATTCGACCTCGGATGAGAGTATTGAGGTTCGTATCCGACCTCAACTTCGAGTGAAACGATTGAACTAAGGTTCGAATTCGACCTTAGGTGAGAGTATCGATGTTCGTATTCGACCTCAACTTTGAGTGAAACGATTGAACTAAGGTTCGAATTCGACCTTAGGTGAGAGTATCGAGGTTCGTATTCGACCTCAACTTTGAGTGGAACGATTGAACTAAGGTTCGAATTCGACCTTGGGTGAGAGTTTCGAGGTTCGTATTCGACCTCAAACTAAAGTTGGATGAACTTTTAACGAGGTTTGGATTTGACCTCGGGTGAGATACTGAGGTGGAGCCCCAAGTTGCTGAGCAGGTCGCTCCAGCTACTGATGTGAGTGGTGTGGCCTGTGGCTTTTTCTATTTGATGTCTGGTTTCTCTGTTTGGTCTTTGTCTGAACTTTAACGAGGTTCAGATTCGACCTCGGATTAGAGTATTGAGGTTCGTATTCGACCTCAAACTAATGTTAGATGAATTTTAACGAGGTTCGGATTCGACCTCGGATGAGAGTATTGAGGTTCGTATCCGACCTCAACTTCGAGTGAAACGATTGAACTAAGGTTCGAATTCGACCCTAGGTGAGAGTATCGAGGTTCGTATTCGACCTCAACTTTGAGTGAAACGATTGAACTAAGGTTCGAATTCGACCTTGGGTGAGAGTATCGAGGTTCGTATTCGACCTCAAACTGAAGTTGGATGAACTTTTAACGAGGTTCAGATTCGACCTCGGATGAGAGTATTGAGGTTCATATCCGACCTCAAACTAAAGATGGCTGAACTTTAAACGAGGTTCGGATTCGACCTCGGATGAGAGTATTGAGGTTCGTATCCGACCTCAACTTCGAGTGAAACGATTGAACTAAGGTTCAAATTCGACCTTAGGTGAGAGTATCGAGGTTCGTATTCGACCTCAACTTTGAGTGAAACGATTGAACTAAGGTTCGAATTCGACCTTGGGTGAGAGTATCGAGGTTCGTATTTGACCTCAAACCGAGTGAAACGATTGAACTAAGGTTCGAATTCGACCTTAGGTGAAAGTATCGAGGTTCGTATCCGACCTCAAATTCGAATGGAACGTTTGAACTAAGGTTCGAACTTGAACCTTGGTTAAGAAAATATAGTCTCAAGGTTCTGACTTGACCTTGGCATATCAAGGTTCGAACTCGACCTTAATTAAGAAAGTATATCTCAAGGTTCGGACTCGACCTTGGGGTAACACGGTTCGTGTTTGACCTTGGTTAAGAAAATCTAGTCTCAAGGTTCGGACTCGACCTTGGCGTAATAAGGTTCGAACTCGACCTTGGAATTTTAACGAGGTTCATTCCCGACCTTGGGTAAGAATATTTAAGGTTCGTGCTCGACCTTATAATTTCAACGAGGTTCGGACTCGACCTCGGATAAGAGTATTTAAGGTTCGTGCTCGACCTTACAATTTCAACGAGGTTCGGACTTGACCTCAGATTATGGGTTAGACGGTTTGGCGAAGTGATGAGCGAAGCGATTTGATTAAGGTTCGAAGTCGATCTTGTGGGGATGTCGAAGTTCGCATTCGACCTCAAATTTGTGATAAACTGGCTAATGAAGGTTCGAATTCGACCTTTAAGTGAGAATGTTGAGGTTCGTACCCGACCTCAAATTGAGATGGACGAAGGTTCAGACTTGACCTTAGGTGAGAATATTGAGGTTCATACTCAACCTCGGATTTATGTGTTTGAGGTTCGGATTCGACCTTTAAGTGAAAATATTGAGTTTATGAAGGTTTGAATTCAACCTTTGAGTAAGAGTACCGGGGTTCGTGCTCGACCTCGGGTTTACGTGAATGATTTGATTAAGATTCGTATTCGACCTTTAAGGACAGTACCGGGGTTCGTGCTCGACCTCGGGTTTACATGAATGATTTGATTAAGATTCGTATTCGACCTTTAACGAGAGTACCGGGGTTCGTACCCGACCTCGGGGTTTATGTGAATGATTTGATTAAGATTCGTATTCGACCTCAGAATTTTAACGAGGTTCGTTCTCGACCTCGGGTAAGAGTGTTTAAGGTTCGTACTCGACCTCATAATTTTAAGGAGGTTCGTTCTCGACCTCGGGTAAGAATGTTTAAGGTTCGTACTCGACCTCAGAATTTTAACGAGGTTCGTTCTTGACCTCGGGTAAGAATGTTTAAGGTTCGTACTTGACCTCAGAATTTTAACGAGGTTCGTTCTCGACCTCGGGTAAGAATGTTTAAGGTTCGTACTCGACCTCAGAATTTTAATGAGGTTCGTTCTCGACCTCGGGTAAGAATGTTTAAGGTTCGTACTCGACCTCAGAATTTTAACGAGGTTCGTTCTCGACCTCGGGTAAGAATGTTTAAGGTTCGTACTCGACCTCAGAATTTTAACCAGGTTCGTTCTCGACCTCGGGTAAGAATGTTTAAGGTTCGTACTCGACCTCAGAATTCTAATGAGGTTCGTTCTCGACCTCGGGTAAGAATGTTTAAGGTTCGAACTCGACCTTGGAGTTTTAACGAAGTTCGTTCTCGACCTCGGGTAAGAATGTTTAAGGTTCATACTCGACCTCAGAATTTTAGCGAGGTTCGTTCTCGACCTCGGGTAAGAATGTTTAAGGTTCGTACTCGACCTCAGAATTTTAACGAGGTTTGTTCTCGACCTCGGGTAAGCATGTTTAAGGTTCGTACTCGACCTCAGAATTTTAACAAGGTTCGTTCTCGACCTCGGATAGGAATGTTTAAGGTTCGTACTCGACCTCAGAATTTTAAATGTTTAAATGTTTGTGGCCTGACCTTGGTCTTGCTTTCCTTGTGGTTTTCCGCGATCCTGGTCACGGAAGGCGGAGTGTTCTTCCATCTGGATGTATCCAGCAGCACGGGCGCGTAGCTCGTCCATGTCGCGAGGAGCTTCGCGACATAGGCTGTCGACAAATGGTCCGGGCTTGAGTGCCATGAGCATGGCGTGTAGGGCGACCTCGGGATTCAAATTTTGAATTTTCACCGAGATGCTGACAAAGCGTTGCATGAACGTCCGTAGTGGTTCGTCATCGCTCTGTCTGAGGTTGGCCAGAGCAACTGACGTTATGTGATGAGGTCGACTTGTCGCATACTGCGCTGTGAACCGTCTGACCAGGGTACCAAAGCTGTCAATTGACTCGGCGGGTAGCTGGGTATACCAGTTGAGTGCAGCCCCCTTGAGCGAGGTTGGGAAAACCCTGCACAGTATAGCATCCTCATTAGTATAGAGGTTTACCTGGGTGGTGTATAGATTGATATGCTCATTCGAGTCGGTTGTGCCGTCGTAGCGGTCGAGGTGGAAAGGCTTCCGCCCAAAGGGGAGAGGTGTCTCCATGATACCGTCCACGAAAGGATGGCGGCGGAAGGTCGTCTGATTCCCTGTGCCGTGGGTAGGGGCGTTGCTGACGTCGTGCGTCGACCTGTTCGTCGGCGCGTGAGACCGATGTGTGGGAGGCTTGGGAGTCGGTGTCCTAGCCGGTGTTGGCGGTTGTGAAACCGAGTGCCCTTCGTCCTTATTCAGGTTACTCTGCGAGGGGGTTGATCTGAGGGACGCCGAGGGAGTTGGGTGTGAATGCGCTCGTTCTCGGCGCGTAGTGCCGCTAGGTCGGCTTCATTAGCGGTGCGCGTTGCTGCTAGATCAGTTTCGTGCTTGGCACGCATGCGTTGTAGGTCGGCGGCGTGTTGTTTCCGCATCTGTTCGACCTGGTTGATCAGCCTCCTCAATGTTGCTGCATCACTATCCATGGTAGTTGAGCGATCTAGGTCGTCTGTTGCGCGTCTGTTATGGCTTCTAGTGAAAATCATAAGAATGGCCGATAAGAGCTGGTCTTGATCGGCCCCACGGTGAACGCCAAATGTTCTCACCGAAAATTTGCTGTAGAGTTGATCCGCCGAGTAAGATCGGCGAGCCTCCTTCACTGGTACGCTGGTGCTCCAAGATGGGGGTGGTACCTGCAAAAGAGACTCCGATGCTAAAGTTAGTGTTTGTGGGAGTATGAGTCTCGTATAAATAATGCACATACCTTTGTGTGAATTAGGGTTGTCTTGGGCCTTGGGCATGAGATAAGACATGATATGATAAGATATCATATGATATGATATGATGAGATATGATATGATATAATTGGAGGGCGGTTCTGATCTGGGACGAGATCCCCGGGTTCGGGAATGATCTGCCCAAATACCGGGCCCCAAATACCGGGCTGACGTCGCTCAGCGTGTGCCCAGGGTGGCTTTGTAATCCGGGCTCGGAGCCCGGGTGCGAAGTACGGTCAGTACAATAGGCTTAGATGAGAGGAAAACTAGTTTAGAGGAATAGTTGGAATAGATTTGAGTAGTGGAAATGACTTACTAGTTGCTTAGTATACAAATGTTGGGCACATGACCTATTTATAGGCCTCAACCAGTGACGGATCCAGAAAATTTATTAAGTGGGGGCAATAAAATATTCTATATCATTTTTATTGAAAAAATTAATAATTTTTTGAAAAATATGTTTTTGTGGTAAAAAAATTAAAATATCATATTTTAATAAATTAAATTGTCTCATAAATAGAGTGATAATTTTGTTTTTTTTTGTTTTTATCTGAGATTATAATTAAGTATCATTTTATAATTTTTTTTGACTTATTTAATATTAGAGGAATAAAATGGTAAAAATTAATAAGATAAAAATAATAAAATTATCAATTTGTTTTCTTTACGTATTTTTTAAATTCTAAACTCATTTAAAATAGAAATATTTTATGAGTACTATGTCTACTTTTTTTTATAGGAGTAAATGTCTTTATTTAAATATGTTTAAGTTAAAAAAAATTGTGACAATTACTCTCATTCTTCTTAATTTAGATCCTCTCCTACCAACATAATACACATATACATGACCAAAGGGTTAAAATATAAAATAAAAATTGAAAAATAATCAACATTAGTAAACTAAACTATGACTCATTTAATGAGTAAAGAAGTAATAAATCTTTTAGTCAAAAAAATATAGTATATCATAATAATAAAAAATAAGAAGGGATTGATAGACTAATTTCATTAAATAATTCATGTTCTACGACAAGTATTAATCCAATTAATTAAAATTATTTAATATATAGATCAAATTTATAAAATTTTTGAAAAAAATTAAAAATTATTTGATATTGTATTTTATTAATTTAAATTGATGGATTATTATAAAAAAAACATTTTATATGTTAGGTTGAATCTATCTAATGAAGTATCATATGATTTTCATTTTTTTTAATTTGTAAACTTAATTTATACATTAAAAACTGTTAATTTAACAGTTGAATTTTTAAAATTTTGATATAAAATAGAGTAGATTTATCAAGACTTACTTTTAGAGTAAGTAAATTTTTTCCTCATAAAAAATTAAGATAATTTTATCATAAAATAAAAGTAATTAAACAATAAAATAAAATATTAACTTATTTTATTATATTAAATATAATAAAATAATTAAAATATATTTAATAATATATATTTTATAAAATAATTAATATTTTATATAAAAAATAAATAAAATAAACAAAATTTTAGTGGGGGCAACTGCCCCCACTACGTTTAACGTAGATTCGTCAATGGCCTCAACACCACATTCATGTTTTATGTAGAAAATTCTAGAGATATCTATTTCTAGAGTTTTCTATCTATATGTAATTTTCTACATGATTCTAGAATTTGTATCTAGTAGTTACTAGCATACCTATGTATTTTTCTATAAGAATCTAGATTATTCTAGAAGTTTGTATCATATTTTAACACGTATATTGATTTCAGCAAAAAGATACAATGTTATATACATGTATTACTCTAAAGGGATAAGGCCAAAGAATGTCCTTTTTGCCTAACAAATTACAACTCATACTATTTTAGAATCTACTCTAGGATCATAACAGAAAATGTTTACATAAAGAGATATTAATTTACAAGAAATATAATGGACTGAGAGTTATTGGGCTATTACGGGTTTGGGTCATTGTTCTGTTAGCCTCCCTCAAGCTAGAGGTGTATAAAAATCAATCAACTCCAGCTTGGATACATTTGACTTGAAGAGACGAGGTGGTAGTGCCTTAGCGAACATGTTAGCAAGCTGATGAGAGGATGGAATTTGTTGTAACCGCATTAGACCTGCTTGAGCCTTTTCTCGAACAAGATGGTAGTCAATTTCCAAGTGTTTTGTTCTCTCGTGAAACACAGGATTTGATGCAATGTAAAGTGTACTTTGGTTGGAACAACATATTTTTAAATTATTGAGAAGATATGTGAGCCACTATAGTTCACATGTACTTGTAGTAAGAGCACGATACTCTGCTTCCGAAGACAATCGAGACACTATATCACTACTAGAAAGGACCGAAATTAGCGACTGAAATTTATTAGTCGCTATTTAGCGACTGATTTAGCGATTGATTTAGCGACTGATTTAGCGACTGATTATGAATAATCAAAATAGCGACCGATTTAGCGACCAAAATAAGTCATCTCTAGGAAATTGGTCGCTATTTAGGTCGCTAATTAAGAAATTTTGATTTTTTTAGTGACGAAATTTAATTCGATCACTAAATATTAGTTAAATTTAGCGACCAAACAGAATTTGGTCGCTAAATCAGAAATTTTGATTTTTTTAGCGATGGAATTAAATTCGGTCACTAAATATTAGTTAAAATTAGTGACGAAACTCAATTCGATCGCTAAATTAGAAATTTTTTTAGCGACGGAATTGAATTCGGTTGCTAAATATTAGTTAAAATTAGCGACGGAACTGAATTTGGTCGCTAAATAGTAGTTAAATTAAGCGACGGAATTAAATTCGGTCGTTAAATCATAAATTTTGATTTTTCAAGCGACGGAATTAAATTCAGTCGCTAAATATCAGTTAAAATCAAAATTGAATTCGGTCGCTAAATTAGAAATTTTGATATTTTTAGTGACGAAGTTAAATTCGATTGCTAAATATCAGTTACAATTAGTGATTTAATTCGATTCGGTTGCTAAATATTAGTTAAAATTAACATCGAAATTCTATTCGGTCGCTAAATATTAGTTAAATTTTGCGATAAAATTCTATTCGGTCACTAAATAAAACTTAGAAAAATTTATAAATTGCTTAAAAGTGATGATAATATTATTCTTGAGTATCAATCCCATTTTTTTTGTAAGAGCAAGACATTAATTTATAATAAAAAAATATTTATATGCACTCCTACATAATTAATACCAATAGTTATTTATGTGAAAAAATATTTAGAGGTTTTTTTTTTACATTTGGATTTTTAGGCTGTTTTTCAATTAGAGTAGATGATTTTTTTTTTTAAATTTCTTATTTATTTTGATCCATATTTATAATATATATTTCTAACTTATGATAACTTTATTTTTAAATAAATTTTTATATTTAAATTTTATTGATAGAAGAGATGTGATATCTTAAAAAAGAATTATAGCATCCTCTCTTTTTCTAATAGGAAGAGTACAAATATATTTTATTAACGATTAATATTTCTTTATTGTTGTGTGATAAAATTGATTATTTTAAATTATTTTAAATTTTTAACTAGAATCTTATTAATAATTTACTATATGATTTTAATATTTTTGTATAACTAATATCTGATTTTAAACTTGATATGAAAATATTATGATATAACTAGATATGATTTTAAATTAGTATTTTATTAATGATTGATAATTAGAAAATAAAATAAGGATAAATACATTTTTTGAATTTTATATCTAAGATTTAAGATGAATAAATATATTAGGTTAATTAATAATTTATTTAAAATGTTAAAATTTAGTTCATAAAAATAATATTTTAAAAGAGAAGGGTTATAATAACATCAGTGTAACTTTTATTAAGTATTACATTGTTCAATAACTTTATATTAAATGTGAATTTTATAAATTCAACCGTTTTACTCTTAGATCATATATACAAAATATTATATGAATTCAAGATGATTTGATACTTCATTCTTGTAAAACAAAATTGACGTAATATATACATTTCAAATAATATATGAGCACTTTGATTACTTTTAAGTTGTTGTTCAATTTTAACAAAAATTGATATAAACATATAAAGTGATATGAACTTTCAATCTAACGGTTAGATTTACAAAATTTACATTTAATATAAAGTTATTGAGCGGTGTAATACTTAATAAAAGTTATATCAGTGTTATTATAACCCTTCTCATTTTAAAATATATAAATTATTACTTAAACTTTTAAATTTATAATAAATAATTTAAATTGTTTAAATTGTATCATAAAATTAATTTTAAATAAAAAATAAGTAGATTGTTAATTATAAAAGTAAGTATATATATAAATAAAGATTAATTAAATATAATATAATTATTATTATTAGTAATATAATTATTATATATATTATTATATATTTATAACGGTCCGGATACACCAAAATGATAAGGATCCAACGATAATATAAGTATGAGATTGGATAGTTGAGGATGACTTAAATGAATTAATTTGTAATACTTATACTAACAACATGCATCTGCTTTTCGGTAGCTTATCTCATAAGAACTTCACAGTTAAGCGTGCTTGACTTGGAGTAATATAGGGATGGGTGACCTTCTGGGAAGTTTCCAAAAATTGTGTAATTAAGGACAAAACATGTTAAAAAGTTAAGTATTCTGAAATAAAATCCTTAAGAGGCCAAATATGAGTGGTTCGTAGCGACCAAATTTGCGACGTCTATAAAATTTAATAAAATAAAAAGTAAATATTTAGCAATCGATTTATTCGGTCACTAATTGGGTCCCATACACTTCAGCAACCAAAATCATTGCAACCATTTTGCGGCCGAATTAGCGACTGAAATTTTCAGTCGCTAAATAGCGACTGAAAATTTTTTCGTCGCTAAATAGCTTAGCGACTAGGGTTTTAGCGACTGATTAAATTCGGTCGCTAAGGTAAATAGCGACCGATTTTAGCAATTTAGCGACCGATTTTGGTAGTCGCTAAATTGCATATTTTTTGTAGTATATTTTTTTATTTTATATTTTATTTTATTTTATTTTTTATGTTTTCCATGATACTAGAGAGTCCCAAATCAAGAAACAATATCCTATGATTGATCTGCGCGTGTCAACACATGTTGCCCAATCTGCATCGCTGATGCCAATTAAATGTATAGGAGTGTCCCTCTTGAATTGAAGACCTTTGCTTGGAGAACCCTTCAGGTATCTTAAGACTCTCCTTGCAGCACCTAGATGAGATTTTGTGGGATGAGCCATAAATTGGCTGAGTTGTTGGGTTGCAAGAACAATGTCAAGACGGGTTGTGGTGAGGTAAATTAGATGACCAACTAGACGCCTATAGGATAAAGGATCATCAAGAAGATCACTAGAATCATCTTGACACAGTCATAATGAACTGTGCATAGGCGTTGAACAAGGTTTGCAACCCAACATTCCATAATCAGTAAGCAACTCGAGATAGTATTTACGTTGTGAAACATATATGCCATCAATAGAGTGATTTATTTCTAAGCCTAGAAAGTATTTCAATGCTCCTAAATCCTTAACTCGAAAATTTGAATGAAGAACATGTTTGATTTGGGCCATTTCAGTAGCAACGTTCCCAGTTAAAACAATGTCATCCACATAGATCAACAAAGCTATAAATTCATCTCCATTGTGTTTGATAAATAAACTATGATCTGCATGTGATTGTTTATAACCGGATGAAATAAGTAGATCAGAAAGCTTTTCATACAATTTGCGGCTAGCTTGTTTGAGGCCATATAGAGATTTTTTAAGTTTGTAACTCTAAGAAGAGCCATGGCCTCACAATCCTTGAGGAATTGTCATGTAAACCTTTTTAGACAAGTCACCGTGGAGGAAAGCATTACTCACGTCAAGTTGTTGAAGTTTCCATTTATTTGTAGAAGTAAGAGCGAGGATGACACAAGTAATGACCATTTTTACCATGGGAGAGAATGTTTCAAAGAAATCAATTCCTTCCACTTGAGAGAAACCCTTTGCAACCAATCGTGCTTTGTACCGTTCCACGCTTCCATCCGGTTTTCTCTTAATTTTGCTGACCCATTTGCATCCTTTGGGTTTAACACCAGCTGGAGTATCAACAATTTCTCAAGTGTTGTTGAGTTTTAAAGCCTCAATTTCATCTTTCATAGCTTCAACCCAACAGGGACTCAAAACCGCTTCCTGATAACTTCAAGGTCCAACCTCAGAGGATAGATTCATTATATAGTGATGCTCAGACTCAGAGATGTTAGAATAAGACAAAATAGATTGGAGAGGAAAAAAAACATGTTGATGATGATTGATTTGGCTTCGTCTCGACGCTACAGATATAGTTTGCAAAGAGAACATTGGGTTGGTTTGATAGGTTGAGAAGAGCGTCTTGGGACAAAGAGAGTAGGTGTAGGAGTGGGGCTATGTTGTGAAGGAGTCACTAGTGGAAAATCAGCATATTACGTCACCCCTTTTACGTCAGAAATACGAAAATCTGACGTAAAAAAAATGCGGTGGCATTTTTGTAATTTTTGCGAACTTTTTTACGTCGGACCTGGTAGGGTCTGAGTTAAAAAGTTAAATCTACGTCGGAGGTACATTGTGTTCGACGTAGATTTGACATTTTACGTTGAATCCTACCAGGTCCGACGTAAAAAAGGACACAAATTTGAATAAGAGAGCGCGAGGCACACCGCGCGCATTCACTATTCATCACTTTTCATTTTTTTCTCTGTAAACCCTCTCCCTCTCCTTTGTTACTGAATCATTTTTTTGTCTTTTGTAGAGGGATGAACTCTTTGTTACTCATTCGCACATTGTTGCTGCTCCTCAGGTATGAATCAAGGTTTCGTTAGCACTTTTCTATTTCGCATTTCTACTCTGGCTATCTGTTTTATTCGATTTTTTGGTTGTTTTATTTGTATAGGTAGTGGGCATTTTTTTTTGGTAGTTCTACGAAGCAGAACGGCCTGTTCTGCAAGCAGACGACCTATTCTCCAAGCAGAACGGGCCGTTCTGCTTGCATTCTTTTGTTTTTTTTTGTTTTTTGTTTTTTTTCACTATTTTTACGTCGGATTTCGTAATTTCCGACGTAAATTTACGTTGGTTTTGCAGGTCTGACGTAAAATTTACGTCTCCCGCTTTTACGTTGGTATATTTTCTGACGTAAAAAGCTCAAAATATCCGACGTAGTACACCTTTTTTGTACTAGTGAGTGTCAAGGGTGGAAGAAGGGAAACCAGGTATTATATATTGATGAGAACTTGATTGTGGAGATGTTGAGGGAGGTTGCGATTGCAGCGAAGGTGAAAAAGATGATGGTAAATTTCGATTTAGAGATGGGATAAAGTTGGGTTGTTGGATGGTGTAGATAGTAGTTAAATCCGAATTGGACATTTGTATTGGGTTTTCCTCATGAAGGTTTTGGGCATTAGTTGGCATAGGTAGAAGGTCATGTTGGGCCTCCTTGGGAACTTGATTATTTTGAACAAAAAGAAATATTGATTCATAAAATATGACATTTCTTGAGACAAAAATTTCTCTTGATTGGAAATCTAAAATGACATACCCGTTTGTTCCAGTTTGAAATCCAAGAAAAGCATCTTGTCTAGATCTGGGATCAAATTTTTGATGAGGTCCATTGGTTGAAGAATAACATAAAGAACCTTAAGCATTGAAAATTATGGCTTATGATTATGCGAAAGCTCAAAAGGTGTTTGTTTATTAGTGACTAGAGAAGGTATTCTGTTAATAAGAAAGACTAAATATTTTATGGCATAAGACCACAAATATTCAGGTAATTGAGATTAGAACATAAGGGCACGTGCAACGTTAAGAATGTGTTGATGTTTTCTTCCCACACGCCCATTTTGTTGAGGGGTGTAAACACAACTAGTGTGATGAATGATACCCTTTATGGCAAATAAATCTTTAAGAAAAAATTTGGGTCCATTATCTAAACGAATGCACTTTTATTTGGAATCAAATTGATTTTCTATTAAAGCAATAAAATTTTGGACATGCATTTTAATTTCAAAATTTGATTTTAATAACACTATCCAAGTATATCTACTAAAATCATCTACAATGGTCAAAAAATATTTTTCTCCATGAATTGAAGCTTTGGAAAAAGGACGCCAAATGTCCATATGGACTAAATAAAAAATCTTTAAAGTTCTGCTAGTACTAAGATTGTAACACAACTTTCTTTGTTTAGCAAAACGACAAATGTCACAATTTTCATTAACATGAATTGGAATAAAAGGAAATTGTTCATGTAACATATTTAAACGGTTTCCCGAAAGGTGCCCCAGTCTAAAATGCCAAAGGTTGGAAGAGGAGATGGTGTGGATAATATTATTGTTGATGGAGATTGTTTTTGGTTGGGGGACCTTGGCTTCTTTGTTGATATTTAGATGGTAAAGACCTTGCTTTAGATTAGCCAAACCAATCATCTGCAACGAATGCTTGTCCTGTATAGTGCAAAAGAAATCATCAAAGATAAGAGTAAATTTTACGAGTCTTAAGCAACTTAGATATAGACAAGAGATCGAAATGAAATTCAGGAACAAAGAGGACGTCGTGAAGAATGAAATTTGGAGAAAAAATAACTATTCCAGAAATATAAGCAGTGACAATGGATTTATTTGGCAAATTAGTTTGAATGGGATTTATTTTAGAATAACTTAAAAAAAACTTTAAAGAAGATGCAATGTGATCTGTGTCGACTGAAACAACACTATTGGCAAAAGAAGAGGAGTCACGGTTATTGAACCGTGGGTGGCCAGGGTAGCGAGGGTGATCCAGTGGATACCTGTGCTTCCCCCATTAGATGTCAATAGTTTGTTCGATGCGATGGCAATAAGAGCACATTTTGCTGGAAGCATTTTTGTTGGTGGACGATGAACCAAATGCATCGCGACCTTTACCGAAGTCGTTGGCAGCATTGACGAAGCTATTAGGTTCAGCAGAGGAAGGAGGAATGATACTGAGCTGACATTCCTGTTGAACCACCATGGAAAAAACTCGATTGACCGCCGAAAGGGGATCTATAAGCAAGATTTGGAAACGTACAATAGAAAAGCGTTCATCAAATCCCTTCAAGAATCTAATGACAAAATCCTACTTGTTGTATTTCTTGGCTTCACAAGAACTGGTAATAAAAGGATGATAGTTTTCCAGTTCCTCCCAGAGTGTTTTCAAGGTAATGTAAAAGTCAGAGACAAGACGGTTACCTTGAGAAAAGACATATATTTCTTCCTGAAGCTCTGCAATACGAAGAAGATCTCCCTGTGAAAATTGTTCATGAAGGTCGTTCCAAATATCATTAGCATTTTCAAAGAAGATGACGCTTTGGGCAATAGAAGAGGAAAGGGAATTCACAAGCCAGGACATGATGAGAGTGTTGCATCTCTCCCAAGCAGAATAAAAAGGTTCTTTAACTGAAGGGACTGGGATTATGCCAAGGAGGAATGCCATTTTGTTTTTGGAGATGAGGGTCATACGAAAAGTACGAGACTAGGACTGGTAGTTACTTCCATCAAGAATAGGAGTAATAGACACAGAGAAAGGACCACCACTAGGATGGATGAAATAAGGACTTGAAGGGTTGAGCGATAGATCATTAGAACGAAAACCAGAGGAATTGTCTTTCTTTGGACTGGAGGGAGGTGTTGAAGACATGGGAGGACGATAGGTAGAGCCCCAAGAGGGAGCTCTGATACCATAAAACGAATAAAGACAAGAGAGAAGATATTCAAGGCACTGAGATAATGATTTGAGAATGAATTACGTATATTGATTTTAACAAAAAGATACAATGTTATATACACGTATTACTCTAGAGGGATAAGGCCAAAGAATGTCCTTTTTGCCTAACAAATTACAGCTCATACTATTCTAGAATCTACTCTTGGATCATAATAGAAAATGTTTACATAAAGAGATATTTACAAGAAATATAATGGACTGAGAGCTATTGGGTTGTTACGGGTTTGGGTCATTGTTATGTTATTATCAACAATAATTTAATGGATTCTATTCTATTATCAAATAAAAATATTCATGATTAATCACACCAAAATTTACTATTAACGATAATTATTTATTGAAAAAATTTAAGTCTCACATCGACTATAGATAAGATAATTAAAGAGTATATAAATGGATGATAACTCTCACTTTACAAGTTTGTTTTGTAGGGTTGAGTTAGACCTATAACTTACTATTCTAAGTTAATATCAAATTATTCACCATTATCAAACTCAATAGTACTAAACTTGAAGGGGTATATTGGGAAATACCAAAATCTCACATCGACTATAAATAAAATATTTAATTAGGAGATAAGACAATTAAAAAATAAGAAAATAGAAGAATATATAAGTAGAGGACAATCCTCATCTTTCAAGTCCCACATCGATAGAGATAAAGTAATTATTTGTATTCATCTTACAAGTCTCACATCGACTAGAAATAAGATAATTAAAGAGTATTACGAATCATTTCTTAAACTTTTAGTGGCAATAGCAAAAAGTATTAAATGTCAGTAAAAAATGTCACAAAAACTTATACAATTTTTTCGATCATTATAAGGATCTTTATCAGTATATAGAATAATTACCAGTAAATGTTTTAGTGACACTACATATGATAACACTTTTTCCAACTATTATAAGGTCTTTACCAGCATACACTACTAGAATTTCTCTTATTACACGTGACTTTGCCTGCGAATTTTTCAAAAAAACTTGCAAGAAACGTTGTTCCTACAATTTTTTTTGCAAAATTTTATCTGCAGATAATACCTTCGTGGAAAATATGTTTTTGCAAATTTTAAAATTTGTAAGAAATTTTGTTGCGAAAAAATTAGCTAGAAAGTTTCCTGCAAAAAAAAAATTCGTAGGAAAGTTTCATGCGAATTTTTTCGCAAGAAATTCTGCAGGAATATTTTTTACGAAAAAAATTAAAGAAATTACTCAATTTTCAAATGCTCACAATGAATTCATCCAAAACATTTGTTTCCACGCCTCCAACATGTGATACATAATCTTTTAAATTCTAATATTGTAGATTATAAGTCTAACACTCAACCATACAAATCAACTTGTAAGGTAAGTGATGTGAATCTGATGGGAGCACTCAAAGGACTTGGAGGACCAATGACTAGGGTTTTCTTAGTGGGTGTTTTTAGTACTTGTAATTAGTAAATAAAGGCCTAAAACTCTTATTAAAGTGGCTGCCAACTCTTGTTTGGGCTGCACCACTTATTGGGCTAGTTATTATGCAAGTTGTTTTTAGTTAAATAAGGTCCAAAACCTTTGGGATGAATCAGCCATGAGGCATACCAAAGGGTGCACGAATTTAGCATGTGTTTTTAATGTTTTGTCATTAGTGGTCATAATTGTTAGGCTTAGTGGAGTTCAACAATTGCCCACTAAAGTGATTTTTTTTAATGTTTTGTCATTAGTGGTCATAATTGATAGGCTTAGTGGAGTCCATTAATTGCCCACTAATGTAAGTGAAAGGTGTTGGTTGTAAGCTATATAAGCTGCCCATTGGGATGAATAAAAAACAGATCAGAATTTGAGTTTTATTAACTGAGAGTGATTCTCCAATTGTTCTTGAGTGATTCAAGAATTTGGGCATATCAAAGGATCATCCACAATTCTTTGTGTGAAGCCTTCCTTGGAAGAGTGATTCTTCCTCCATTCTTTTACCGTTTCCTTCCCTCCATTTCTTGCATCTAATTTCCTTACCTACATTCCAGAAATTAAGTCCAAGATTTTAACCCAAAAGATCCTTCCCTACATTCCAGAAATTAAGTCTAAGATTTTGAACCCAAAAGATCCTTTTTTTCAACTCTGGTGCAATTAGGAATCATATCATTTGGTATCAGAGCTTCGGCTCTAGGTTTGAATGGAAATGGAAATTTACTATACAAGATGTTTGGTTGACGACTCTCTGTTTTTGGTCGCAGTAGATGAATTCAATTTCAAAAATGTTGTGAGTAGCAGGGCGGTTGAGAAATTATGTCTGCCCACTACAAATGGACAAGCAATGATTAAATTCTCTATTGGAAAATATGAAGATGAAGTTCTTTGTGATATTGCCCCCATGGAGACATGCCATATGTTATTAGGGAGGCCATGGTTGAACAATAAAATTATAAATCCTGAACGACCTTCTATTTCTTTTGTGCATGGTGGACGAAGGATTAAGTTGATATGTCTATCATCCGACGCTGTACATGAGGATCAACTGAAATTGAAAATAAAGATAGCAAAAGAAAGAGAAGAGAAAATGAGAGAAGAAGATGAGATACATAGAGAGGAATATGACAACTCTAACGTTACATTTTCTTCTTTTGATGTGTCAAATATACAGGAACAGGAACACAAGTTTTCTTGTTTGAAGAAGCATGTCAACATCATTCCTAATGCACCTTTATACATTCTGCCCACCTCTCAAAATAAAATTCAAGAGACCTTGGACCTGGAAGATGAAGTTGATTTATTGTTTGAAGTTACTATTTTCCAAAGCTGCCACTTGAATGGGATTCAATTCCTATTCATTGAGTATGTTTGTGGTTATGAGTTTGAAGAGGTTTTATTTGTTTCGTTGATGATTAATAACTTACCAACAGGTGAAGCTAGAGATGGATACAAGCGAGATGTCTTCGACCCAGGAGAAAGCATTTGTGTTTCGGCAGTAGTTACTGAATTAAATAAATTAGGAAATAAATAAAGTTTTAAGATTCGGGACGAATCTCCTCAAAGAAGGAGGGTATGATGTGAATCTGATGGGAGCACTCAAAGGACTTGGAGGACCAATGACTAGGGTTTTCTTAGTGGGTGTTTTTAGTACTTGTAATTAGTAAATAAAGGCCTAAAACTCTTGTTAAAGTGGCTGCCAACTCTTGTTTGGGCTGCACCACTTATTGGGCTAGTTATTAGGCAAGTTGTTTTTAGTTAAATAAGGTCCAAAACCTTTGGGATGAATCAGCCATGAGGCATACCAAAGGGTGCACGAATTTAGCATGTGTTTTTAATGTTTTGTCATTAGTGGTCATAATTGTTAGGCTTAGTGGAGTTCAACAATTGCCCACTAAAGTGATTTTTTTTAATGTTTTGTCATTAGTGGTCATAATTGATAGGCTTAGTGGAGTCCATTAATTGCCCACTAATGTAAGTGAAAGGTGTTGGTTGTAAGCTATATAAGCTGCCCATTGGGATGAATAAAAAACAGATCAGAATTTGAGTTTTATTAACTGAGAGTGATTCTCCAATTGTTCTTGAGTGATTCAAGAATTTGGGCATATCAAAGGATCATCCACAATTCTTTGTGTGAAGCCTTCCTTGGAAGAGTGATTCTTCCTCCATTCTTTTACCGTTTCCTTCCCTCCATTTCTTGCATCTAATTTCCTTACCTACATTCCAGAAATTAAGTCCAAGATTTTAACCCAAAAGATCCTTCCCTACATTCCAGAAATTAAGTCTAAGATTTTGAACCCAAAAGATCCTTTTTTTCAACTCTGGTGCAATTAGGAATCATATCATTTGGTATCAGAGCTTCGGCTCTAGGTTTGAATGGAAATGGAAATTTACTATACAAGATGTTTGGTTGACGACTCTCTGTTTTTGGTCGCAGTAAATGAATTCAATTTCAAAAATGTTGTGAGTAGCAGGGCGGTTGAGAAATTATGTCTGCCCACTACAAATGGACAAGCAATGATTAAATTCTCTATTGGAAAATATGAAGATGAAGTTCTTTGTGATATTGCCCCCATGGAGACATGCCATATGTTATTAGGGAGGCCATGGTTGAACAATAAAATTATAAATCCTGAATGACCTTCTATTTCTTTTGTGCATGGTGGACGAAGGATTAAGTTGATATGTCTATCATCCGACGCTGTACATGAGGATCAACTGAAATTGAAAATAAAGATAGCAAAAGAAAGAGAAGAGAAAATGAGAGAAGAAGATGAGATACATAGAGAGGAATATGACAACTCTAACGTTACATTTTCTTCTTTTGATGTGTCAAATATACAGGAACAGGAACACAAGTTTTCTTGTTTGAAGAAGCATGTCAACATCATTCCTAATGCACCTTTATACATTCTGCCCACCTCTCAAAATAAAATTCAAGAGACCTTGGACCTGGAAGATGAAGTTGATTTATTGTTTGAAGTTACTATTTTCCAAAGCTGCCACTTGAATGGGATTCAATTCCTATTCATTGAGTATGTTTGTGGTTATGAGTTTGAAGAGGTTTTATTTGTTTCGTTGATGATTAATAACTTACCAACAGGTGAAGCTAGAGATGGATACAAGCGAGATGTCTTCGACCCAGGAGGAAGCATTTGTGTTTCGGCAGTAGTTACTGAATTAAATAAATTAGGAAATAAATAAAGTTTTAAGATTCGAGACGAATCTCCTCAAAGAAGGAGGGTATGATGTGAATCTGATGGGAGCACTCAAAGGACTTGGAGGACCAATGACTAGGGTTTTCTTAGTGGGTGTTTTTAGTACTTGTAATTAGTAAATAAAGGCCTAAAACTCTTGTTAAAGTGGCTGCCAACTCTTGTTTGGGCTGCACCACTTATTGGGCTAGTTATTAGGCAAGTTGTTTTTAGTTAAATAAGGTCCAAAACCTTTGGGATGAATCAGCCATGAGGCATACCAAAGGGTGCACGAATTTAGCATGTGTTTTTAATGTTTTGTCATTAGTGGTCATAATTGTTAGGCTTAGTGGAGTTCAACAATTGCCCACTAAAGTGATTTTTTTTAATGTTTTGTCATTAGTGGTCATAATTGATAGGCTTAGTGGAGTCCATTAGTTGCCCACTAATGTAAGTGAAAGGTGTTGGTTGTAAGCTATATAAGCTGCCCATTGGGATGAATAAAAAACAGATCAGAATTTGAGTTTTATTAACTGAGAGTGATTCTCCAATTGTTCTTGAGTGATTCAAGAATTTGGGCATATCAAAGGATCATCCACAATTCTTTGTGTGAAGCCTTCCTTGGAAGAGTGATTCTTCCTCCATTCTTTTACCGTTTCCTTCCCTCCATTTCTTGCATCTAATTTCCTTACCTACATTCCAGAAATTAAGTCCAAGATTTTAACCCAAAAGATCCTTCCCTACATTCCAGAAATTAAGTCTAAGATTTTGAACCCAAAAGATCCTTTTTTTCAACTCTGGTGCAGTTAGGAATCATATCATTTGGTATCAGAGCTTCGGCTCTAGGTTTGAATGGAAATGGAAATTTACTATACAAGATGTTTGGTTGACGACTCTCTGTTTTTGGTCGCAGTAGATGAATTCAATTTCAAAAATGTTGTGAGTAGCAGGGCGGTTGAGAAATTATGTCTGCCCACTACAAATGGACAAGCAATGATTAAATTCTCTATTGGAAAATATGAAGATGAAGTTCTTTGTGATATTGCCCCCATGGAGACATGCCATATGTTATTAGGGAGGCCATGGTTGAACAATAAAATTATAAATCCTGAACGACCTTCTATTTCTTTTGTGCATGGTGGACGAAGGATTAAGTTGATATGTCTATCATCCGACGCTGTACATGAGGATCAACTGAAATTGAAAATAAAGATAGCAAAAGAAAGAGAAGAGAAAATGAGAGAAGAAGATGAGATACATAGAGAGGAATATGACAACTCTAACGTTACATTTTCTTCTTTTGATGTGTCAAATATACAGGAACAGGAACACAAGTTTTCTTGTTTGAAGAAGCATGTCAACATCATTCCTAATGCACCTTTATACATTCTGCCCACCTCTCAAAATAAAATTCAAGAGACCTTGGACCTGGAAGATGAAGTTGATTTATTGTTTGAAGTTACTATTTTCCAAAGCTGCCACTTGAATGGGATTCAATTCCTATTCATTGAGTATGTTTGTGGTTATGAGTTTGAAGAGGTTTTATTTGTTTCGTTGATGATTAATAACTTACCAACAGGTGAAGCTAGAGATGGATACAAGCGAGATGTCTTCGACCCAGGAGAAAGCATTTGTGTTTCGGCAGTAGTTACTGAATTAAATAAATTAGGAAATAAATAAAGTTTTAAGATTCGGGACGAATCTCCTCAAAGAAGGAGGGTATGATGTGAATCTGATGGGAGCACTCAAAGGACTTGGAGGACCAATGACTAGGGTTTTCTTAGTGGGTGTTTTTAGTACTTGTAATTAGTAAATAAAGGCCTAAAACTCTTGTTAAAGTGGCTGCCAACTCTTGTTTGGGCTGCACCACTTATTGGGCTAGTTATTAGGCAAGTTGTTTTTAGTTAAATAAGGTCCAAAACCTTTGGGATGAATCAGCCATGAGGCATACCAAAGGGTGCACGAATTTAGCATGTGTTTTTAATGTTTTGTCATTAGTGGTCATAATTGTTAGGCTTAGTGGAGTTCAACAATTGCCCACTAAAGTGATTTTTTTTAATGTTTTGTCATTAGTGGTCATAATTGATAGGCTTAGTGGAGTCCATTAATTGCCCACTAATGTAAGTGAAAGGTGTTGGTTGTAAGCTATATAAGCTGCCCATTGGGATGAATAAAAAACAGATCAGAATTTGAGTTTTATTAACTGAGAGTGATTCTCCAATTGTT
Organism: Cajanus cajan; assembly: GCF_000230855.2. Lineage (NCBI taxonomy): Eukaryota > Viridiplantae > Streptophyta > Magnoliopsida > Fabales > Fabaceae > Cajanus > Cajanus cajan. The sequence goes on from NC_138519.1 coordinate 10,775,520, forward strand.
CTTGAGTGATTCAAGAATTTGGGCATATCAAAGGATCATCCACAATTCTTTGTGTGAAGCCTTCCTTGGAAGAGTGATTCTTCCTCCATTCTTTTACCGTTTCCTTCCCTCCATTTCTTGCATCTAATTTCCTTACCTACATTCCAGAAATTAAGTCCAAGATTTTAACCCAAAAGATCCTTCCCTACATTCCAGAAATTAAGTCTAAGATTTTGAACCCAAAAGATCCTTTTTTTCAACTCTGGTGCAATTAGGAATCATATCATTTGGTATCAGAGCTTCGGCTCTAGGTTTGAATGGAAATGGAAATTTACTATACAAGATGTTTGGTTGACGACTCTCTGTTTTTGGTCGCAGTAAATGAATTCAATTTCAAAAATGTTGTGAGTAGCAGGGCGGTTGAGAAATTATGTCTGCCCACTACAAATGGACAAGCAATGATTAAATTCTCTATTGGAAAATATGAAGATGAAGTTCTTTGTGATATTGCCCCCATGGAGACATGCCATATGTTATTAGGGAGGCCATGGTTGAACAATAAAATTATAAATCCTCAATGACCTTCTATTTCTTTTGTGCATGGTGGACGAAGGATTAAGTTGATATGTCTATCATCCGACGCTGTACATGAGGATCAACTGAAATTGAAAATAAAGATAGCAAAAGAAAGAGAAGAGAAAATGAGAGAAGAAGATGAGATACATAGAGAGGAATATGACAACTCTAACGTTACATTTTCTTCTTTTGATGTGTCAAATATACAGGAACAGGAACACAAGTTTTCTTGTTTGAAGAAGCATGTCAACATCATTCCTAATGCACCTTTATACATTCTGCCCACCTCTCAAAATAAAATTCAAGAGACCTTGGACCTGGAAGATGAAGTTGATTTATTGTTTGAAGTTACTATTTTCCAAAGCTGCCACTTGAATGGGATTCAATTCCTATTCATTGAGTATGTTTGTGGTTATGAGTTTGAAGAGGTTTTATTTGTTTCGTTGATGATTAATAACTTACCAACAGGTGAAGCTAGAGATGGATACAAGCGAGATGTCTTCGACCCAGGAGGAAGCATTTGTGTTTCGGCAGTAGTTACTGAATTAAATAAATTAGGAAATAAATAAAGTTTTAAGATTCGAGACGAATCTCCTCAAAGAAGGAGGGTATGATGTGAATCTGATGGGAGCACTCAAAGGACTTGGAGGACCAATGACTAGGGTTTTCTTAGTGGGTGTTTTTAGTACTTGTAATTAGTAAATAAAGGCCTAAAACTCTTGTTAAAGTGGCTGCCAACTCTTGTTTGGGCTGCACCACTTATTGGGCTAGTTATTAGGCAAGTTGTTTTTAGTTAAATAAGGTCCAAAACCTTTGGGATGAATCAGCCATGAGGCATACCAAAGGGTGCACGAATTTAGCATGTGTTTTTAATGTTTTGTCATTAGTGGTCATAATTGTTAGGCTTAGTGGAGTTCAACAATTGCCCACTAAAGTGATTTTTTTTAATGTTTTGTCATTAGTGGTCATAATTGATAGGCTTAGTGGAGTCCATTAGTTGCCCACTAATGTAAGTGAAAGGTGTTGGTTGTAAGCTATATAAGCTGCCCATTGGGATGAATAAAAAACAGATCAGAATTTGAGTTTTATTAACTGAGAGTGATTCTCCAATTGTTCTTGAGTGATTCAAGAATTTGGGCATATCAAAGGATCATCCACAATTCTTTGTGTGAAGCCTTCCTTGGAAGAGTGATTCTTCCTCCATTCTTTTACCGTTTCCTTCCCTCCATTTCTTGCATCTAATTTCCTTACCTACATTCCAGAAATTAAGTCCAAGATTTTAACCCAAAAGATCCTTCCCTACATTCCAGAAATTAAGTCTAAGATTTTGAACCCAAAAGATCCTTTTTTTCAACTCTGGTGCAGTTAGGAATCATATCATTTGGTATCAGAGCTTCGGCTCTAGGTTTGAATGGAAATGGAAATTTACTATACAAGATGTTTGGTTGACGACTCTCTGTTTTTGGTCGCAGTAGATGAATTCAATTTCAAAAATGTTGTGAGTAGCAGGGCGGTTGAGAAATTATGTCTGCCCACTACAAATGGACAAGCAATGATTAAATTCTCTATTGGAAAATATGAAGATGAAGTTCTTTGTGATATTGCCCCCATGGAGACATGCCATATGTTATTAGGGAGGCCATGGTTGAACAATAAAATTATAAATCCTGAACGACCTTCTATTTCTTTTGTGCATGGTGGACGAAGGATTAAGTTGATATGTCTATCATCCGACGCTGTACATGAGGATCAACTGAAATTGAAAATAAAGATAGCAAAAGAAAGAGAAGAGAAAATGAGAGAAGAAGATGAGATACATAGAGAGGAATATGACAACTCTAACGTTACATTTTCTTCTTTTGATGTGTCAAATATACAGGAACAGGAACACAAGTTTTCTTGTTTGAAGAAGCATGTCAACATCATTCCTAATGCACCTTTATACATTCTGCCCACCTCTCAAAATAAAATTCAAGAGACCTTGGACCTGGAAGATGAAGTTGATTTATTGTTTGAAGTTACTATTTTCCAAAGCTGCCACTTGAATGGGATTCAATTCCTATTCATTGAGTATGTTTGTGGTTATGAGTTTGAAGAGGTTTTATTTGTTTCGTTGATGATTAATAACTTACCAACAGGTGAAGCTAGAGATGGATACAAGCGAGATGTCTTCGACCCAGGAGGAAGCATTTGTGTTTCGGCAGTAGTTACTGAATTAAATAAATTAGGAAATAAATAAAGTTTTAAGATTCGGGACGAATCTCCTCAAAGAAGGAGGGTATGATGTGAATCTGATGGGAGCACTCAAAGGACTTGGAGGACCAATGACTAGGGTTTTCTTAGTGGGTGTTTTTAGTACTTGTAATTAGTAAATAAAGGCCTAAAACTCTTGTTAAAGTGGCTGCCAACTCTTGTTTGGGCTGCACCACTTATTGGGCTAGTTATTAGGCAAGTTGTTTTTAGTTAAATAAGGTCCAAAACCTTTGGGATGAATCAGCCATGAGGCATACCAAAGGGTGCACGAATTTAGCATGTGTTTTTAATGTTTTGTCATTAGTGGTCATAATTGTTAGGCTTAGTGGAGTTCAACAATTGCCCACTAAAGTGATTTTTTTTAATGTTTTGTCATTAGTGGTCATAATTGATAGGCTTAGTGGAGTCCATTAATTGCCCACTAATGTAAGTGAAAGGTGTTGGTTGTAAGCTATATAAGCTGCCCATTGGGATGAATAAAAAACAGATCAGAATTTGAGTTTTATTAACTGAGAGTGATTCTCCAATTGTTCTTGAGTGATTCAAGAATTTGGGCATATCAAAGGATCATCCACAATTCTTTGTGTGAAGCCTTCCTTGGAAGAGTGATTCTTCCTCCATTCTTTTACCGTTTCCTTCCCTCCATTTCTTGCATCTAATTTCCTTACCTACATTCCAGAAATTAAGTCCAAGATTTTAACCCAAAAGATCCTTCCCTACATTCCAGAAATTAAGTCTAAGATTTTGAACCCAAAAGATCCTTTTTTTCAACTCTGGTGCAATTAGGAATCATATCATTTGGTATCAGAGCTTCGGCTCTAGGTTTGAATGGAAATGGAAATTTACTATACAAGATGTTTGGTTGACGACTCTCTGTTTTTGGTCGCAGTAGATGAATTCAATTTCAAAAATGTTGTGAGTAGCAGGGCGGTTGAGAAATTATGTCTGCCCACTACAAATGGACAAGCAATGATTAAATTCTCTATTGGAAAATATGAAGATGAAGTTCTTTGTGATATTGCCCCCATGGAGACATGCCATATGTTATTAGGGAGGCCATGGTTGAACAATAAAATTATAAATCCTGAATGACCTTCTATTTCTTTTGTGCATGGTGGACGAAGGATTAAGTTGATATGTCTATCATCCGACGCTGTACATGAGGATCAACTGAAATTGAAAATAAAGATAGCAAAAGAAAGAGAAGAGAAAATGAGAGAAGAAGATGAGATACATAGAGAGGAATATGACAACTCTAACGTTACATTTTCTTCTTTTGATGTGTCAAATATACAGGAACAGGAACACAAGTTTTCTTGTTTGAAGAAGCATGTCAACATCATTCCTAATGCACCTTTATACATTCTGCCCACCTCTCAAAATAAAATTCAAGAGACCTTGGACCTGGAAGATGAAGTTGATTTATTGTTTGAAGTTACTATTTTCCAAAGCTGCCACTTGAATGGGATTCAATTCCTATTCATTGAGTATGTTTGTGGTTATGAGTTTGAAGAGGTTTTATTTGTTTCGTTGATGATTAATAACTTACCAACAGGTGAAGCTAGAGATGGATACAAGCGAGATGTCTTCGACCCAGGAGGAAGCATTTGTGTTTCGGCAGTAGTTACTGAATTAAATAAATTAGGAAATAAATAAAGTTTTAAGATTCGGGACGAATCTCCTCAAAGAAGGAGGGTATGATGTGAATCTGATGGGAGCACTCAAAGGACTTGGAGGACCAATGACTAGGGTTTTCTTAGTGGGTGTTTTTAGTACTTGTAATTAGTAAATAAAGGCCTAAAACTCTTGTTAAAGTGGCTGCCAACTCTTGTTTGGGCTGCACCACTTATTGGGCTAGTTATTAGGCAAGTTGTTTTTAGTTAAATAAGGTCCAAAACTTTTGGGATGAATCATCCATGAGGCATACCAATGGGTGCACGAATTTAGCATGTGTTTTTAATGTTTTGTCATTAGTGGTCATAATTGTTAGGCTTAGTGGAGTTCAACAATTGCCCACTAAAGTGATTTTTTTTAATGTTTTGTCATTAGTGGTCATAATTGATAGGCTTAGTGGAGTCCATTAATTGCCCACTAATGTAAGTGAAAGGTGTTGGTTGTAAGCTATATAAGCTGCCCATTGGGATGAATAAAAAACAGATCAGAATTTGAGTTTTATTAACTGAGAGTGATTCTCCAATTGTTCTTGAGTGATTCAAGAATTTGGGCATATCAAAGGATCATCCACAATTCTTTGTGTGAAGCCTTCCTTGGAAGAGTGATTCTTCCTCCATTCTTTTACCGTTTCCTTCCCTCCATTTCTTGCATCTAATTTCCTTACCTACATTCCAGAAATTAAGTCCAAGATTTTAACCCAAAAGATCCTTCCCTACATTCCAGAAATTAAGTCTAAGATTTTGAACCCAAAAGATCCTTTTTTTCAACTCTGGTGCAATTAGGAATCATATCAGTAAGTGTTGTCCCAACTTATATACTTTTTAATTATTTTATTTTCAATCGATGCGCGACTTGAAGTTTTTTTTTTAAATATTAAACTTATAAATTTAAATATTTTTTTTAATTTTTCCTACGGATTAAAATTGGCAGGAAAATCTGCAAGAAAAGTTATCTGTAAAATTTTTCTACCATTTAGTAAACATTACCTGCAAATTTATTTTTGCTAAAAAATCCGCAAGAAACAAAATAAAATTCATAAATATTTTCTGCAAATTTTTACCATGGAAAAAAATTTCTATGATCATTAAAATTGTATCAAAATTTGCAAAAAAAAAAATTATAGACTATTTTTCATAAAAAAATTTTTTAAGAAATATTTGTAAATTATTTTTCGCAAATAAATTCGTAAAATTTTTTTGTGAAATTATTATTGCAAAAAAATTCGCAAAAAATTTTTGCAAAAATTTTTTGCAGGAAAATTCGTAGGAAAATGACATTTTTCTATTAGTAATATAGAATAATTGTGAGTAAATATTTTAGAGACACTGCATACAATAATTAATATAAAAATGTTAATAAAAAATTTTACAACAATTTTTATTACCACTAAAAGTTATGTTAAATTTTATTAAAAGTATATTTTATTATAATGATTATTACATATTGTCAAATTTCATTAGACTTTGAAGCATGTACCATATTACCACTCTCGCAAACGAATGAGCAGTGATACGTAGAACTGTTCGTTTAACCAGGACTAGAAAACCCAAGCATTGGAAAACTTGTGCAAATTAGTCAAGAATTCCATCAATAATTAGATATAGATAGAACCAAATTCTCATCAATAACGAAAGAGAGAGATTAGAATATGGACGGCATGGATATATAAGGTTAAAGACTTGGACGGAACCGACCGATGCAACGTGGAGGAGTTTGCACACTCTTCCTATATTTCATACGATTAATTAATTCATTATCCATTGCCATACTGATTAAGTAACATCCTAAGGATATGTGTGACACTATAAGACCTATCACTTAATTTTTTTTAATTGTTTAGACTTTAATAAATTGCTTTACTTTATAGAAACTTAACATCCCTAAATTTTGACTTATCCATTGGATTAGAAAAGATGAAAATATAAAAAGTAAGACGCGAATAAGTTCAATTGTGTCATTCGTTTGCTTTGGTAAATAATGACTGCAATTTCTTAATCTATGTGAATAAATAAAGAAGTTATAAGAATCGTATATATAGCTACACATTAAAACTTTGCACATATGAATTGGTTTTATCATGCAATGAATTTCTTTACTTTGGGACTTGATGTTGTTCTTAATGAGTGAATTAATATCAAGAAGTTCCTTTTGCATCAGAATTATGCCTCAGTTCTTTTTCATCTTCTCAGTTTTTTTCTTCTTCTGATGATAGAGACATGTTTCTTTCTTGTAGCTAGCTAGAGTCACATAAAACTACCCTTTTGTACATATCTTTTGCTAACCCATTTTGACCCTTTATGACCTTTTTATTTTTATTTTTTTAGCATATTCATACAACCTTTAAACTAGTAAAGTGGAACAGGCAAAAGTTAAGTTTGTAGTTGTTTGTTGAGGTTTGTTTGAGGAGTAGCCAAAGTTTTAAGCTTGGGATAGTTCAAAATTATAAAAACAACTACAAATGTAATATTTTTTTAAAATTAAAATTACATAATTATGATGGTGTTATTTATTATTTTATTAGCTTAAATTAATTTATTTTATTGAGCTTTTAAATAAAATAAAGAGGTGCTTTTGGAAAAGAAAAATAAAGTGGATTGAGTGAGATGTGTTGGTTTGAAGTTGTGATAAGTGTTGGCATATAGAAACCCAATTCATCATCACTTAATAACCTATTAGGAGTCTAAGGAAGGTGAGTCAAAAAACACCTTCTTGGAAAGAGAGCTGATCTATTGCATACTTTTGAGTAGGGGTATAAGAAAATATAAGGAATCTATCAATCTAAATTGATTCAAACCGATTTAATGAGTTCGAGTAAGATTTTTTTAGTATTTAGATCAAACTTAATTTAACCTTATCAAAATTTGACATTGTATAAGTAAAGTAACGAATTTTGTGTTTTTGACCCATGACCCAACTAAATATGATCTGGTCATAATAATAATAATAATTATTATTATTATTATAATAATAATAATAATAATAATTATTATTATTATAGTATTATTATTATTATTATTATTATTATTATTATTATTATTATTATTATTATAGTATTTGAATGATCATTTGTTCAAGACAACATTCATTATTACTCTTACTTAGTAATGAGTTTTATGTTTTTAGGTTGATAATATTTTAATAATATAACATGTTTATTTTAAATTTTATTTTGGATTAATTAATGATTTTGGAGTCGATAATAATGTAACAAATTAATAAATTTATTTTGGATTTTAGTTTGTATTATTGTTTGCTTTATAGGTTGATAACATTATTTGCAACAATATCAAATGATTTACATGTAATTTGAAATATTTAATTTTTTAAACAAATAAATAAATTTAATTATGTTGAACCTGATTGACCCAATCCAACCAGATCCATTCGTGATCAAGTTGGGTTGGGTTAGGTCTTAAAAAAATTGTATAAATTTGAGCCAATTCAACTCGTTAAATTTTAATAGGATCGGATAACAAATCCATCCAAATCCATTTCAATTCAACTCACTTACACCCCTAATCTTGAGAGAACACATAGTAGAAGCTTAATTTACTAGAAGAACCTAGGGAGGGGACTTTGCAATAGGAGACCACACCCTTCACAACAAAGATCACAATATTGTGGTAAGGGGAGTGAGTTTTGTCTCACCATGTGTACGGACTGAAATTGTGGGTACTAAAGTAATCCCTAATTAAACCTCTTTAGGATTCTAAATTGTATGCTCTTGTAAGGGTTTTGAATACCATGAAAGAGTATTGTTTAGTTTGTTGTATATTGTTGTATTGACTAATTTTCAATTTTTAGTGTTCTTGCTTCTATTGGACAAAATTGATATTTTCCTATTTGGGTATGTTTGCTTTGATTTGGTATTTTAGGGGTTGTGAATTGTGATATCTTGAACCGAAAAGAATGTGAAGTGGGTGAAGAATTTAGTAAAAGAATGATATTTAAATGTCAATTGTCAAGTAATTTGTACCTAATTAGGGGAGTGAAAATGATAGGTTAGTGGTTAATTGAGTAAAGATTCAAAATTTTGTACTTTTCTATGTTGAGAGCACGAGCATGCTAAGGGAGCACAATTGTATTGAGTGGGATGCTCAAGTGGAATATGACCTTGTTAAGCAACATGGACATATTAGAAGTAATCACAATCATGCTCTTTTTTCAAAGAGGAAAAATAAGATCCCAAACAAGACCATGCTAGATGTAGCACAATTGTGCGCGATTGAAGATTTGCAAGTTAATTACAAACACGACTATGTTTGGTGAAGCACGCTCATGCTGGAAAATTAGGTAAAATTGTGACTAACTTAGAGCAACCGTGCTTGGGAAGTGTTACACTTGTGCTTGCTTGTGTCTGGCCTATAGCACGACCGTGCTGATGTGCAAAATGGTTGTGTTGAAGTCTCTATATGTTATTGTTTCATTGGGACACAAATCAGCAAATATGCTATATCCAAGTAAAGAGATTAAGATGGAGAGTTAAAGAGTGATTAAAGAGGAATTACATAAGAGTTAAGGACATGAGATATTGTGATTTGAGAAGTCTAAACCTATGTTTAGTCATTTGTGCAAGATTAAACTTAAAATCAAGTTACACTAACTTATTTATCTAACATAAACTCAATAACTTAAACTAACTTAGCTATCTAATTACATATTACTAATTTAGACTAATAAACTACGTTACCTATTCGGCCAAATTAAGTAACTCTCTAAGGCAATCTACTAAGAAAGAGCCAAACATTAAGCCATTTTCAAAAAGTGCTTCTAAGAGACATTTTAACGAACAATAATGTGCATCTCTAAATTCAAAACAGATGACCCTTTACTTGGTGTAAATTAATCAAACCAAAAGAATTTCAAAACAGACAAACCAACAACCATAAACAATTAACAACAATAAATAAAAATCAAACAAACAAAAAAAATGGCAAAACGAAGTTCTAAATCACTGGAAGTGAGAGGATATATTGTGCAGTGGAAGGGCTCCATATCATGCTGGAAAGCCTCGCCGGTGGCAAAGAGGAGACAAGCAAGGCCCACCAGTGCCAGGAAGAAAAAGGGATCTAGGGTTTTAGTAAAAGATTAATGTAGAATGTGATATTCTACATTGACTAAACAACAACCAATATAGAAAAAGATTGCAATATTTACAAATTTTCACCACACCACATATTACATTGGTTGCAACTTGCAACACAACTTGAGTAAGCTATTTTTGCATTAGTGAAAACTCCATAACTCCCAAGTAGTCAACATAATAATTGTGTAAACAATTTGCAGAAACCAAGCACACAAAATATGTAAAATGTGATGTGGACAATGGACATATATAGCAAAATTGAATGACCAAAATCTTTCGGCTATATTAATTGGTTTATGTATTCAGTCCACGAAGTTGTAGCCCCAGCTCTGTTGGAGGCTATCTCTTAGCTCATTGACCTAAACCTGTCTCATGTTACTATGTTAGCTATCATAGAAATTGATTGTAAATGTGGTGGACATTCTAGCTGGAAGTGGTTCCAATATATATTTCCGAATTTGGTTGCATACTTCAGAAATTTAGAGAATTCCTTAGTTCATTACCAAACATTACACACTGCATTTTATTAGGAGATCAAGATAATCAAGTTGTTCCGTCTTTAGCCAAAGCATCTAAATTTCATGTTAGTCACCATGTTCCTTCAAGTATTGAAAGTTTTGTTATTAAAGAAATGATACACGTCTTTGTCTTTCTCTTGTAAAATGAAAATTCAATAATTATATAACTGATAAATAACATATTAAAAACTGGCGTAATATGTAGTTCACAATCAATTAAAAAAATACGATGTATTAAAGCGTTAGGTGTAGTATAACCAGTAATCATTTAATATCTTTGGCAATAATATCATAGATGTATAACAATATTCCATAAAAAATAAGAAAAAACAGTATTAAATTTACATAGTGGAATATATGCGGGTACTGTAACAACCAGACACTGTGGAATGTGCTTATGTGCATGTATCTGCACTTGCCTTCGCGTTGACAATATCTTTTAAAAATAAGAGAGGGCCATGCTTATCATATTTAGATTTTGCACTCACCAATTACTTACGTCATCGCGATTAAGCACTTTTATTAATTTATAGCCGCATTATTTAGTTTTCGACGACAAAGCTTGGTGAATCTATTAGTTGTCTCTAGGTAGAAGAAGAATCTATTCATTCTTAACAAATCATATAGGCCTTTTCAGTCAAAAAAAGACAAGAATGTTGCCTGATGATTATATATTTATTTGTAATTATCTCTCTTACTCTTCCCTTTCTTATAGTTATCATCAATATATAAGAACTATTCTGATTGAAAAAGTTGTTTAATTATTATTTTGTGACGTTAGTATTATATACATTTCATTAAGAATATATATACTTATTAATCTACCCGAGCCTTCTGAATTTGAAAAACCTTCTAGATTGTCTTTTAGTTGAGGGTGTTGAAGATGAAGGTTTTGGTTCGATGAATAGCTAGCTAAAAGTGGGGTATCCTAAATGCTTAAGTCAAAATGTCACAACATTTTATTAAGTCAATTTGATGATGGTAATAATGGAATAGGAAAAGGAGACTCTTAGTGGTGTTTTTTTTATTAGACTCAAATACAAGAGAGTTACAATTTTGATACGAAACTATGCTCATCATTTAAATCTAACGTGGCATGAATTCTTTAATTGCATGTTGAAATAACTTAGCTAGTAACTTAGTAGGGCATGTAAGGTTTGATCATTTTCTATTCACATTTTCATTGGAAAAATCAAAAACTAAGAAAATAAATTTGGTTGTGTTTTAGGAAATATTTTGTTTGTTTTATAAATACATCAGAAATTTGGAAATGAAGAAAAATGATTTTTCAGGCTTTTCTTTGAAAATGAAACTATTTAAAAAACAAAATTAATTCAAATGTGAAAATGCAATGACATGATGATAAATATGATATCATTTAATCAAAACAAATTTCTTTTCCTTACGCTATTTACTTGCCTTTATAAAACTTCAGTGGTTATGATCCAAATACCCTTAATTCATTTGTGTCTTTCTTTTCATTTTGTTGTCAATTTTCTCTCTTAATTTTCATATGCTTTAGACTCACTTTTACATAAATGGATTCAATGATTTCTATATTTATTATTTTGTATAGAAAACATCTCTTGAACTTTTACCAAATTTGGTTAAATAAGCACATCTTCAATCTTTTATTTTTTGAAAATAGAAAATAGAAAGTCATCAAATAAAACATTTTTAGTTTCAATATCTACAAATTTTAAAATAAAAAGTATTTTAAAAAATAAAAACAACAAATGAAAATAAACTTTTAATCCAAAACGAAATAGAGCGTTATATTTCTACTTTAGGATACAAGATCTAAATGAGATTAAAACACATAAGTCAAATGTTTTTTTAAGTGTTTGTGTAACTTTAGTTTTTGATATTTCGTGTATGGTTGTATTTATGAAATATATGTGTACATGTGTATTACACTATCATGATAGAGTTTTTTAATCATTGAACATTTTAAAATCTATTGGTATGAGTGATATAAGCCAGTGACTGATTATATTTTATACTTTAGGGCCAAGGAGTACCATAGTCAAGATTAAAACATAAAACAATGAGATTTTTAAAGAGTAATATGACTTTTTTTTTCCTATTAAATCTTAATTATCCATATAATTTGTATGAAATATGTGTATGCACGCGTGTACATTTGTATACACATAGGTATATTTGCGTGTATTGCATATATATGATATATGTGTGTATAGCATATGTTATACGTGTGTGAGGCGAGTTCCATTAATATGTAGATAATATTAAGTAAAATATAACAATAATTAAAATAACTTGTACGTCCAATTATAATTGACTCATCAATAATTGAAAAGCATAAAATTCAAGTGATACTTTTTTTTAAACAAAAAAATAATAATTAAAATGGAATACAAGAAGCACTGATCTTATCCACTTACAAAATTGTGTATTTAGCATGATGCATAACAAGTAACATCAATGTAGATAAGATTAAGCTATACAACAACAATTAAAATAACCTCTTCTCCGATTATAATTGACTCATCAATAATTGAAAAGTTTAAGAGTCAATATCTGCAAGTGCAAGTATATATATATATATATATACCGAAAATTTCGTTAAAATAGAATACAATGAAGCACTCTTATCCACTTATGATGTGATTAATGCACCAACAAAAAACATGACTAAACCAAAATCAAAATAAAATTAATCTTAATAAAGACCACCAAGTAAATAAAATCAAAATTATCATTGCTGAAATAATACCATTAATTATACAGAGAAGCTAAAGTGACTAGACCAAAGAACACTAAACATTAACAAGCTCCCCGGCGTTCACGAGTCTTAATTTTCCCTTTAACCAATGCATGACTGAAGGCATATTAATTTAAAAAACCTAACCAAAAATAAAAATCAAACCAAACTTGATATGCCAAAGGACAAGTAAATGCAAAGAAGTTTCCTCATCTTAAGGCAGAATCCTCAATTTGTCCCTTGAATATTAATTATTAATAATATTACATTCAAGAAAATTAAAGATGTGTTTGGTTTTTATATTTTCAATATTATTTTAATTTTAAAAAAACAAAGAAACACAGAAAAAATCACCAAGTTTATGCCTCACCAAATGGGGCTTCACTCTAGATAATCTACATACTCTTGAGTTAGTTACGACCACAAAAATAAAAAATAAAAAAAAGGCGATGAGAAAATATCTCATAAAAGTTTCTATTTTTTATTTTGTTTTTAAAACAATTGTTTTTTTAAATAATTTTCAAAACAGTAGATTTTAGTTAATAAATTGATTGTTGAGTAACATAAAATTATTGTAGGAAACAACTTTAAAATCTAACAATTAAGAAGAAAATCAAACAAGCGTAAGTTTTATGGATAACCTGCAAGTGATATTTAATTAGCAAAATATATATTCAATTTGTACAATATTAACTTTAAAAGAAATAAAAATAATGACCTCGAAATACCATTATTATATTAATTATGACGCTATTAATCTTTTCTTCTTTATTTTGAAGGAGGCAAGGACACCAAAAAAGAAGAAGAAGAAAAAAATGCTTAGTACCAATATTAACATAATTATATATTTAATATTTGAACTCTTACATCACTAAACAATTTCTTATCAGTTAATCTAGGTACCAAATGAATAACTGACTTTTATTATTAAAGATTGTTCATTTAGAGGATAATAATTTTTTTTCCATTAACAATTTTTAATGCATAATAAATATTACTTTAATTTATCATCACTATCGGTTTTATATTTATAATAACCATGAATTCAAAATGTTTTTGGAGACAATGATTAATATGTTGAAATACTGAAATTTATTTAAAAGACTAATATTTTCTTATATATGTTCTCCTATGCACTTTATGCATAAACTTGTGTTGCGTATCACAGCAAATATACATTTGTCGTAGTAGTAACAAACAAAATCTAGATTTCAAACTCAAAAGATTGATTGAAACAATATTAATTATCAAGTTAGTTGCGGCTTTTATCTATTTAAAGAAATATAATTTGTTTTCTGAGAGAATGAATTAAAGAATTAAAGTAGAAAATAAGAAAATCTTATTAAGATTTAGAGATAGAAAACCTAAAGTAGTGATTTATTGTCTCTAGTCCTTCCAAGATGTATTTCATGAATTATAAAATTTTACTGTCAATTCACTTATGAAATTGTTGACAATCCTTGATCTAGAAAGTCAACGGATTTTGCCTTAGAAAAACTTAAAATTGATTGTAAGAAATTTATTCAAAAAACAAAGCATAAAAGTGTAGAAGCGAACTAATAGATTAACTCAATTGGAAATCGAGATAATTAATAAGTGTCGTCGTATAAATTTCCAACATTTAATTAATTAAAGGTTTTGTCAACTAAAAGAGTTTGATCACGTACTTTCAATTAAAAGAGATAATCATAATAAACACTCAAATAATAGGACAAATTATAATTCCTTCAATTCACTATTGGAGGTTTATGATGAATAATTACATCACAATTCTAGAATAGGGAGACTATTCGAAGATGATAGGAAAATAATCCAACATGCTACAAGAATCCATTAAATAGAAGGAAAAGAATTAACCATAACTAAGAAAATCTTTCTATAAGGGTTTGATAGTGAGTCTCTTATAGAACCTCAACAATGAACAAAAAGATAAAAAGAAATAAAAGTATGAAACCAAAGCAAAGAATTGAATGATAAAAACATGGTTTGAATATCCCTATTTATAGTTAAAATTAGGGCGTGCTTCATCATCAACAAGGATGTGCTTCTTCATGTAGGGGGTGCTCCAAGGAGAAGCACAATCGTGTTTACTAATTAACATGGGTGTGCTTCATTAGTAGTAAGGGTATACTTCTCTCAAGCATAATCTTGTTTCAAGTAAGAACCATCATGCATAATGCTTTAACCATTTTTTTTCATCCCTTTTAGCCTTTATTTGCATGTATTTCCTTTTTTATTTTTGCATCATTTTACTTATTTATTGTATACTTAATCAAAAGAAGTGAAGTTTGCTAATAACTACGATCATAAACCGGAAAAATGGTAGTTAAGAGCATATTAAAATGCAACAAATTAAGAATGTATCAACTTGGTATCAAATTCTTGAACACATATTTACAAGACAAAATTATTTACCATAAATCCATGACTTTATTGAAGAACATAAAAGGTTGAATTGATCAAGCCAAATTAAATTTTATGGTCTAAGGGTTTGCTTGATCTATTAAATTAAAGTCATGGTAGTGACCATGATAAATATAATAGTTTCATGTTTGATTTACAAAAAATTTATGGCATAAGAAAAATCAAATGAGGAAGTATATGACACATATTTTTTTTGTTGCTCAATAAATTATGAGACAATTTTTTGTATAAAGTATACAATATTAAAGTGACAAAAACACCCACTATTATTATTAATATTGTTCCTACTATCAATGTTGCCAGCTACCAATACCACCATTATTGCATATCATTATCATTACCCCACACATCCTACTACTATTATCACCATTGTCAATGTTAAGTATCATGTTACCGTCATAATTATTGTTATCATAAATATCATGGTTGTTATTATTACTTTTATTGACTTTGGCAGTCACCATCACTATTGCAATTGTTATTTTTATCATTATCATTACCCCACACATCTTACCACTATTATCACCATTGTCAATGTTATCATGTTACCGTCATAATTATTGTTATCATAAATATCATAGTTGTTATTATTACTTTTATTAACCTTGGCGGTCACCATCACTATTGCAATTGTTATTTTTATCATTATTCGCTACAAGATAATTAATACAAATTTATTAAGATAAGTAATATTAAAAAGAGTAATGTAATAAATTTAAAATTATTTTATTTGTATGATTTACTATTCACTAAATGGTATTTTAGCAAGTATATTAAACTCCTCTCCCTTATTCTTATTGCTAATATTAAAAATGATTGACACCCGCAATACATGGGCTTAGTGTGGTTTATTTTTCCTTAATAAAAAGTTAACAGTTGGAACATCAACGTTAATTGTCTACGGTTCATATATATGAATGTAATCAGTCACAAGGGGATTTAGAAAATTCTAATCTGGCGGTAATAGTCTCTCTTATCTCTGAAACTAAATCAGATGTTTAAACACACTTGAGAATTCAATTTGACAAAGTTTCTATTTTTTTTTTTAATCTAATTCGTATGTTGAGAAATAGGAATATGTTTTTGTATAAAAAAATACGAATTTGTCACAAAATAGACCTCTACAATAGCGTATTCGAATACTATGGAAAGTATTCAATTACTTTCACTAGTATTGAAATATTTTCTAAAGAATTACAATACCTCTGCAGGTATTCAAAATTTTGCTCTTTGAAGTATTTGAATCTTTTTATTAGTGCAAGAGATTCCTAAAGTTAGCTCTATAATATTCAAATACTTTTTTTAAGTATCTCATTGGTTATTCTGATACTTTGCAAGTAATCTGCTACGTATTCTGATACTTTAAAAAAATGATACTTAAAGAAGTCAAATAATATTTTTTTTACAGACTTTTCCCAAATTCATTTGTAAGTAATTTTTCAAAAACATTATGAATAAAAAAGAAGAAAACAATATGAATGCTCACGCATGCGCATACAAGGCTATACCCAAAAGATGAAATTCGGGAGTACTCAAAGTTTAAATGAAACAACATAATACAACTGAAAGGATATTTTTTTATCAGCAAAAAAAATAGCTATCATTTATTAGACAAAGTACCAGGTACTCCAACCCTTATACAAGTTTAGAACATTACAAACTCTTCATACAAATCATAGGATTCACTTACCATTCATATAATAGGAAAGAAAATTTTCTCACTTTTTAATTTAATCATGACCAAAATTTGAATTTTATTAGATCCAAAACATGTTCAACATTTACAACCTTTTTAAACATGTTCAACATTTACAACCTTTTGATAATTTAATGAAAGTGAGAATGGGAAGAGGGAATAATCGAAAACAATTTTTTACATAATTGGAGACAATATACTTCATCCTTTTTTGCATGATCTTCTATAAAGGACACTTCAGGGAACTAATCAATAGATTTTCACATTATTATGATCTACAAATGGTTGAGCATGATCATACTTAATTGAGCATTGTTGTGCACCCTAGTATCATCAGATGGCACATAACCTTGGTACACAGTTTGAATTCAAAAAGTTTGATGGAATTGAAAATTTTGGATTATGGCAAAGGAGCCTTAGGAATTTGTTGGCACAACAAAGCTTTCTAAAGTCGCTATGTAAGAATAAACCATCCTTCATATATGGACTGACCATTATGAGAACTTTTGATATAAGAGATCCTATGTTTGGATTCACTTGTCAATTCTATTATACCTATCTAAGATTTCAAGTCGGTCACTTGGCCTTGATCATTGACTTTGATATCACTTGTTATGCACTAGAAGATTTTAACACACATTTTCAAATTAGTAAGATAATAAGATATTGTTCACTTAGGATATAAGCTATTATGATTTTACTTTTGGTCATCCCCAAAAGACCTATTTCCAATGGAGACATGTGTATTTATAAAGTCATGTCACCTAGTCTTAACCATACTCTAAAATCACTTGTTGTGCATCAGAGGATTTTAACACACATGTTTCCAAATTGGTAAGTTAATAAGATATTGTCCACTTAGGTTGCAAGTTGTTATGATTTTACTTTTGGTCATCTTTAAAAGGACTATTTCCAATGAAGACATATGTGAGTTTATAAACTCATGTTCATCCTCTTGTTCGAACAATATAAACTTTGTTTGTATACCAACAATCCTTTCCTCAAACAAAGGCTCATGGTTTAACCCCCTTTGTAATGAGAAGCCAACTCTTTAGTCCACAAGTATCTGATGGTAGCCTAGAGAACTTAACCATGCTTTAGGTAGTTGTATCGTCACTCCAATACTAACTTACAATAGCAAAACAAGGCTCTAAACCCTCCATGTTAGTAGGAAGACTCTCTTCCATATATGAACCTATCGTTAAGAAAACTTTCGATACAAAAGCTCTTATACCTGAATTTACTTGCCAATTCCATCATGCTTGTTTGAATTGGTCACTTGGTTGACTATTGACCCTGATACTAGTTGTTGTGCATTGACAAACACCAATTTTACTTAAATGACTTAACTCTTTTGACACTTATTTAACTAATTTTGAAAGAAATTTGTGTTTTACCTGTAAACTATTACAAAATTCAAAATAGTTGTGTAAATTATTTAGTTTACAAAACGTTGATAAAAAGTTTACTTAAACATTTCTTTTATGTCTTGCAGGATTTAATGAAGATCCAAAGTCACAAAAGACTCCAATGTGGTTAGGTATTTGGAAAAAGGGACAAGCCTTTTCCAAAGGGTTGACCCGTTTCCAAATGGTAGATCCATTTCCAAAAGGCAGAGTTGTTTCCAAAAGGAAGAGCTATTTCAAAAGGACAAAGCTCTTTAGAGGTAGAGAGCAAGATTTCAAGTAGAGGTTAAACAGCTCAACCATTTGGAAAGGGCTGAGTGATTTGCTCCAAAAGGGTGCAAATTTTTGGTTTCCCAAGGGATCAACGGATTCAAAAGGGCTAAGTCATTATTGAAGTTGCTTCACCATGAAGAATCCTCCAAATCACTCAGTCGCTAAGAAAAAGGTTGGTCGATTTACTCTCTCCTCTATACTCTGTTTTATTTTGTTGCATATATATAAGGACTTGGGAGGAGAAAAAGAGGTGGGACACAACAAAGACTTGTCCAAAAAATAGGGATAAAGTAAGGAGTCCAAGAATCAGTTGGGAACGGGAGTTCTAGCACTAAAAGAAAAACACAAATTTCCAATGGACATAATCCGTCGGAAAGAAGGAAAATCCGTCAAAAATTCTCTATTTTCGACGGATTTTTGACAGATGCAAATCTGTCGAAAAAATGGGCATTGGAAAAAAATTCGTCAGAAATTTCCGACGGAAATTTCAAACAGATACATTCGTCAAAAATTACCGACGGATAAATCTGTCAGAAAATTTTTTGTTTAATTTTAATAAATTTATTAATGTAACAACCCTCATATTTGACCTTTCAAGGATTTTATTTCACAACACTTCACTTTTCAGCGTGTTTCGCCCTTGCTGCACAGTTTCTGGGAAACTTCCCAGAAGGTCATCCATCCCTATATTACTTCAAGTCAAGCATGCTTAACTGTGGAGTTTTGATGAGATAAGCTACAGAAAGGCAGATGGATGTTGTCAATATATGTAGTATAAATTAATTCATTTAAGTCATCCTCAACTATACAATCTCATACTTATACTATCTTTGGATATCTCTCATTTCAGTGTATCCGGACCATTATAAAAATATAATAATATATATAATAATTATATTACCAATAATAATAATAATTATATTATATTTAATTAATCTTTATTTATATATATACTTACTTTTATAATTAACAATTTACTTATTTCTATTTAAAATTAATATTATGATACAATTTAAATTATTTATTATAAAATTTAAAAGTTTAAATAATAATTTATATATTTTAAAATGAGATGGGTTATAATAACATCGATGTAACTTTTACTAAGTATTACACCGCTCAATAACTTTATATTAAATGTGAATTTTGTAAATCCAACCGTTAAATTGAAAGTTTATATCACTTTATATGTTTATATCAAATTTTGTTAAAATTGAATAACAACTTGAAGGTAATCAAAATGTTCATATTTTAGTATATTTTGAAATGTATATATTACGTCAATTTTTTTACACGAATGAAGTATCAAATCATCTTGAATTAATATAAAATTTATGATCTAAGAGTAAAAAACTTTCGATCTAACGGTTGAATTTATAAAATTCACATTTAATATAAATTTATTGAACAATGTAATTCTTAGTAAAAGTTACACCGGTGTTATTATAACCCTTCTCTTTTAAAATATTATTTTTATAAATTAAATTTTAATATTTTAAATAAATTATTAATTAACTTAATATATTTATTCATCTTAAATCTAAGATATAAAATTCAAAAAATGTATTTATCCTTATTTTATTTTCTAATTATCAACCATTAATAAAATACTAATTTAAAATCTTGTCTAATTATATCATAATATTTTCATATCAAATTTAAAACCAGATATTATACAAAAATATCAAGATCATATAGTAAATTGTCAATAAGATTCTAGTTAAATAATTTAAAATAATTAATTTTTCAACTATATTGTTTGCAAATAATTTATTCCAAAGATAATCAATTTTTCTATATTAATTATTAGTAAAATTTAATAACTTTTAATTTAATAATTGGATCGATGAAATTTAATATACACCAAGAGTTATTAAGCGGAGTAACTTTACTAAAAGTTACTTTGTGAGTCATTTGATTCCTCCTCCTCCTCCTCTCTCTCTCTCTCTCTCTCTATATATATATATATATATATTTAAAATTTTATTGATGATCTTTTTTAATATATGATTGTCAATTTTCGTCAAAAATTCTTACATTTTCGAAAAATATAAATTTGTCAAAAATATTCCATCAGTAATATAACTTTTCCATAAGAAATATAAATTTTTCGATATTTATATCTGTAAAAAATTACCGATGGATAAATCAGTCGGAAATATAAATATAAATTTTCAACGGATTTGTATTCGTAAAAAATAATCGATGGATATGTCTGTCGAAAATTAAATTTTTCGACGGATTTGTATCCGTCAGAAATTACCGACGGATATATCCGTCAGAAATATAAATTTTTCAATGGATTTGTATCCGTCGAAAATATAATTTTTCTGACGGATTTGTATCCGTCGAAAATTATCGATGGATATATCCGTCAGAAATATAAATTTTTCGATGGATTTGTATCCGTCAGAAATATAAATTTTTTGTCGGATTTTTTTTCTGTCGATAAAATCCGTTGGAAATATAAATTTTCTGATGGATTTGTACCCGTTGAAAATTCGCATTTTTCTTGTTCTGTAGGATCTTTCTTTCTTTCTTCTACACCTTCTCCATGTATTTTGGATTAGTTCTCATCATGAGTGACTAACTTTTCTTTTGTTATCCTTTTGATTTATATATATATGATAACCTATTATTCAATGTTAGTGATTTTAATTTTGTTCTTAATGCTAAGTTGACTTGATCGCTCTTTGATCTTTGATTTGGATTTTAGTTGAAAAACATTTTCTAAATCTGGTTTTGAATCAAATCACCTAACAACTCTAAAGACTAGGAATAAATTTGGAGTTGTTAGTTGAACAAGTTCTTAAACTTGATGTAAGGTTTCTAATTTGTTAAATAGAGGAATCACTTATTGAGTTAGACTCCTTAGAACTTCTAAATGCAAGGAATTGATTTGAAATGACCTTGATGAACTCAATAACATTGGATGATAGATATCATATATAGATGATCTTAGGAAAAGATAAGGGTGACATTAATGATCTTTCAATTTTACTATTGGTCTATTGTTATCTTTTTATAATTCAATATTGAAATATAAACAACATCATGTTTATAATATTTATGAATCTTTCTATTTCAAACTTTTACTAGGATATAATAAATTGTAAGTATCTTCCAAGTCCTTGAGGTTCGATAATCCATATTTAATTTCTATACCATAGTGACTTGGTGTGTTTGCCTCAAAACCTCATCATGCACCAAATGTTCACATCCACACATTTTTATATTGATAAGATATTGTTCACTTTGGACCTAAACTTTCATAATTTTGTTTAGTCATCACTCAAAAATCTTCTTACTAGTGAAAACATTTGTGCATTTTTAAACTCAACTTCATCATTTTATTTTAATGATGTGAGACTTTGATTGTATTTTAGAATTATGCAAATTCTACAATCTCTTATATATATATATATATATATATATATATATATATATATATATATATATATATATATATATATATATATATATATATATATAGTATAATCTAGTATAAGCTCTGAAGTTGAAATTCTCATTAATTTAGGGGAAAATAAGATAAAATATAATGCAAAGGTTCTCAAATTAAATTACCTTAAAATCAACCGTGAAGGAGGCAGACAAAGTTGCAGAGAGAACAAAAAACCAATAATACGAACGATTATGAGTAGGAGTTGGTGATGACTTTTATTATTTTATAAGGTTTCAAATGCGTTTTTGTTTTCTCAATTTTAAGTTAAATATATTTTTAATTTCTTAAATTTAAAATTATCATTTTTTTTTATCTCTTATAACTTTAAAAAATTTTATTTTAGTCCTTCAAATTACTAATAACATACATAAAAGTGAAAAATTGAGATAGTTATACAATATTAATCGAGTTTAATATTATATTTTTATTAAAAAAATATTAGTATATAGAGATCTTGTGTGACAATAATTTTCTAAAAAAATTGAATATAAAAATTAAAATAAAATTTTTTAAAGTTACAGTAATTAAAAAGATTCGTCTTAAATTAAAAAAAATAAATAAATTTACTTTAAATGTGAGAAAAAAATATTTAAACCTTTTATAAATATCATTGCTGCACAATTCTCATGTATGTGTGGAGATTATCGGTTTTATCTCCAAGTTGAGGTCAAAGTTAGACAAAATAACGTGGCGTTACAAGGGGAAATTGAAACCAAAATGCTTTCGGAATATAAATTAAAAATCTGTTAACGAATATTTCATGAAATTTATTCAATGATTAAAAGTATTTAAACAAATTGTTTTGAGAATCTTTAACAAGTCATGCAGTTACTTTTCATTTATTTATTTATTTCAATAAAGAAATTGCTTTTCATTTCTTAGCAAAATACTAGTACTACTATATGAGGACACTAGAATAAAAAACTGAAAGAGTATCTATGCTACATTCGTGCGTGTCGTCGTTGGTATAAGGGGGTGTTGAAAAGGTGCTGATTCCCACTAAGCGTGGTCTTAGTGGGTTCTCTTTTGGTAATAAAAACTTAACAATTGGAGTATTCATCATTAATTGTCTATGGTGCATGAATGTAATCATTGGGAAAAATGGTTGAAAATGCGAAACTGATGATGGCTGCAGTGTCCTTCTCTCACACTAAATTCTTAATTTTTGGTTCATTCTTCTCTCAATAGTGGTTGCTTTGTTTGACTATTTGACCAACAACACCCATTTTTGTCGTTTCTTTGTTTCTTTTGAACTTGAAGCTAAGTGTGATTTGCATCTTTTGGGGACTCAGGATATGCATCACAAAAATTAATTATCAATGACCCCATCAAACCTTGTTTAAGAATATATATGTCACTTTGGCCTAAAAATCATTATCTAACCCTAATATTAAAAGTCACTCCCTACCTTTTTCTTTTTTTCCTTGAATACACAAGTTATTGAAAATATTGAACAGTTATTGAAAATTATTTTTAAAAAAAATATATTAAAAAATTGACTTTTGGTAATTACTATTGTACATTTTTTAAAGAATTAAAATTATAAAAAGGTGATATATATTATAAATGAAAACAGAAAATGACCTTTATAATATAATGAACTATATATATCCTACCAATTTTGACAATATAATTCATGCTGCTTTAACATTGGGGAGAGATTCATTAATTAAATATCTATTAGTTGAAAAAGTAATTAAAATATTGACCGTACAAGGGCGGCTAATAAAACGGAAAAATTATTAAAGCTTTGTTATTAGTTTCCACGCATTGTTGTTATGTTATAATTTAATGTATTGCTATTTTTTTGGGTGGATTTTTAATGTATTGTTATAATCACTACAAAAATAAAATTATATTGTAACTCAAATACTAATAATTTTTTTTACTCAAAATACTAATAAAGGTTAAGATTGTCTCTATTGTTTTAATCTGTTTGGTATACATATCATAATAATTCTTACGTATTATAATAAAGTATATTAATTTTCTACGCAAGAAAAATTATTTATTAATAATGTTACTAGTATATATTACTTACAAGTTACAATGTATACATTAATTATCCGACAAAATAAATTTTGTTCAATTTAAACAGTTTTGCTTGCAAAATAAATAGGTTATCTTACCCGGAGCGAGTTGACCTAATACAGGACACAGACTATATCGGATTGGTTTAAAAAATTTCAAATTGAATTTCACTTCCTAAATTGATATTCAAATCTGACCCTCTTTGAGTTATAGACCCATTTTCTTTATTTTTTTAATTATATTTTATTTTTTTCAAAATTCAAAGTTGACAACTATTGTAATAATTATTTTTATTAAAATATTTTGATTTAATTACATTTTTATCCCTTAAGTATAACAATTGTGTAATTTTGGTCCAATATTTTAATTGAATAATTTTAGCCCTTAAAAGATTGTAATTGTGTGATTTTAGTTCCTCGATTTTTAATTGAACAATTTTAGTCTCTCAAATATCATAATTATGCGATTTTAGTCTTTCCCATTAAAAAATTAATAATTTTAATATATATATATATATATATAATGTTTTAAAATTATACAATTTTTTGGTTATTTAAGTTAACGTATATTATAATTTTTGTTAATGTATCAAATGATATATATTTATTATTACTAAATAAATGAAATTTATATATTATTAATATTTTAATATTACTGATAAACTAATATCAATAATATTTTTAGTATATTTATAGATAAATTAATAATTTGATAAATATAGCTTAGTATATATTAATATAATTTTACAAAAATATAAATATATAAGATAAGATATATATTTCTAATTAATATACTTATATTTTTGTAAAAGTATATTAATATATAATAATTTATATTTATCAATTTATTAGTTTATCTATAAATATACTAATAATATTATTGATATTAATTTATCAGTAATATTATAAAAAATATATATAAATTTTATTTATTTAATAATAATAAATATATATCATTTGATACAATAATGAAAATTGTAATATACGTTAACTTGAATAGATAAATAATATAATTTCAAAACATTGTATGTATATATATTAAAAATATTAAATTTTTAATGGGAGAGACTAAAATGACACAATTATGATATTCGAGAGACTAAAATTGTTCAATTAAAAATTAAAGGACCAAACTGGCACAATTATAATCTTTAAGGAACTAAAATTACCCAATTAAAACTTTGGGGATCAAAATTGCACAATTGCAATACTTGATGGATCAAAAATGCAATTAAGCCAAATATTTTTATTGTGAAAAATGTTTATATATTGTAAAGTAATTTCATCTACCATTTTATATAATTATGTATCCAATTAGAGGTGTCAAATAGGTTGAATAGATAAGAGAAAATTAATTGTTCAATTCACATAGCCAGTAGAAAGCCATTTTATAATTGCAACAAGAGGTTTGTTCATCATTAGATCAAGTTGAATTTTGGATAAAAGGTTCATAGGATGTTATTCTTTGTTTTCAACGGTTGGATTGTGCAATGAATGTTTGGAGTGAGAGAAAAATGTTTTGCACTAAAAGCTCCACTTTCGAGAGTTTTAATCTTCTTACTTCTCATTGAGGAAAGAGAAATATATGCTGCCAAAGATGACCTCATAGTTTCACATATGGAGTTTGGCATCCATTAAGGTAAGGGGAGGGTGAGAACCTTGCCTCGAGTGTGGGTTATCTTTGGGTGTAGCGAGATTGACTCTTAATCCTGTTATTTGTGTTTGATTTGAATGCTTCAAGGATGAAACCCAAACTTGACTATGATATATATTTGTTGATTTCTATCGTGTTGTTTTGGTATAATCACTGTTGTAGGACATGCATTTTATGAAAAGTGTTTTAAACACCCTATTTCTAGAGAAAATTCGTAAACTTTGTGAAACCTAAATTTGAAAATGGGTTATAATTATGCAGTCTGAAAGTTTTTTGATATGGTGTCGGGTGCCATGTTGGGGTTGCCAAGCACAAAGGCAATAAAGTGCTCACAGTGTTGTTGACAATGGTTGTGAAGTTGGTCACATATTGGGTGTGAGAGCTCTAAGATCTTTCTATTGTAAATTTTTCAAGCGTGGGGAGAGTCACACCAGACATGATTCTTCTAGGGACTTGCAGCCTCAATCACATCGGATGCAAGGAATCCCTTTCAGGGGTTGTCATGTCCCTGCAATTGAGATGTGTTCAAATTGAGTGTTTAATGAGATTAACCTTGATTAATAAGTTATGCGAGTTGATTATGTGAGATGATTGAATTATGTGTGTAATGTGGAAAGTCTGGAAGTATGTGATGTTAATGTGAACCTTTGAGACATGTGATAAATGACAAAGTGTAAAGTGATTATGTGACTAAGTTTAAGTATATTTTAGTAGTGAGGTGATTAATGTGATGTGAACCTACGTATGTGAATTGTGAATGTGATTAGTATGACCATGCATAGAGTATGTGTGACATGCATCATTTGTATTATGTGTTTTGTGATGGTATGATGTAAAATATGCCGTTAGGGAAGGTCCCCCTCGTGTAAAAGTTTGGAGATTCATGACCTTGGGGACAATTGGGTTTGAGAGCCACAATCTCAATTTTCTTATGTGAATGGGGTGAAACTTGCAAGAAACAGTTGTCTCAATGTGCCACTAATGTATTTTCTCTTAGTGTTGAGTGCTTTGATGACTTGACCCAACATGAACTCCTCAACTACTTAGTCTTTATATAGAGATAAAGTGATTTTATTGGTGCTATATGCATGTAATTTTATTAGGAGAGTCTTGTCCTTGCATGAACATAACATATCCATGGTGTTTGAATTGCAAATTTGGTTTATGTTGAGATATGATGTAATGAAGTATGTAACTTCATGATTATTGCTTTAATTTCTATAATGTTATATATGGA
Source organism: Cajanus cajan (assembly GCF_000230855.2). Classification (NCBI taxonomy): domain Eukaryota; kingdom Viridiplantae; phylum Streptophyta; class Magnoliopsida; order Fabales; family Fabaceae; genus Cajanus; species Cajanus cajan. The sequence goes on from NC_138519.1 coordinate 10,802,514, forward strand.
TTAATTATTGATGAGTCCTTTGTATATTTAGATTATGATTATTGTTTATTTATGATTACCCAACCATTTCCTACATTGGTAATCAGAGTGAGATGTCTCACTCCGTTTTTCCTTTTATGGTTTTGTTTGTTGTGTTTGAATAGGTGAATTTAATTATGGAGGAATTTGAGTTTTATGTTGGGATCACTCTAATAGGGTGTGACATTAAGGATTTAGTTAGGGATTTCTTTCTTTATCATTGTTTAAGGAATTTAGTTTCTTTTAAAGATGCTTCCGCTTTAGTTAGTCTTCTTTGTAATTTGTGTTAATTCAAGTCTTGCTATTTGAAGAGTTGTAATGTGATAACTTTACCCTTAATTTTCTATTTACTTAATGAAGTATTTTTCATACTACTATTTTCTTTATATTTTTTAGTTTATGCATGAGGGGTATAAGGTGTCACAACCTTAGAGGTATTATGCTTAGTTTTCCTAGCCTTTTTAGTATATTGGTCTTCATACCTACTCTTACTTTTATTGTGATTCCATAAGCTCAAACATGAGTGTGATTGTGTCTTTGTCTTTTTCAACAAACAAAGAGCCAAAAGATTTGAAAAGTTATGCTATTTTCTTCTATTATTGAAATTTGTTTTAATCATATGAATAATCTGTAAGGGGTAAAGAGTGTCACATTTAGTGGTATCAAATCCAGATGATTCTTCCTACTAGTGTTTTATGCGTTGTCCATGTATTCCTTTATGTACCATGAACTTAATTATTTGATATATTTGTTTTTCTTGTTTTGTTGTTGTGATCTTGTTGTTTGTTTGCTTCTTGTTGGCACAACAAATATAGGGAGTAAATGGGACATTTTAATGGCAAGATCCCATGGATTGTAGTTGAAGAGACTCATAAGGCCATCGCTAACAAGTGGTTGGCTAGGATTATCTAAAGAATGGAGATAATAAGGGCTCTCCAAATAAAGGCTTTTGGAGGTAAAAAAAATAGCTTTGTATTGTAGAAGGATGTATCTTGGCCATTTGCCATGATGCAAAAGGAAGAAAATTCACTGAGTGATAGGTGCAGTAATACCATGCGTGTAAATGATTCTCTAGTCATACTTATTTTCATTGAATATGGGAAATATATATACAAGTTGTGGAGAAATGAAAGACATTAGAAGGGAGTTGAATAATGTCAATAAAAAACTCAACATTTTTTTGAATGTAAGCCTTAAAGAATGAAGACAAAGCAAAAATAAAGAACACATGAAGTTTTTATACTAGGTCGTCTCAACCATCAAGACTACATCCAAATCTTGATCAACTATTCTTTTACAAGTCACTTCTAACCCAATCCTAAGTATTCTTTGATTTGTCTCTTCAAGCAAACTATGCAAGTACTCTTTGAAAAACAAATCCTTTCCTGGCTTTGACATTAAGTATTCTTTAAATAACAAAGTTTTTCTAAGCTTCAAGCTAAAACACACAATTAAAGGTAGGTAAAAATAACAATTGATTTGTCTTTCTCATAAGATGTGATATAACTGTTAAGTACAAATATTTATACAGGAAAAAAAGAATGAATAATAGTTGAAGTTGTTCTTTATTGTTTTTGAGTTTTTTTTAAGCTTCTTTATTTAGTTGTATGAAGAAGATGACAATTGCAAATCCTTGAACTTCACTTGTAGGCTTGCTTTATTTTTTTTTCATTTTCCTTCCAGATAGAATAAAATGTTTATCAATGCATTAAATGTCTACATTAAATGTCTTTCACCAAATTGTTACTTCTTATTTGATCAAGAAGGTTATTTATCACCTTTTTGGTACAAAATGGGAGGGATTGTTGCTTTATGAAGAAAATCCTCGTTCCTTTATGAAGTTCAAGTACTAAATAAGTTTTTATTCCTTCAATCTGTTAAGGAATAACATAGAAACAAATGATATGGTCACCAAGCATGATAAATGTGATATTTAATGCATGTATTTGAGAGAATTACAAAAGACATATCATCACAAAGAATCATCTTATATGTATAATCTTACAAATAGTTCTTTATAAATAAAAAAAAGTTTGAGTTTATTATTATTAAAACATATATGTCTGAGGGATTTAAGATCGCCATTTGATTTAACACAAGCAATACACAATCAATTACAAAACATTAGAAGAAGATTAAGCTAAATTCCTAGGAACTAGCCAAGTATCTTTCCTATATTAAATAGGTGCCCAAAATTAAGCTAAATACAATTTTTAAGAGTAACTATAATCATGATAATATCTTTGACTGCATAACTTAATTCTTGCCTCGAATTCACATCTTCTAGACACTAAATCATATTTTACAATTTTAAATTTTGTTTTTTAAGAACAAAACTCATCTAAATTTCAAACCCAAATATAACTTTAATTAATCAAACCAAGGGTATGTTTGGTAAAATTAGCTTATAAACTAGCTAAAATAAGCTAAGAGGTGAAAAGGAAAAAACTTAAAAGTTATCTAATTGAATTAAAAATGTTTAATAAGATTAGTTGATAAGCTAACTGATAAAAAAATGAAAAATGACATTTATTTATTTAATAAGGAAAATGAGAGATTAATATGTAGACAAAATGTTTTCTAAATTAAAAATGAATTAAACAAAGAAAGAAAGGAAAAAAAATAAAAAGAACTTATAAGTTATAAGCTACTTCAATTAGCTTATGAAAATAAATTGGCATACCAAGCAAATTTATTTTGGTCAAAAAAGCTTATAAACTCTTTAAATGCCTTGCTAAATACACTAAAGGGTTAACTTCTCTCAACAAACAGTTTTCCATACACATGGATCAAAGATCGAAACCTAGCCCATAACACATGCTTAAGGAACAAGTTATCTATTAACCATGCCACACTTTGTTGGTTACCTTATGACACCCTTTATCCCACATACTAGCATAGACATTTAAATAATTATCATAGAAAAGAAATCTAAAACTAAATTTACTAAATAATTCAAGTTCCTTAAGTAGAAATATCACATTTGAACAAAATCAAAATAATAAACAAAACAAAGGTCAAAGAGAATAATTACAAATTCAAATCTAACATCAAGTTCTAATATAAATCTATTCAACAAAAAATACTCCTAACTATCGTCTCGATGTCTCATCCTATCAAAATATAAGCCAACACAAGGCTTAAGCCTCATTTTTTGCTTCATCATCTACATGACGATCCTCACTTGTAACAGATGCACCAAACACCAATAAAAATAAACACTGCTAGAAAATTGCAAAATAGCGACTGAAATTTATCAATCTCTATTTAGCGACTGATTTAGCGACCATTCGGAATAATCAAAATAGCGACTGATTTAGCGACCAAAATGAGTCGTCTCTATTTCGGTCGCTAGCTACTAAATTGTAAAAAAAACGTTGCGACTGAATTAAATTCGGTCGCTAAATAAGAAATTTTGATTTTTTTAGTGACGGAATTGAATTCGGTCACTAAATATTAGTTAAAATTAGCGACGCAATTGAATTCAGTCGCTAAATAAGAAATTTTTATTTTTTAGCGAAGGAATTGAATTCGGTCGCTAAATATTAGTTAAAATTAGCGATGAAATTGAATTTGGTTGCTAAATATTAGTTAAAATTAGCGACAGAATTGAATTCAGTCGCTAAATAAGAAATTTTGATTTTTTTAGCGATGGAATTTAATTCGGTCACTAAATATTGGTTAAAATTAGCAACAAAATTCTATTCGGTCGCTAAATATTAGTTAAAAATCGTGACGGAATTGAATTCAGTAGCTAAATATTAGTTAAAATTAGCGATAAAATTAAATTCGATCATTAAAGATTAGTTAAAATTAGCGACGAAATTGAATTCGGTCACTAAATATTAGTTAAAATTAGCGACGAAATTCTATTCGGTGGCTAAATAAAACTTAAAAAAATTTATAAATTACTTAAAAGTGATGATAATATTGTTGTTGAGTATCAATCCCATTTTCTTTTTTTGGAAGAGCAAAACATTAATTTATAATAAAAAAAATATTTATATGCACTCCTACATAATTAATACCAATAGTTATTTATGTGAAAAAATATTTAGAGGTTTTTATTTTTACGATAGGATTTTTAGGCATTTTTTTAATTAGAGTATATGAATTTTTTTAAAATTTCTTATTTATTTTTATCCATATTTATAATATATATTTCTAACTTATGATAACTTTATTTTTAAATAATTTTTATATTTAAATTTTATTGATAGAAGAGATGTGATATCTTAAGGAAAAAAAGAATTATAACATCCTCTCTCTTTCTAATCTGAAGAGTACAAATGTATTTTCTTAACTATTAGTATTTCTTTATTGTTGTGTGATAAAATTGATTATTTTAAATTATTTTATATTATTTAACTAGAATCTTATTAATAATTTACTATATAATTTTGATATTTTTGTATAACTAATATTTGGTTTTAAACTTGATATGAAAATATTATGATATAACTTGATAAGATTTTAAATTAGTATTTTATTAATGATTGATAATTAGAAAATAAAACAAGGATAAATACATTTTTTAAATTTTATATCTTAGATTTAAGATGAATAAATATATTAAGTTAATTAATAATTTATTTAAAATGTTAAAATTTAATTTATAAAAATAATATTTTAAAAGAGAAGGGTTATAATAACATTAGTGTAACTTTTACTAAGTATTACATCGCTCAATAACTTTATATTAAATGTGAATTTTATAAATTCAACCGTTAGATTGAAAGTTTTTTACTCTTAGATCATATATACAAAATTTTATATGAATTCAAGATGATTTGATACTTCATTCTTGTAAAACAAAATTGACATAATATATACATTTCAAATAAAATATGAGCACTTTGATTACTTTCAAGTTGTTGTTCAATTTTAACAAAACTTGATATAAACATATAAAGTGATATGAACTTTCAATCTAACGGTTGGATTTACAAAATTCACATTTAATATAAAGTTATTGAGCAGTGTAATACTTAGTAAAAGTTATACCAGTGTTATTATAACCCTTCTCATTTTAAAATATATAAATTATTACTTAAACTTTTAAATTTATAATAAATAATTTAAATTGTATTATAAAATTAATTTTAAATAGAAAAAAGTAGATTGTTAGTTATAAAAGTAAGTATATATATAAATAAAGATTAATTAAATATAATATAATTATTATTAGTAATATAATTATTATATATATTATTATATATTTATAACGGTCCGGATATACCAAAATGATAAGGATCCAAAGATAGTATAAGTATGAGATTGGATAGTTGAGGATGACTTAAATGAATTAATTTGTACTACTTATACTAACAACATGCATCTGCTTTTCGGTAGCTTATCTCATCAGAACTTCACAGTCAAGTGTCCTTGACTTGGAGTAATATAGGGATGGGTGACCTTCTGGGAAATTTTCAAAAATTGTGTAATTAAGGACAAAACATGCTAAAAAGTTAAGTATTGTGAAATAAAATCCTTAAGAGGCCAAATATGAGTAGTTCGTAACGACCAAATTTGCGACGTCTATAAAATTTAATAAAATAAAAAATAAATATTTAGCGACCGATTTATTCGGTCACTAATTTGGTCCCATACACTTCAGCGACCAAAATCATCGCAACCATTAGCGACCGAAAATTTTTCCGCCGCTAAACAGGTTAGCTACCAGGGTTTTAGCGACTGATTAAATTCGATTGCTAATTCCGTCGCTAAGGTAAATAGCGACCGATTTTGGTGGTCGCTAAATTGCATATTTTTTGTAGTGAAAGGAGAACGAGAAATATCTCACTCTAGCCACCGGTGTAAGGTATGGCTAAGTAGCCACACACACATCAAGCATTACAAATATACATTACATATATAGATCAATAACCAAGCAATCACACAACTAAATATTCCACAATTTTTCATTTCTAACATTTATGATTCACATCCATTTAATCCATAACCATCATGTTCACTATGATACTATTGACACAAACTCCCTAGACTACATGCATGTCATACAAAATTCGATGCATACTCATATCTCATATTCATCAATTTAAAATAATGCAACAATTACAATGTGTAGACAATCTTGCCTTGACTTTAATAATCCCAACAAGTACAACTAGATAGGAAATCTAGCCCAAACTTTAATATCTTAACAATTACAACTAGTTAGACAATCTTGCTTAGACTTTAATATCTCAACAATTAATTACAACTGGCTAGACAATCTTGCTTAGACTTTAATATTGCAACAATTACAATTGGCTAGGCAATCGTGCCCAAAGTTTAATATTACAACAATTACAACTGACTAAGCAATCATGCCTAGACTTTAATATCACAAAATTACAACACATCACATATCTCACAACATCATCAAGGTGTCACTTTAACCGATCCATGCATTTATTCCAACAATAACCAAATACAACATTCACATCATCTAACCATCATATGGTCCGCACACAATTACAACACATTGTATCCCACAAGAGTCACATGTTTTCAGTTCAAACACAACAATATCCATATATAACATCATCCAATAATACCTCAAATATAATCATTATGAAGTCATTTAATCATATGTTAATACCTCAACCATAGTCATTAGGAGACCAACATCAAACTAAGCATTTACATTAATAACTTAACTAGTCTCGTAACGTTATTGATAAATTTAATTTTTTAGACACCACTATCACCAAAACACCTCAAGTCATTAATAATCAAAACACATCATAACTTATTCACAATTTTTCTCTCCCATAATTTATATTTCCTAGCATTGATATAGGTACCTCAAATTATTCATAGGATCAAACACTTAAAGGGTAAAGTCATTCATCATCGCCACTTGCAAATTGTATTTTCATAACATATCTTTTATGACCTCATGTTGTCCAAACGCAATATCTAGAGTCATATACATGCTATCAAGTTTATTTTAATTTTATTATAAATCTAAGACAATTACCTACAACTTCTATATTTGACCTCAAGAGATTATTTTTTCATCTACTATTTTTAAAAATTACAAAAATGCAATAATTCAATCTAAATTTTATAGCTTGATCTCCACTCACTAATTTGATCACAACTTAAGTTCTAGACTTCCTTTTTAGGTTATTGCAATGAAAATGGAAATCTAAAATCCAAGGCTAAAACCATTATGAAGATTACAAAACCTAATTCAGTCATTTAAATATCCTCGGAAGGCTTACAACATATATAAGTAACATTTTTTGATTGATCATTTCTTAACATTTTTATGTAATTTTTTAGTCTAAATTGTAATCATAAATATGTCTAATTTCTAACCCAATAATTGAAACCAAAATTGGTTAATCACACATAGAGAAATCACGTAATTATTAAGATATATTCATACAAGAATTTTCAAAACAAAACACAATTTACACCTAAACTCACTTCTCCCAATCCAATATATAAAGACATAAATTAACACCTAAAATTACTTTATTATATCATCAATTACTCAAGTCTAACATCAATTTTACCTATTTATGCAATTATAAATTCACACATGCTACACAATTAAATGAAACACTTGTGGTATAATTAGGGGGGGCATGGCTACCCCACAAAAAAATGTGAATATTTTTTTTATATATATATATATATTATTTTATTTTCTTATATTTTAAGTTAATTAAAATAAAAACGAAATAATAAAAAAGATGCTAATAGAATTATAATTATGAAAACAAGCTTCTAGATATATTAAAATTATAATTATAGTTTTTAATATTAAATTATTTTATAAATTAAAACATTTTTTTATATTAATTAGCAAAAAAAAAAAATCTTCCAATTCCATTGAACAAGAATCCCAACAGACGAACAATTATACTTTCGCAATCTGCAATTATGTGCATTGCATCTAGACTTTACTCTAAGTAAGCAAACGTTAGTATGCTAGCCCCTTGAAAGCAAAAGCGAGGAAATTAACCACGTCTCCTTCATTCCGCAGTCACTTAGTCCATGTAAATCATAAATACGTTTATTTTCGAATCCCACATTCTAACATTTGAACATTTCCACCAAGCCACCATGAGTCCACTGTCCACGATAGTTAGTCAGTCACAAATCGGCAATTTCGTAGTTCAGCAATTCAATAATTTTGTAGTGGCTACTAGTCAAACTTTTTTTTAACTTTTTTCTGTTTATAAATTACTTTTTTATTTATTTCTGTTTAATTTATATTTAAATTTTGTTTATCAATTAAGTAGTTTAAATTTATTAATTTTAAAAATATATTTACACATAACTTGGCCCCCTCATAAAAATTAAGCTAGCTCCGCCCCTGGAAACTACTATGACTACTCATTAATTACTATGACTACTTATCAACTACTTTTAACTAAAGCATAAAAAAAAATCATATGCAACATAAAAATACAAGTTACAATCATAAATTTTAGATTTCTCCCTTGATATAATATACATGACAGAAAACGAGATTGAAGGTCAATATCATTACCTGCAGATATCCCACATGCTCTAGAGCGAGTTTACTCACTCTCCCATTGCTTGAAAATCACCAACCATTGGGTGTAGATCTTTGCAATAGCCTTTGGATGCATGTGGTCCCACAAACTCCTCTTCGATGCAAAAGAAAAATAATAAGAGTATGTGAAAACCTTAATGTAACTTCTTTTTCTGAAGAAAAATCCTAACCTCGTTTAATCTATTAGTTAAAACAATTTAATCACAATTACTCTTCTTTCCTTTATAACTAAATAATAACTAAAAATTAATTAGTTTTGAGATATTCCTTTTTATTGGCTAACACTAATATTTATAAAATATTTTAATTAATTATTTAAAGCCTTTATTAATTTATTTTTAAAAATTTTGAGATGTTACATGATGAAATTAATTAGTTTCACTTTAACCTTTTATTAAATGCTTGTGTTTTCTTTTTCTACTTCCTTAGAAAAGTATCCTTTTCCGCAATTATTTGTGTTCTTTCAATAATTTAGATAAACGTAGAGTTAACTTAAAATATTTTTCCCGTGAAGTAAATAGTTTTAACTTTATCTTATTATAAATTAGCATGCTACACAAAAGATTTGTTGCACGTGTTTTAGCATAAAAAGAAAACATAATTAATTATGCAAGCAATAATTCTTAAACTTTGTCGAGATTAGGGAGCAATGGGACCCTTTTAATTTGTATAATTGATTGTTTGGAGAAAGAAAAAAAAATAACAACAATAATATATAATATTATATCCTTGAGTTCATTTTATCCACCTTGCTTCTGCTCTTTTTTTTTTTTTTGACTGGTGCTTCTGCTCTTCTTGGTGATCTGTATTTTGTACAAAGATGGTATTATATCATTATACCAAACCCTATATTTTTCTATGATACTTGTTTTAATATGACAGAAAGAGAATAATTGAGTGGAAAAGAAAAACAAAAGCATTGAATTTTAGTCACTTTTACTGAGAAAACGTTTTGAAATATAGCTGCCATGGTCCCCATAATTGTGCTTCGTATTCTTCTTCTTCAATCATTATCATCAAATCATTATTTGGTATCTAGAAACTCTAGAACGGAAGAATCGTTAGATATACGTGATTTTCTATCAATAGGTGTCGCATTACATATATCATTTCTTTATAATACCTTTCTACATTAATATTTTAATTAGAAATTAACTTTTGTGAATTATGACATGCATGTCTGTGGATCTCTTGTCAATTTTCTTTAGAAAAATGAGTCAAACATAGAAATAATAGAATGTGACGACAAGTATCAAATGTAGGTTCAAAATTTCCAGAACCTAGGGTCTGACATTTATGAGGGATGTGTATTGATACCTTCCTAACGTACACATGCATGAAGGTTGAGATGACAGCTACATTCTACCATGTGCCAGTTAGATTCATTGGCTTGGACTAAAATACAGAGTCCAGCTCATTGTTATTCATATTTTTGGTGAAAGACAAGAAGACATAGCCTCATGGCGACCTTAATAGCTCAATATAGCTTGGTGATGGGACATTGCACGACCCCATTTTCTTCATTTTGCCTGTTTTCTTGTGATACTGCTTTCATTTTTCATACAGTTTTAAATTAAATAAGGCACCTTTTTTTTCTTCAAAATAATTTCAATTAACTAGAGAACTTATATTTTTATATTCTAATTAATATGTTTTTAATTTATAATTACAATTAGTAAATTAATATTTGAAAGATCACTAAGATTAGTCCAATAATTGGAAGAAAAATGACTGAAAGACCACTAGAATTAGTCTAATGATTCAATCCTCGTCTTATCTTTATAATATTTTTAATGGTTAAAAAAAAGTTGATATTTGAAATCATTAAATAATTTAATTTAATTTTTAAAATATTAATTCAAATTATTTTTAATGCAAATAAATAATACCATGTGACTTGCAATCTCCATCTCACTATAATTGAGTTAGCTTTAAGACCAATAAGTGAGAATGAAATATTAGTGTTTTTTTTTTTTTTTACTTATATGAAATATGATAATAAGCTTCGAACATATACTATTTAATATTTTTATTATTAGGTCAATTTTAGTGTAATTTTTTTTATATTAATTGTTAATGTAAAAAAAATACATGATAAAAAAAATCAATAATCAAGTTGAGAATAACTTTTAAGGTAATTATCGTAAAGTCTATAAACATTTTTTAGGAATAAAAATCTACAAACTTATCATGTATGACAATCTTTTATTTGATAATGTAAAAATCATTTTATACTATAATAGTATATATTGTTCTTATTCAATAAATGTTTTTACTCAGTTAACTACTTTTCTTCTATTCTTAATGATTATTTTGGCTTGATCACCCATTACAAGATCTCATAGATTTAATTGAGGTTGGAAAATTCTTTTGAAATTATGATGTGGAGAATAATATTACTAACACTTATTACTAGGAATAAGATAAATTTTATTAGTTAACACTTTAGACCTATGATCTTAATGCAGGTTTCTTAACAACCTTCACCAAGGAATTAAGATTTTTCTTAAGAAACCTAGAATTTATCACTTAAGAAATTAAGGTTAAAATATTTTTATTGGTTGTTGAGTTAACTAAATAATTACCTAAATTGAATAATAATTAAGAAAGATACGTATGAGAAAGATCAATAAAATTAATCTCGAACATCTTTTATCATATATTTTCATCTATTTTTTTTGTGTCTTCTTATTCTTAATTTTTCTTTTTATGCATTATTCAAACAAATATTTCTTTATTATTTTGCCTAATTAGCACTGAATTAGACTAATCGATCAAAGCGCAAGTTCATGTGAATTTGATACTTGAACTTCTATATATTTTACTACTTGTGGTAATTGGTACGCTTACCAAACGTTTAACACTAAGGGCAACCTTAATGAAGATTGTACTGGTCGTGGATACAATTATGGTGGCGACAAAAACAAATATGGTGCTCAGTGAAGTTAGTCGACTATAAGGGTTGAAGAAAGTGAATAGGAAGTAGTGATATGGTGTATAAAGTCTTTTGTTACTAATAAGCACATTATTTGAATATAAGGATGTTAATTGTTGGGTATGGTAGATCACCTATTCAGGTTCTCCACCCTATAATTTCTCTTTCTCTCTCTCACTATAATATATATATATATATATATATATATATATATATATATATATATATATATATATATATGAGGAAAGTTATAATAACATCGGTATAACTTTTACTAATTATTGCATCGCTCAATAACTTTATATTAAATATGAATTTTGTAAATCCAACTGTTAGATTGAAAATTCATATCACTTTATAGGTTTATATCAAATTTTGTTAAAATTGAACAACTTGAAAGTAATCAAAGTGTTCATATTTTAGTATATTTTGAAATAAATATATTACGTCAATTTTGTTTTATAAAAATGAAGTATCAAATCATCTTGTATTAATATAAAATTTTGTATATATGATCTAAGAGTAAATAACTTTCAATTTAACGGCTGAATTTACAAAATTCACATTTAATATAAAGTTATTTAGTGGTGTAATACTTGGTAAAAGTTACACCAGTATTATTATAACTCTCCTATATATATATAATATATATATAATATATATATATATATATATATATATATATATATATATATATTCAAAGATATAGACCATTAAAAGATGAAGTATGATGATAAAAATAAAAAAGGAAAAATATTTTGACAATAATATTTTTTAAAGATTGTCATAAAATAGGTATATTATATGGATAAAAACGTATTTAAGTTGATGTCATTATAAGAAATGTGCATATTAGAGTTGAGAGGTTATTGTCAACCTTGACATCAACACTATTATTTTAACGTCATAGGTTTTCATAACTAAAATAAAATAAAAAGTTTAATTATTAAAAAATGTTTTAAAAGATTGATGGATTTTTTTAAATTATGTTTTATAATTAAATAAGAGTATTAGAAAAATAACCATATTTTAATGTAAAATATATTTTTTTAAAGCTTTTAGGCTTTTTGTCTTTATAGGCTTAATAATCTCTTTCCTCAACTTAAAAGAGTTCATTAAGTTTAAACATAATACTATTTTATTTTATTTTGCCTCTTTAGATCCTTGTATTGTCAAAAACACAAGTTGAGAAACAAAGATATCAAGGAGAGAAGCACATCTTCGTACTCTTATCTACGAGAAAGAAAGTGAATTATCTCTCATGGGTGTAGATCAAACTATGGGTAGTAGGGTTGACCCTCAACCATATAGGTTTTCACTTTGATTTACTTCATGTCTTTTAAATGAGTTATGAATATGTTGAAGCCATTGTTATTTTTTTCTTGAGTGGCTAAATTGATTGTTGATCATTGGATTGATGTTTTATGTTTGGTATGAGAAGAGTTCTTGACAATTTAGGGTATGGTGATTGAATTACATGTGATTTCAATGTATTATTAGTGAATTATTAATGTAATTGTTTCATTATGTTATAATTACATGTGATTAAAAGAGAGTGAAGAGGGAAGTTTAAGATGTATTAAACAAAATCTTAAGTTTGTGGTTTTTGTGATTCCATGCTAAGCCAGGGTTATCCATACTTACAGTACAAGAGGCACAGAGAGAACTAGGTTAGTCTTTGTTCCTTTAAAATTAAGCGTGTGTGGATTTACTCATACTAATTAAGTGCAAGAGGCACGAAGAGTACCAAGTATTATAGTGCTAAATGTAACAGCCATTAAAAAATTTACGACTTTGAAGAGGAGTCTTGATGAGATCTTGTTGTTGGGGCATTGTCTTGCACCTTTGTTTGGGAGTTTCCATATCCAAGTAAGAGGAAGTGGATTGTCTCACTCACAGATATAATATTGGTTGTGGTAGATGGGTTGACCCTAGACCCCATAGATTTTACTTGTATTTTTTTTGGGTGTGTTGTGAATACTTAATTATCGTGTTCTTTGGGCAATGTATGATTCTTTGTTATCCCTAAATGTATTATTTGGGTTGATCAATGTGGTTTTGTTTTAGTTGTTGATATGATTATCCTTTGTTTTTCTTATTGGAACATTAGAATGTTGAATATATTGAGAGTTTAGGTTTGATTTGAGGGAATAATTGAGAGAATGAGTTTAGACTCCTTAGAGCCTTAAAAATCAATTACAATGAATTATGTAATGTAATTTTCTCACAATTGAATTTGAATTAAATTGGAACCCTTAAATTAGGCTTCAAATTTTTAATCAAGTGAGATACATTAATTTTAGATGAGAAAAACCTTTAAGAGTTGTATTTAACCAAGTGAGATACATTAATTTTAGATGAGAAAAACCTTTAAGAGTTGCATTTTTGCAATAGTGTGTTGCACTAAGCATGGGGTCTAGCATCCTAAGCACTAGATTGAGCATATAAAACTAAGTGGCTCTTTGTCTCAAAGGCATTAAGTTAATCGAAGCAAGGATCTTTGCTATAGTGTATTGGATTTATTTAATTTCTTTTTTCCCCATTTTTCTTTTACCTTAAAGGGGTGTATTGGATTGAGATTTTGAAAGATAATTTTAGCATGATGTGAATTTTTATGGATTTTAAAGGACTTTGTAGGCATGTCATGACTTTTAGGATTTTTTTTAAAATATTTAAAACTTAGATTTTAATCAAGACTTTGTAATTCAAATTCTAATGGATTTTAATATATTTATATTATAAGATTTTAAAGGATTTATGGATTTTACAAGAAAACATGGATTTGCCACACTCAAATTTCATAAAAGATATAACATAAATAAGAAAGAAAAGTAAAACTAACACAATTTTCTATCTTTTGATAAATAATTGTCTCTATCTTTTGACAAATAATTGACTTTAATGTCCTCCTAAATAACATTTATTCACCTATCTAAAATTATACTAGTTCTCAATGCATTGACATATTCTATTTCATGAACTTGAGTCTAAACAACATATTTAAAATTATGGTCTTCATTAACTAATATTGAAAATGAAGATTCATCCACTAATTCAATTGAAAATTCATTAGAACGATATTCTTTGTGAAAGTTATGTAATATTACATGCCTAGAAATAGAGACCCTAACTTAAAAATTGTGAGCTGTGATTTAAAAATACTAAATATTCTCTCAATCACATTTCTTAAAGATGCATAGAGTAAATTAAAAACTTTATTTCCATTTTGAGGGTTATTATTATGACTGCAAAGTATTTTTAATATATGTTTCAAAAATTTATATTTCAATATTTAATTTTATTAAAATAAATATTTAAATACAAAAAAAACTTTAATAATACAAAAATCTTTTTTAAATATTTAATAATTAAAAAAAATATTGATAAATTATACATCAATTCATAGATAAAAAAAAGGAGAAGAAGATATAAATGAGAGAGATGAATAAAAAGAGAAAGAGATAAGAGATAAAGAAGAAAAAGAAAGAGAGAAAGAGAAAGAAAAGCAAGAAAGGCAAAAAAGAAGGTGAGAAAAAAAATGAGACAAAAAAGAATAAGAAAAGATAAATGAGAGAGATCAATAAAAAGAAAAAGAGAAAATAAGATACAAAAGAAAAGGAGAACGAGAGAGAAGCAAGAATGGCAAGAGAGAAGGAGAGAAAAATATAATATGAGAGAAGCAAGAAGGTGAGAGAAAATATTTAAGAGAGAAAAAATAAAGAAAGAGTAGAAATAGAAGGGACAAAAGAAGTCATGAGAAATCTCAAAGGTTTTAATAAGATTGTTTAATAAGTAAATTACATGTAAATTATATTAAAAAGTCTGACAAAATCTAGTATGTTATACCAATGGGATACTCATCTTCATGGTGAGGATTAACAAGTGGGAGCAAGTTTTTATATCATTTCTCATTTTTATCCTTCTTTCGTTTCTCCCTCTCTCTATTGAGGCATTGCATAAATTTGTGATTTAACATCTTCTCAAAAAGAAAATAATCAATTTAGATAGTTCTCTCTCTCTCTCTTTCTCTCTCTCTTTCTCTCTCTCTCTCTCTCTCTCTCTCTCTCCCTCTCTCTCTCTCTCTCTCTCTTTTTTTCTCACTAACCTATTATGACATGAGTGAAGAATCAATTGGATCTTTATTTCATGGTGATATGCATGTATGCATGAAATGCAATTTAAATGAAAAAAAAAAAAAAGAACACAAGTAAACCTAAGATGAAGTTTATTGAAATGAAGAATTTTGTTTTTGATAGAGATAAGCAAATGCATTTCATTCGAGAAGATGAAGTGAGAGTAACAAAATGCAACCATGCAAAATAACAAGTAAAAAAAGATGAAAGGGTATGCTGAAAAAATATTATAGAAATGAATATACCTAATGATGATTACTTAATGTGTGAATGTTATGTAAAATTATGAAAATATTGAATTTATGAGATACATTTTTACACTAAACGCTCATGTGAAATGATGACCTTAACTTGAATTATACAAGAGAAAACTTTATTCATTTCCTTTAAGAAACAAAAGTGTTAATGATGATGACAGTTATAAATTTTAATCACTTTATCGATGTTATCATATAATGTTATATTTTATGCGAATATGTAAAATGCATATTATGAATGAATTATGAAATGCAGAGGAATACATGCATAAATAGATAAAAAAAATTTATGTTATTTTGAAGGAGACACGAGATATGATAAAAGTAAAAGGAAAAAATTGATGATATATATTATTAGACGATGAACAAGATGAAAAAAAATGTATGTATTTGCTTTTTAAAAAGACACATGCTATATTTTTTTAATGCAAGGGTAAGATATTGCTCCATTTGTGACTTAGAATGGTTTTCCCAACAATTGATGGTTTTATGCCATCAATATGTGTTTCTCTCGTTAGGTGGTTCTAGGGTCCTACAATAGGTTCCAAGAGTTGAAAATTCTCCCTCAAAATATTAACCACAACAATAGGTAAACTATCATAAGCGATAATATTGTCGAGACATAATCAAACTCTGAGTGAGGTCTTTGTGATAACCAACCAAAATGTACATCCATAAGGTTACTATTACTCGACCTCTTTCCTATCTCAAGTTGCACTCAGGTTTGGACACAGGACTCCACTTATGAAAATGTGAGAAACATGTACTTAAAGTGTGTGATGGGAGCAATTTTTAATCCACCCAACTTGCAAAATGAATAGTACATATGTAATAAAAGGTTACCTATCCTATGGTTCAAATACATGCAAAACATATTTACAAAACACACAAAGCATTATACATTAATGAAATAAACTATATACAACAAAATAGACAAGAAATAGAAAATCATGGATGAGATAAATAAAATAAAGTTATTAATATTTTACTTGATTAATTATAAAAGGTTTAGGGTTTGATTCTCGAAGGTCTCTAGTTGAGTTGTCATTTGTAACAACCAAAGTCGCCATAGACGACAAAAGTAAATTAAAAGTTAAGGTGTCACACCAAGATATTTATTTTAAGGAAAAAATCATAAAATAGAAAAATGGTCTACGAAAATAGAGTTTGAGTTCGGGATTCCATTACATGTAAGGAAGATGTTACCATTTTAGAACATCCATCATAAAGATGATTACCTTTAATTTAGTAAGTAAATTATTTATAATTTTTAAAATATATTTATCTCATCCCAAATTAATAAAATTAACTATTACAATCAAATATATTTTATTTAAAAAGTGTGTATATTTTATATAAATGAATATTTAAATTATTTAGTTATTATTATTATGAAAAAAAAATGAGAGAAAATATTTTTATTTTTATTTATTTGACTCAAGAGGAATGATTTCTTCCATGTGTAATAAATAATCATTGTCAAGTAGTTTTTTTGTAGAAAATATTTGTGTGTTAATTTCCTAATTTTTATATTTGTTTTTCAAGATAATTTTATATTTATTAGATCTTAAAAGTTATGAACCGTCATGCATTATAAATTGTAAAATTAACTGAAGTTTATCAAACTGTCACAACTTGTATTCTCAAAATTTTGAAAAATTAAAAGATGTCATATCTATTTAACTCTTTTTTTTAGTTTGATAAATTCATTTGTTTAATTATTATAAAAGACGTTATTATGAATTTACAAGAAAAAGGAAAATTAAATATTGAATAAAACATTTCTTTAAATAAATAAATAATATATTTATATAATAAAATAAGATAAAAGATATTAATGATAATTTGTTTGACAAACACACTTCTCCAATAAAAAGACTCAAAGAAGAAAAAATATTATAGGTCTAATGTTTTTCATTAGGTCCTTAAAAAATTTACTATGGATCCAATGTTTTTACTAGTCTCAAGTTTAGATATCTAATTGGTGAAAAAAAATTGTATGTTTGAAAGCTTGGGTTGCCTCCTTATATAAGAAAAAGAGGAGGTGCATGACATTATTATGAGTAATGGGAGACCTTTCGATTGAGAAGAAAATAAAGTGAGACTTCAGTATTTTTTTTAACAAATCACTTATTTTGAGATTGATTTTCATCAAGATGAAGATGAATTTTGATTTTCATGTTAGAAACAACAATTATAGATCTATTGTCAAGCTTTCCCAATAATGGAAAGAATATTTTAAATGAATAACTATAGCAAAATATATGCTATTATGAACTTATGTTGTTAAACATAAAAATTTCAAAATCTTCTCTCTCTCTTTTTTCAAGTTATTTACTTAAATAAAAGTGTACATACATCTTGCTTTATCTCTTCTAATTTTTTTTTATACTTTTCTCTTTTTGTTATTTTACATTTTCATTTTATAATATATTTTATTTATTTTTACTTTTTTTCTTTCAAATTTTACTATTTTTTTCGGATGAAATTGGATTACTATGACATAATTAAATACAAAGTTTATCAAGATTAAGATTATGGGTGTCTAAAGCTAAAATTGATTCATTTGTGAGACCCTAAAGCCCAAAGTTTATTAATTTGATATTTCCTAGAGCTATGATTTATTCATTTGTATGTACACAAAAGACTAAAGTTTATTAATTCATCGACTCTTAAAGCTAAGATTTATTCATTCGCGGGTATGTTGAGCCAATTTATTTCTGTAGGTATGTCTAGCCAATTTATTTTTAGTATAAGAACCTTAATTACTACCGGGATCACACGTACAAGTTGAACAACCTTAAGTACTTGAACTAGCCAATAACAAGCACCATTATTGAGGAAAAATTGTTTGGATGTACAAAAACCCAAACATTCAACTTCCATATCAATCCCCGTTGGAGCTATGCTTGCTCGTCAACCTCACACTCTTCCATGTAAACACCAACTGCTGATCATATACCCTTAAGAAAAACCAAAAGAAAAGAGAAAAAATAGTAAACATGTAAGAATAAAATGAGTTTAAACAAAAGAATCATTAATTCAAGTAAAAAAGAAAAAAAAAATAGATGATTCAAATTATAGAAAATATAGGGCGAAAGCACACTTTCCTTCCATTGTGTCCTAAGATCATTATTGTTTAGGAAAATTGTTAGAAGGAACTGGTCAGTGATATGAATGACACAAAGTGAAAATAGATTTCACCTATAACAACAAAGTGTAACATAAGTTATAGATAATTCTGTTCTTAATCATAAAATTAAGTCAAGAGAACATTTTTCCGTGTATATGAACAAAAAAATACTTGTTCAAAGAAATCTATCATTTTATAGTCAAAAAATAAGTTCTTAACTAGACCATATTGTGTCAACACTCATCCTTACATGGCGGCTAGTGGCTATAGCTAGTCAAGGTTGTTGAGTTAGTAAGTGGGTGTTATCCAAGACCACCATGCAATGCAATAAGCACAAAGAACAGTGAATATTAATTAGTGAACTATTGTTGACTACGTCTCTGGTTTCCACTATACCTAGCTCCTGCATCCCAACTGCGGAGTCTTTCTGTCACTTCATCAAATTTGTTCATTGATCATGCCATTCATTAATTAGGGAATAAAGAAAAACACGTACATATCCTTTGTACCCATAAAAAACAAAACAATAAAAAAGCCAAACATTTGACTAGCATCACCTATGTGTGCTAAAAACCCCAAAACTTGACTCCTTGTCTAAAATCTAAATACAAGTCTCTATCTCTTTATTACCTTGTTTGGCTGTTTGCATTTAAACCACGAGTGGAGGACAAGAGATATTTTCTGCCATGAAATAAAGATAGAAGAAAAGATATGCAAGAGAAAAAATATATATCTATTTGAGTTAATTTTGCGCGATATTTATTTTATCTAAAGCTATCCTTTTGGGAAATGAAAATGGACATGCCTTTAATTATTACTCTATATTATATTATGTTGAGTACACTATATATATTTTTATTTGATAACGACGTGTTCCTTACATGTAGGAATATATCGATCTTTTGTAAAATAAACGGAATAATATTCAAATTATGTGATAACGGAATATTCATTAGTACCCATGTGGAATTAAGTCTATTGGAGCTTTTATATCCATTGAAAGCCTTTTCTCGTTTTTAAAGGGATATAGACAGCGAAGATTTCACATCGGTTTGATAAATTAACAAAAATATATTCCTTAGTAACCAAATTTGGAGGTGATGAGTAAGGAGAACCATTAATTGGAATCTATCAATCACAAAATAATTTTAAAGAAAACCATCGATAGTCCAGGGAACATGGGAAAAAGAAAAAGAAAAAAAAAAAAAAAAAAAAGAGGAGGAAAAAATCTTATCTTAAAATAAAAGTCAATTAGCATATATGAAAGAATATCACACAAATGTGCTTCTTTGGTAAGGAAAATATGCATCATAGTTTTTGGTTTTGTTACGTTTTTTTTTTTCAATGGGACACAGCGTGCTCGTCCTGCATAGCTTATCTCCGGACCCGCCACCAATTTATGGCTCCATATGATACCAGCCAGCTATATCATTCTATTCATTTCTCAGAAGAAAAAAAAAATGGAAAAAAAAAAGTATCTATATTTCAAAATAGTGAAATAAATTGTATATTGTAGCTATAGAAAAAAAAAAAAAAAAAAAACTGAGAATGTACCACTGATTATTGATTAAACTATTTAAAGCATTTGTGAGTTGATTAATTAAAAGAAAACTGCGCCTCTGATTATCTTTCGCCATAGTCTTCTTTCTATCATATAATAATAATAATAATAAATTCATAATGGATTTTCCAACAATAGCACGACAAAAGAAAATTCATGTAAGTTAAATAAATTCTCCATCAGTTCAATTTTATAATAACTAACTGTTTTGGGAGAACCAATCCAATAGCTAAGACTACCTTAATGAATAATATATAATATTAGCCCAAAGGTTTAGGTAGACTAAATGGTCTGAAATTTGCAATAGAGGAAAAAGTTACAAGATAGGTTGGCTATGCCAAAAGTATAAAACATTAAGACCGATGGGAATTGAGTAAGGGAGTTAATTTCATTAAGGTAGTCTTAGCTATTGGGAAATGAAAATGGACATGGCTTTAATTATAATAATGTGATCAAATATAATGAGTTTTGAGCAATTAATTTTGATCATTGTGAAAAATAATGTAGGTCTAATCTCAAAATTTGTAATGGGAAGTACCTAACGTTAATTAAATAGTGTGGTTAAGTCTTCTTTGTTGTTAAGATGACAAATAAAAATTGTCTTTAAATTTTTCCTATTAAAAATTTAGCTAAGATATTAGAATATGTGATCAGATAAAGAAAGATTTTAATGATGTATAAAGAATTCTTAAAAATACATTCAATCATATCTTTAATAAGTGTGTAATTTAAATTAATTTTTTCATTTGAAGTTTAATGCCAAAATGTATTAGGCATGTTTTTCTTATAGATATCTTTTGAAAAGTGTCTTGATCCCTATATTATCCATTTTACCTATTTCAAAATATTTCTATAAATAAGACACATATAATTATATTATGAGTTTGTTTTTGAAAATTATATTGCCACTCTATGAAAATTTCTTCTAACTTAAAATATCTTTGCAAATATACACAGTCTTCATTGTACCATAAATTAAACTGCCATACAAGCATATAAGAATTCAAAAGAAGCGAACTCATATAGAGCATCTCCAATGCCATAACTTATTTCAGTTTCATAAATATAAGATGTTTTGCACTTTGCTTGACAAAAATTTCCATTGGAACAAATTATGCAACGTTTCTTATACAAACATCATTGTTTATATGAGCAACAATTGCTTAACAATTAACATTTTTTATCAATAAAAAAATATCTTTACCGGTAAAGAATTACTCCTTCAAAAAGAGAAAATTAAAGAATCACCAAAAATATGAGAGAAAAATACAAGAAATAATAATAAATAATTATTATAAAAAAAAAAGACAGTATAATCAAACGTAAAGCCAGAAGCATGAATTTTCAAAACGTTAAAAAAAAAAAAATCTAAAGCCAAATTTAATAAATCCAGAACCAGAGTCAAACTTTACAACCAATATTAAACACTACAACCACAAGAAAATCAGGGGAAAAATAAATAAAAGTTACGCCGATTTGCGGAAATAATGATGAAGACTGTTAATGTATTATAAACCAGTTCAATTTAATTAAAGTTCTTAGACGAGTTCATATTAACACCTCGGACCACATCAATAACAAAAATAAACTTTTCTCTCACTTAGAAAACAATTACGAATAAAAGGATTTTAATATTTTGTTAAAGAAAAATAATAGTTGAATTCCAAATAAATAAAAACAATGAAAACATAAAAGATTAACGGAACTGAAAATAGAAATCTCAAAAGTAATGGCAAATTTTGTTTTGTTTCGTTTCTGCCATCACGAAGTCATTTGGTCCATAATCTTTGGGCCCGTGTGAGTAGAAGGTTCAGAGGTACTGAAATTGGTATAGATAAAAGATAAAGCCCAAACATATATAAAATAGAAAACTTCGGAAGAACTTTAATCTGTTAGTGGATTCAATATAAAACCTACGGGGTAACAACTTACAAAAATGTTAAGGATGATGATATATACACCTCTCTTTTTTTATATAAGTACACTTCTGTTTTTTTTTTTTTTAAATAATTAAAATTTTTAAATATTTTTAATTTTTAATTTTTAATTTTACACTCACATTTAATTTAGTACATTTTTTTACACATCTTCCCTCATTTTTTCAATTTTTAGATGCATCCCCTTACCTTTCTTTCAACTCTTATTTATTTTAGTAGGTAATTTTAATTATTTTGGTTTTACATATCTCTCCTCCCTCCTCTTTCAGTTTTCTTATCTTTTATCTTCTCTCTTCCTAGTTTTAGTTTTCACACACATGTAAAACGTAGAACTAGTTTTCAATAATATTATAGGTGTGTAGCTTTCTCGATAATAAGTAAGAAATTAGAGGAAAACGAAATAGTACATGTAAAAACTAAAAAAAAAAAAGTAACAAATTAAAAGTTGAAGATATAAAATTATAAAAATAAAAAAATTACAAATATTTTATAAATTTTTTTAAAAAAATAAAGGAGGTGTATTTATGAAAAAAAGGAACTGTATATATCAAGAGCCAAATGTTAATCTTTATCCATGTTAAGGCCCAAAAATGAGAAGCTCGATATGTATCTACATAATAAATATATTAAATATTAATTCTTCCACTTCTCACATTTGTAGAAGAAAAAAAATTCTTTCTTTCCCCCTCTTTCTCTTTCCTTTTAATTAGGGATACCTAATAACTCATTTCCTATCTCAAATTTTAATTATCTAATTGTTGAATTAAAAGTTTTTAATGTATAAATCAGGTTTATAAATTTTTAAATATTTAAAAATCATAAGATATTTAAAATTTTGCAAACTTGATATATGTATTAAAAAAAATTTAACGGTTAATTGTAAATTTGCAAATTTTCAATCATTGATACAATTATCTAATTTGATTTTTAATAAAATTTTGAAATCAATTTAATCTTATTATCAATAATAATGTTTAAAAATTATTATTAAATATATCTTAAATACTTTTATTTTTGTCACCAAAAAAATACTTTTATTTATGAATTATGATTTCTATTAAATATATATACATATATATATATACCTATTATAAATATCTTCATAATATTATTAAATAATTTTATTAATATTAATACACATTAATATTTAATATTAATTAACTTATTTTATTTAATATGTAATTTGTGTTCATAATTAATTTGTCATATTAATATTATAAATTATTAACAAAAATTTACATATTTCAATAAATATATAAACATAATATTATTTATTAATTTTATTAATTTTATATACATATTTTATTTTTATTTTTAAAATTAAATATAAATTATAATTTTACAAAAATTAATATTTAAAAAAAATACCCTGCTCAAAATTCAACTCCTCGAGAACCGAATTCCGACAAGGCTTGTTCATCAGGGATAAGAACAAGGAAGCTCAGAATTTGGCTCTCCAGGATCAAATTTTGAAATGCTACAGTATATAGGTCTAGTTCTGTAAATAAAAGGGGGGGGTCCATTTGGGTAATTTTTTTTTGAAAAATATTATTTTCGTAAAAAATTTCGATGAATGTTGCTGAAAGAAAATGAGTGATTGTGTAGAGATTATGTAAGGAAGGAAAATAGAGAAATCATGGAAGCTTTCAGTCATTTAGGTTGTTAGTTAATTTGAAGATGTTGGATGGTCATAGTGGATCAAAACAAATGAACATATATGGCTAGTGCACTCATAGTGATGAATGTGATGGAAGGAGGTGAGTGTTGCCGGTCAACGTGCAAGTGTTCTTGTGCGTAAGACAGCCCTTGAGCGTGTAATCTCTCATGTGCCTAGGTGCCGATTATGAAGACCCTTTTTGTCAGCCTATAGAGAATGACATGAAAAAGAAGATCATAAACTGTCTCCCCTCCACCCTTTTTGGAGTTGCACGCGTATCCTATGCATTAAATGTGTATCTATCATTTTACATGTTGCAGATCAAAATCTTCTGCATGTATCTCTTTTAAATGATTATTGTTCATAAAATTCAAAGTTAAACTCATTTCATTTTTTTTAATATTTTATTTGTATTAGTTTTATAATTTTTTTCTTGTATATACCTTTTTTATTCTATGGGGAGAGTTATTCCACCTTTGAAGTAAGTATAATCAAAGTCTATGGAGGTTCAAAGGTAAGGAAAGCCATGAATGGTGTGTAAGATGTGTAAATGCTAGAGTATGTACCCTTCCCCGTGAGCGGGTCTTTAGAATGAAGAAAAGACATGGTCTCCTCTAGAAGGATTTTATTTGAAGGAGTGTGTTTGATAGAGTTGTGTAGTGTGTGTGAAAGTGAACGTGAGGTCAAGAGAAAGTTGCGAGTGTTTTTGTATATGCTACAATATGAGTGAAGTTGTGATGATGAGAAGAGGCCTGAAGAACCTCCAACTATGAGCTTGTTTGGGAAGAGTGAAAAACTGTGAGAATAAGTGTGAGTGTCCCTGTTCATCTCCTCCCCCTTTTCCATGGGATTAAGACTAAATCTAAATTTTTTGATGAAAAGTTGTTACTCCTTCATATAGGTGTAATAGGTCGGCTTGTTGATTACTACTAGAAGAGAACTATGACGAGTGACATTAGAAGGGTAGGGTGGCTAGTAGGAAAAATAATGACAAAGACTTTTAATTTTTAATCTTTTTTTTCTTTTTTTAACCCTTTTTTGTTACTATTTTTCTTTTCAAAATTTAACATTTCTATGATGAAATTGGGTTACTACACCCCTTTTCCTTTCTCGTAGTTGAAGGTGTCAACGCCAATAGCCTCAATAAACTTTTTATGAAAAACATCCCATAAAAATCAATGCTCTCTTGCTCTTGTCATGGTCTCTTTGGATGAGACATGACTTCCAATGGTTGAACATCAAATTGGGTAAATTTAGTGAAATCCTTAAATAGAGATGATAGATACAAAATCTATCCACATCATAAATGTTATCCCTAAAGTCAGATCCAGGGATGAACATGCACTATTACAAAATGTATTATCTACATCGGTTCTGCAAGGTAACCTACATCGATTCTAAAACCGATGTAGAATAGGGCGACTTAGAAAAACATATACTTCTACATCAGTTTTAAAACCGATGTAGATTTGTGCAAAATCTACATCGATTTTGCTGACAATCGATGTAGATTTGTGTATAAATCTACATCGGTTGTTAGTAAAACCGATGTAGATTTTAGCACAAATCTACATCGGTTTTACTAACAACCGATGTAGATTACATTTTTTTTATAAAAAAAAACTTCATTTATTTTTTAGATTCTTTCTGATTACCTGTAAAAACATATATATATATATATATATATATATATATATATATATATATATATATATATAAATCTCAAACAGAAATTATATCAAAGAAATAGACATGTAACATGTTAGCATCCACACTAGCTTATCAACATGCATGCCTCCTAATGCAATAAATATAACTAAATATGGAACAAGATTATAAAATTTATAAAATACCCAATAACAACTATATTTCTCTCAACCCTTATATACCTGTTTCTGAAGATTAAGCCAAGTTAGTATTTCTCTTCTTAATTCAAGATGCTCAGCACAAACAGCTTTTGTAGGAACCCTTGGTTTCAAATTGACCTGGGAACACAGTAGAACTAATTAAAAAGGAAGTGGATCAGAGAGTCAATATTGTTCTTGCGTGATTGTGCAACACACATTTTCATAGATATGCTCAAATATGACATATAACAAACATTTCTGCTCGAATAAAATATGTATATATTGTTGGAGAATTTAAGCTTCAGCAAGCCAAAAACAAGCTGATTTTACCCTTAAATAAGCTCAAGTTTACTTTTATGTTAACATAAAATATAACAAGGCTACTCAAGCAGACATGAGTTGAGCTTAAATATAGCACTCTGAAACTGAAAGTACACAGCTCATTTACAGCCCTACTCAAAAAACCAAACACAAATTTAATAGTTAAAAAAAGCATATAAAATCATCAACCCTCCTGAAATGAAGAATGTGAGGGTTTCGTACATCAGCTCTACTAAATACTACCCCTGGCCTTATATAGGACCCTTTTAACCATTTCATAAGAATTAGGGAATTTATATAATTTAGTTAGTGATATAAAGTTTGAAATAATTTGTATTATTTGTCCAGAATTACCCTCTAAATTATTGGGATCCCATTTTCTAATTCCTTTCTACCTAATTAATTAATGCATTTCCACTTTCAACCATTCTCTTATTCTATAAAATGCCAAAGTGAATGAAAGAGGTAGCTCTGACTAGTGATCTTCCCCTATCTTTGTGAGAGTCCAAGAAATTAATTTACTGCAATTATTATTCATAGACTAGAAAAAAATAGATGAGTAATTAAGAACATTTTCTGTTAAATTTTTTTTAATGCAGTAAATAATTTAGAAGGGGTCCTGTCCAGATCTTTCAAGGTGAACATCAGACTTTTTTTGGCCCTCTTCTTATTGGTCCATCGCTTTTTGAGTATAGGACATTCAACATTCATCTGTCTAAGCTTTTTGCACCATAACAGATAACCTCTTTGCTTTCTTCTTGGATAGGTCTCTTGAACCTATCCTTTTTTTTGTGAAAGCTCTTCAATTTTCCTTTATTTTTAATCACGTTCTTAAATTTCTTGGATATGAGAGATATTTCATCATCTGTTGAGTTTTCAAAACCTTCTTCTTAGTTGTTATGCTCAAACTTAACTTTCAAAGCTTTGCCCTTATCCCTTTTCTTACTAGTTTCATCAATTCTTAGAGCAATAGGATCATTAGCTTTCAAATGATTCCTATTGTTAAGATGGACATTATGAACCCTTAAGGCTCTTAGGAGTTTGCCCAGAGTAAGAGTTTTAATGTCATGAGCTTCTGATATGGTAATGGCCTTTGGTTCCCAGATCTTTAGGAGGTTATTCAACTTGAGATTGTTTTGAGCTTTAGAGAACTTTGTTCCCAAGGATTTTAATCCATTGAGAATGGTTTGGAATCTTTCAAATATCTCATCAATGGTTTCGTTCTTCTTCATAGAGAACAAATCATAGTGTCTTTGAAGAGTAGCAACTCGTCTTAACCTTACATTTTCAGTACCTTCATTAGTTACCTTGATGGCTTCCCACATTTCTTTAGTAGTCTTGTAACTGCAAAACTTGTTGTACTCTATTCCTAACAAAGAGAAAACTAAGATGTATCTTGCCTTCGAGTTGAGTTGCAAGATGTAGTTGTCTTCTTGTATTTACTCATTTTCTAGCTTGGTTATAAGAACATCACCACCTATATATGATGATCTTCCAAAAATGGTATTGGGTGGACTTGATGAACATCTCCATCTTGTCTTTCTAATATGGGTAGACTTCCCCATTAAAGGTTGATAGCCTTGTAAGAGAAGTTCCTTCAGGTGGACACTACTCCCCATCTTAGGATTTTTTCCTTTAGCATGGTTAGATGTGTAGCATCGTCAAAAGTTGAGCTTTGATACCAAATTATGGAAAAAAAGAAAGACACTAAAATTGAGGTTGAATAATGTTAATAAAAAACTCAACACTTTTTGAAACAATGAAATAATATAAAAAAAAATCGTCTATTCTAATTCGTCTTATAGTATAATCTAGTAAACGTTTCTCTAAAAAATGTCTAAGGTTGTCAACATTAAAATTGTTACCCTGAGGGACCCAAGATCTTCTTTTGATCTAACATTATGCATTTGATTTATTTTATTATATGTAATTTGAGATTTTTTTGTACAACAAACTTGTTGAAAAAGTTATTTTTATTATAATTACATATCTATTTTATTATGTAGCAATTTGAGATCTTTTGTATAACAAATCAAACCAAATATGTTATAATTTGAGATAAATTTATTATTTAGGTACACTAATTTATATATGAGTCCTTTACATATTGAGAAAGAAATATATCAGAAGAGTTATCCAAATTAAATATGCAATTTTTTCCTTCTTTTTCTTTATTTTGTTTTTTGGTAGATTGGCTTGCCGGAGGGTCATAATGTCCGATCCATTTTCACTTGGCATGTCAGCTTGACTTGACCTACCTTTGGTGGGCCAACAACAAGGCAGGTCTAAACAGGCTAAGTTTGTCCATTTTGTCACCCCTAACTAGTTGAAGTAATCTTGTGTTTACATTTCACAAACGTGTAGCAATGTCATCTATTTTGAAATATTTGAAAACTATAAAGTAAATAAAGTGAGAAAAGAAGAATAAGTAAAATAGAAAAGAGGTAATTTGCCTAAAAGAATAAGTGAACCCAAATGAAGGGTGAAAAAGAATGAGAGTTGGAAGATTTTCTTTTTTAATAAATTAATATTAAGTGGTTTCAAGAAAATTGCATTTTATATAATAACATCATAATACCTTTTATTATCATGTGAAGTTGTACAACTTTAAATAGTATGATTAGCTTTGAGCAGTGTAATGAATTTTAAAAGTCTGATTCATGAATTGGAAAGTGTAATAATACGCATTCATTTTAATTTTTAGAGTAAATGAGCTTCTTAATACTATTAACAACACTAATGTATGTTTTTTTATAGAAAATTTTGTATTATTTAATATTAGAAGTAATTTTTTATTTATGATATTTATATTATACTATGTATCTTTTTTAAGGAATATTTTTTAATAATTTATAATGTTTCGTTGAATAAAAATATATTTGCAACTTATTAATTAATATAATAAAATTTATTATATATACAGTCAACATGATTCTGCATGCAGAGTGTGCAACCATGGATTTTTTTGAATGACCAAACTGATTTAAGAAAAATAATTTAATCAGAAAAAAATAATGTGAACTTATATTAAAATTTTAAGAAAAAGAACATAAATTTTTGTATAATTTAATATTCAAATTGGGATCCTACCACTATGAAATAGTAGAACATAAAATAAAAATGTACCAAACGAATAAAAGAAAGACATAATAAGGAAGTCCAGTGACATTGGCTACGCAAATGAAACAGATCACAGCGCATTCATTGAGCTTTTAGCATGTCATGGTGTTCCCTAACTACCTCCTTGTTAGAAAGCAACCTAGTGCATTATTAAACAATTCCTTTGCTCTTTTCCTTCTTTTGTCCTGGTTTATGTCTCCCAATAAAACCTTTTTCATTTTCCTCCACCCTAAAATCTTAAGTTTATACAAAAATCATATTTTACTTTCCACTTTGTGGCTCCCTTTGATTCTGTTCTGAAAAATGAACTAGAGCCCCTATATATCGCCCTCATATTATTGCTATTGGGACACATTGAATGATAAATAGATTGTTTGGATATAATTAAGTTTAGAAATATTTTATTTTTTTCATTAATTTGTAAACATTATTTTTTATTCTTATATAATCTTATAAAATTAGTAATTTTTGGTTTTGGTTCATATAAAATATTTTTATTTAATTTTCATCCTTTTCAAATCTAAAATTGCTATTTTTAATCTTTAAAGAAGATTTAAGGTATATAAATAATATTTTTTTCGGAGATATCACATATTAAAATAATTACTATAGAATAAATATGAGATTTTCACTTAACCTTTTAATGAGCAAACAAGTAATTAAAAATAGTTACTTAATAATGGGAGCTAAAAACAATAATTCTAAATTTTAGAGGATAAAAAAAATCAAAGATTAAAATAAAAACATTATTTTGTATAAACAAAAACATATTTAAGATAGAAAAATATTATGAAAGTAAATTATTAAAAAGAACAAATAAAAAAATTTAAATATTCACAATTGTAAGCTGAACTTATTCATCTCAACCTGCAAATTAAGTAAGTCAAATCAAATCAATATGAGAGAAAGACAATATTCTTTTAACTTGTCTACCTTGTTAGCCAAGTTGGATTATGTTCGCTCACCAATTGAAACTTATTTTGATATTTCTACTTTTTGAAAATGTTTGTCTCTCCTAAAGTTTTTTTTTTTTTTTTCTCAAAGGGAAAAATTCTCACCTCTTGTGAACGAAGTCGTAATGCAGATGACAAATGTAACATGAAAGGATTTATTCTCATCATTAATCACACATTAATTTTGCTTATTGATCTATAATTTATTTATTTTTCTTCTTCCTTCTCGTCCCCAACTCCTTAATTCTCTCTCATTCTCTTTGTTGAGATGAGTAACCAAGTCCCTCTTATGCATCCACCATGGCAATCAACATTATAATAAGAATCTAGTTACACCAATTGCAATTTCAACCTTTTCTATATTAAATTTGGTAAGGGTACGTGTGGGGCAATAAGAAAATCACACACTATAGGGAAATGCGAGACTAAAATGTGGTCATAATTCAACTATAGGTTTTATCAAATGTAGAATAAAGTAAAGTGGTGCCTTGCTTAGCAACTTGCAAAAGAGGTGCTTCTTTATTGAAGAATAATGGAGATTTTGTCATGTACCATGGTGAAACTTTTTAGGTGCCATTTTTTGCCTTGCAACTTTTTGATTTAGTGGGTGGGACCAAAACTGTAGGTAGAAGCAGCATGATGGGTACTGTGCCTAATGCCTCTCACAAAGGTTGGAAAAGAAACAACAAATTTAGTGCCTGCAATGAGCTATAGCTACAGCAAAGGAGTGGAAGTGAGAAACTATTTGTTTTATGACTTTCCTTGTTATGTTTTTTGGACTGTCTACACCGTAGGATTTCATGAAATAGATACTATGCTTTCTGGTTAATATATATTCTAACATATATGTGTCTATATCATGACCGAACTTGGAAAAGCCTAATATTATATTTGACTGAACCTTTATAAAAGTATATTACTCTTTTCACTTGGCTTTTTAAGATTTATATTACGGTAAAAAAAAATATATATGTATGTTACCTAAACAAAACTTTAGATTAATTTCAGTGATTTTCGAGAACTTTGGGAATCATATAAATAAGGTGACAAATACATGTTACTTTTGATCGTGGACATTATAATTTAACTATAATTTTGCATTACATTTCAAATCGCAACTTCTACAGGTCAAATGGAGAAAAGATAAAGGACTTAGTGTACTATTGAGTATTGTGCTTTTTTAAGTGGTATATGATGACTATTGTCAACAAGAAAGTTCAAAATATATTTAAATAAATTTAAGAGGAATTCTAATATACCATTTTCTAAATATATATCATATCTAATTTAATAAGTCTTTTTTAATTTAATCGTCATATTTATTAAAAGTTGTGATTTTTAATTAAAAAAGTATTAACAAGAGAAAGAATATCGGTAGTATTTCTCTAAATTAAATTATTTATAAAATTTAGAAGTTGGGCAAAGTGTTGCTTCTTGAGAAAGCTCCATCCGTTAATTATTTGCTGTATACGAATGATGCTCTTTCCACATATAGGTAGCAAATGATGGACATAGATTTTTTATTGATTGATGAATATTTCTTGCGCTTTGATTAACGAAATATTCCTTGAAGGTCAACATCCCAAATTAGAAGGCAACACCAGCACCACATTTTAAAAGGGAAAAAGAAATGAAAAGTTAACATAATGTCAAATAAGAAATTAAAGAATCTCCCATGTTTTTTTTTTTAATAAGGATGGTATTAGTGTAAAGTATTCACTCTTAAAATTAGTGACTAATTATCATCGAAAACCGTAAATATGTATTAAGTAAATTTTTTTTTTCAACACAATTTGTTTTACATCTAAAAGCAAGATTGTCATGTTCATCTTGAATATCCACATTTATAACCTATTGACATATTATTCCTTAATTACTAATCAACTATCCACCTTATCATCAATCAAAAAAAAAGTTGAAATGTGAAGATGCTATTAACATAATTTTCTTTGGTTGACTAACACAATTCATCATCACAAAATTTAAGAGGAGTGTATGGTTTCAATGTACAAGTAATTAAGGTTTTTTTTTTTTTTTTATCGATATGATTCACGCAATATTTTTAAATTAATAATTAATAATTAAGTTATATTCAAAGAATAAATTTTTTTGAAATCAAATATTATTTTAATACAAATAAAAATTAAAACTAAAAATATCATATCATTCTTTCATATAATAAAATAGATCTTATAACTATTAAATAAAGTTAATTAGGATTTAAAATTATAGTTACCGATTTACCACGCATCTGCATCATTGTAGTATAAATTTATTTTATGTTTGCATGTAATGAAATATATCATAACTCATTTAAAATCTCACCTAATCTACTCCTTATCAATTCTCACCTTTAATGAAATATATCTTACAGTCCAAATGCAGCTATTACATCCATTACACTGTAATTGTGATGTGATGCTATTGCCAGCACTACCACAAATACAATTTTTAGCCACGTCGATGCAGTTCACAATTTGAAACACCAAGGTTCATTGAAGGTTTATATAGGCGAGACAATTCAATTCATTTGGTCACTAATCATCAAATCCATCCATGATTAAATCCAACAAATCCACTCAATTTTAAAAATAAAAATTAATGGAATAGTTCGATTGCGTTGCAACTTGTTATTAAAAAAAAAAGAAAAAGAAATAGACAATGAACTATTCAACTTCTTTTGTACTGTATTATGTCAAGTAATTCAACTTCTATTAGTTGAGTAAAATGTGACTAACAGATAGATAAGATTAGGCATGGTAATTTAACCCGCCACGTGAGTACCCGCCCGAACCCACCCCGATTTGGATGGGGAAAAATCGTGTTTATTGGGTTCGGGTTCGGGTTCGGGTTTACCCCGATTGATAAAATCGGGGGCGGGGGCCGGGGCGGGGATGATAATATCCACCCGCTCCCGCCCCCATACCCGTCCCCGCCCCCACCTCGTTTAATAATATAATTAAAAAATTATTTTTATATATATATAAACCAAAATTATAAATATTTATATGTAAAAATTTATATTATTTTACTTTTCTTTTATTTTTTTAATTTTTCATATTTATTTAAAAGAAAAAAAGAAGAAAAAAAAATAAGAGCAGGGGCGGGGGCGGGGCGGGGAAACCCGAACCCCGCCGGGGATGGGGATGGGGACCTTAATTTTATCCTCGGCGGGTACGGGGGCGGGGGCGGGGGGCGGGGGCGGGGGCCGTTTAAATTTGCGGGGGCGGGGGCGGGGAACGTAAAACCCGCCCCCGCCCCCGCCCCGCCCCGTTGCCATGCCTAGATAAGATGCTACATATTTTCTAATAAATTATAGATAAATTAATGATTATTTAACCTATCATTATTATTCAATTGAAAACATACCTAATCTAGCCATCTGATTGATGAATATAATGTCTTTGAATTTTGACCCCAGAGAAGATATAGGAACAGCAACATATTCATGTAAAGTAAGAGGACCGCACGCCCAAATAGAGAAAAAAGCATGTGGAAAGAGAAAAAAAGAAAAAAAATAAAGGAACTCTCGTGCTCGTGGAGAGAACAAAGTTTAAAGAGGCAAAAGTGGGAGCATGAGATGCTCATGGTAGTGGCACTTAGTACATCTAAGGTCAAGATTCGAGACCAAACTCAATCAAATAATTTCCATAACGAGATATGTTATTTTTAATTTAATTATTACAACATTTTTATAATTTATTATATCATTTAAAATTAAATAAGAAATTTAAAAAACTACGAGTTGTGAGAGTTTTTTTCCCTCAATGATAGTATTCATTTTGGAGATAATCCTGTTTGAGATATAATTAAACACTAACTTTATTTTGTTTGGGAAGAAAAGATAAGAGAAAAAGTGAAAGAAAGAAAGGAAGTAAAAGATGATATTATTTTTTATAGGTTGTTTGGTTGTATAAAAAGTGGAATATGTATATATAATGACAAAAATATCAATTAAAAAAATAAGATGTATAATAAATAATATTACTTTATTTTTTATTTGATAATTTTTGTTTAACTCTCTTCTTTCAAAATGAGAAGAAGGAATTTTTTGGTGTTTTTTTTCTTTCTTTCTTTGTTTTTTTACCTGTTATTTGTTGGGATACAAATAAAGTCTCATATCGTTTAAACTAAGAGATGGACATGAATTTATATATATATATATATATATATATATATATATATATATAATTATTTTTATTAGTTAAGAGGGTTTTTGAGTGATATCTAAAAGTAAGATGTGAGAATTTAGTCTCGAAACAAAAAAAATTTTATCGATGTGGTTACATAGATAACTCCCGGTTCACAATATTATTACATGAGAAATTTCTTTATATATATAAATATGTTTTCTATCCTTTCTATTTCTTTTCTTAGGTTCCAAACAAAATAAAGTGAGTGACAACTTAAACCTTAATTCATCATAGTATAAGAGATTATTCCGTCCTACTATTTTCAACCTTGTAGTTTCACACTTGACAACACCACCTTTAGTTACCAGTAAACTAAAATGTTGGTTTTAAATTTCACTATTTGCTTTTTTTCCTTATTTCTTGTTTGTAAAAAACATGTTGTACAAAATCAATGTACATAATATAATTGATCATCCTTTATCATCTTACATTCTTGCCTTTGTAAGTGTAGTGGAAATTAACTAAGACAACGTGGTATATTTATGCGTCACTTTGAAGAATGGTGCGTGACTCAGCATTTTTCAAGCCAAGCATATGATGACATGGCCTAGTGTCCAAATTAACTGCTTCCACTTACCTACAAAAGCACGTGAATGATTCTTGACTTCGATCATTCCACGCATTAAGATTCTGTTTTATTATCAATATTCAGTTGCTGTGTACGATCATTAACCCATTGGGTCTCAACTTAATACATTGATTTAAAAGTAACTAGTGGACTTAATCATGGGTTGCACATAAAACAATGATTTATTGTAGAATCGTGGACTTTATACGATAGAAGAATGGTCTAATACATTCTCCAGCATAAAATTTATGTTTGATTTATTAATCAAACAACAAGATTTACCAAGTGATTAGAGCAACATGTTTAAGTGACTCAAATTTAGGTTGATAATAAAAAAAGAACGCTTTTTTATATAGAAATGCTTGTTCTCATTTTTTTTTATTTTACTTTAATTGACATTTTACAATACTACTGAAGCATTAATTTTTTATCATATCTTTAATCATTTACTATGGAATGAAAAAATATATATAAACGAGAGAATTTAATTAATATAAAAAACAAATGATATATTAAAAAATAACAATACTACTTAATTTTTTTAAAATTTAAAATATTAATTACATTTCATAATTTTTATACTAAAACCTTACACACAAAATGCCACAGGAGTACATCATTAAAATGAGTAACATTGAAGGTCTAGCCCCTGTTTTATTGCTTGTGAGAACTTGAAACCCCATATATATATATATATATATATTAATATATATATATATATATGGTTACAAAAATGGTAGATTTCTTAAAATAAAATAAAATAAAATAAAAAACAATTGCATTCGTTAGCAAATAAACCAAAGCTGCAAATGCCTACGTTTTATTTGAAGCATAAAGCATCTAAAAACAGTGGAGTCACACACTCGAGGTAACTCCTCTGGTCACGTACGTACATTTTACAGATAATTCTTTTCTGCCTAGGTGGAAGATGCATATCACTGCCAAACTCTGATATTGCATCATTGGTCCCAGAACTTTAACATTAGAATACAATATGAACACTCTTCAAAGCTTAATAACAAGGAAACATCGGAATTCTCCTCAACATATGTACATAAAACCACCATTAAGCATCTGAAAATCAAATCCAACATCAATGAATAATGTTTAGCATTTTGGTACCTTGAGAGAACTCTAAACCCTGCATTGCACATAGTTCATTGATTTTGCATGGACTGCATTTGCATAATAGTATCATAGGGTCCAAATTGGCATCCATGGAGAGAGCCAGTGAACAAATGCTGCTCATGAAGTGGTTTAGACCCATATGAAGAAATCCCACAAAGTGGTGTCACGAACATGTTTCCATTTGAGGAATTGAAAAGCATAGGCACATTCTCACATGGCATTTTCCAATCATATTCCTGTTTAACCATGGTGGTAGTAGACAATCTCTGGCTCTGGGGTGGATTCACATCCTTCACTGAGTGATCTGGTGAAGGGGGTTTGTTACTTTCTGGTGAAGGAGATTTTGTTTCTTGGAGATTGACCATTGTGATGTCATGGATACTGGATCTCTTTTTATCCTTTCCTCCACTTAGTTGTCTAATGAAATACTTTTGAGCATGACTTGCAACCTGAGTTGGTGTCCTTGTGGTCACAAAATTGCGAGATATGTTTCTCCAGTCTCCTTTACCATACTTCTTCAAACCCATCAGAAATTGCCTGTAATGGTCGATTTAGAAAGTAACCCAACATTAGACAGCAGATCTTGCATAAATCAAAAGATTAAGATAATATCAAATTAAATTCAGCACAAATTTCACAATGAACATTTTTTTTAATTTTAAGAATTTAATTAGAATTCACTGCAAGTGACACTATCATCAAATCGCATAGTGTCATGTATGGTATGATTGGCAGCTTTTATATTAATCATCCTCAAAATAATTTTTGATTAGTTGATAATGTAAAATTCTTTTAAGCTCTTAATATGTTCAATGTTGCTTACTGATTCAAGAGCAAAATCCCTGGAATTAGGAAAATATATGTGAAAAAACAATAGACCATATTAAGTAAGCATTTTTAATACCAACCTCATATACAGTAACCAGAACATTCAACCAATAACCGCACAAATGAATTACCTAAAACTCAAATTTATAAGCAAAACCCTTAACTACAAAGTTGTTTAACAGCCAAGCCAAGCATGGATTCTTCCTCCACTATTTGATGCAGGCATGGATTTAATCATAATCTAAATAGGGATCACTTATGAAGCAACAAAGCATAAAAGAGCTTTCAAAAGCTTAGAAAAGCTCTTAAAAGTTCCAGATAGACTCTATACATAACAAAGGCTTACGATGTGCAACTACCTGTGTTCCTCTTTAGTCCATGGCACTCCTTTCTTTCTCTCCTGCTCAGATGGTCTAGTGGAAGCACCCCTTTTTCCAGTAACACTATAGAACTGCTTGAAGCCATCAAATCCTTGATTGTTGACCCACTCCAATGTGAAGGAATCAGTGGTGTAGCCCGGAACTGGTATAAACCCTGATTCAATGACACTCACATCTTCTTCCAGTTCTCTGTACTGTTTGATCACATCACCAACAGTCTTGCCAGGAATCAAGGCTGCCACCTTGAGCCACCGGTCTGGAGTGTCCTTATCATACACGGCCAAAGCATTCTCAAACAGCTTGTTCTCCTGTGGAGTCCACCGGGTCCCCAAGCTTTCTTGGAACAACCAATTGGAACTCTGAAGGTAAGAGGCTGGAGAAAGAACAACTTCAATTCCCCTGTTCATTGTTCTAGTTTAAGGTAGTAATAATAGTAGCACTCATAGCTAGCATGCCAATAACATAGCTATATCATAGAATCATAACCACAAACTCAAACACAGTTATTGATACACACTCTCTCTTTAAAGAAAGTTCAAAGAGAGAGATAACAAAGGGAAGATATGAAGAGTAGTGGACTAGTGGAGCTTCTAAGAAGCATAAGCATAAGCATTTGCAAGGAATCTGCTACCCTTGTCACATAGCCACAACCTAAGGAATCTGGAAAAATAATATAAAGAAAAAAGCTTTCTTTCCAAAACCCAAGGAAAATTCCAAATCCCTCAGCTTATGGGCAAACTGGAAAGCATGTATATTTTTTAAAAAAAACCCTAAAACTTTTCAGATCTAAGATAAGAAGGAAGCATCATCAACACAAAGCAGAATAAAAGAA
The DNA here is from genome assembly GCF_000230855.2 of Cajanus cajan. NCBI lineage: Eukaryota > Viridiplantae > Streptophyta > Magnoliopsida > Fabales > Fabaceae > Cajanus > Cajanus cajan. Next base: position 10,840,854 of record NC_138519.1, read on the forward strand.
GCAAAACCCAGATGGAAAAATGCCAAGATAGAGTAAAGAAAAATGTGCAGAGAGAGAACTCCAATTTACAACCCCAGAAGCTTATGGAGTTGACACAATAATTGGGGTGGCTCACAAGAGTGATATGCAAGTTTTAGAAGAAGAAGAAGAAGAAAAAAAAGAGTGAAGAGAGAATTAAGAAAGAAAAAAAGTTAAAAAATGGAGAGTAGGGTGAAGAAGAAAAGTAATTGCAGTGAAGAGGGAACAGGAATGTGTCAGGTCTTTGTACTGATTGTGAGACAGCGATCTATGGAAGAGGTTGGAGTGGGGAAAGGTCAAAGGCAGTGAGTTGTGATTGGTGGAGAGGGTGTTTGTGGGCGTTGAGACCACACGATGGAGAGTGAGTGTGTGTGTGTTGAAACTTGAAACTTGAAAATGACCACCCTTTTCATTGGGTCTAAGTCAGGCGTGGACTGCTTTGGGCAAATTCGTAATCTACATCGAGGCCATCACCATAAAAAAAAAAAAAAAAAAAAAACATATATATACTGTTATTTTACACCACTTTTAATTTAATTCTTGTTTAAACATTAATCACCAATGCAAAATCAAACATATAGTGTTAGAAACTAATTAAACAATTTCTTACTATTTAAACTTGTTAGCTCTTTTTGGTACAAATATTTTTTAATTAAGAATTAAAGTTCAACTTCTAACTTAAACATGAATCGTAATTAGAAATATTATTTTACTTTTATGATTACTGATCCCATGAATAGAATTGTACTTTCTTGTGTAATTAAAGATAAAAGTTTTCCTGTATGACATGATGGACACGAGAACGAGATTTTCCGCAAAATAAATCATTTTCTACTTATATGAAAGAACACTATTACAGCCTCTGAAAATGGACGCCGAATCATCTGAATAATATTTTATTAATATTTTTAAATAAATTTATTATAAAATAATTATTTAATTTAATATTTTATAATTTAAATTAATATTTTAATTTTCAGAATGCTTTTTGGAGATTACTTTCGGAGGATGTATTATTTTTGTATATGAAAATATGAACCGGGAAATGAATCATTCTCTAACCGGATGGTACGGGACGTATATCCCATTAAGATATAAGCGAGTTGGATTATGTTAAATTTAGATAAATTTATTATATGATCTAATTGAAATTTAATAAGTTAAATTAGGTTAAATTTGTATAATTTTTTAAAAAAATTTAATCCAATCCAACTCAATTATAAATGGATTGGATTGGATTAATCAAGTAAATATAATTATATATATTTTTTTTATAAAAATTTAAATATTTTAAAATAAATATAAATCATTTAATACATAGTTGTAATTTCAATATTATCAACTTATAAGACAAACAATTATACAAGTTAAATTCTAAAATAAATTTATTAATTTATTACATTATTATCAACTCAAAAATTAACATTAATTAATACAAAATAAAATTTAAAATAAATATATTATATTATTACAATATTATCAACCTAAAACATAAAATTTATTATTAAGTACGAGTAACAATAAGTATTATCTGGAATAAATGATCATTAAAATATTATTATTGTTATTATTATTATTATTATTATTATATATGATCGGATTGGGTCAAATTAATAACAGGTTAAAAACACAAAATTTATTACCCAACTTATATAATATCAAATTTTAATCAAATTAGAATAAGTTTAATTTTAACACTAAAAAAGTTTAATCTAAACTCATTCAACTAATTTGGATCCATCTATATTCGTAAGTTACCTTTACATGCTTATACCCTATTATGTTAACTTATAAAATTTATAATGACTAAAGTTTGATATGGTGAATGAGTGTGTGTTTGGTTTGAATTTATAAACGTAATTTTTCACTCTTTTTTCATGTTTTGAAACAAATTTACGTGGAAGCTATAATTTTTTACTTCTCATGAACGTGAATTCTCATGAACGTGAATTTTCACGAACGTGAATTTTCACGTCCAAAAGACGAAGCAAACGCGCACTGAGTGGTGATGTGTAATTAAAATGGAACAATGCTGGAGCATAAAGCATAAAGTATGGGTGAAAGGACAAAAATTTCATTCCTTGAAAAAAGACGTCACTTAGACTTAAATTGCAAAACTGCCACTATAATCTTGAGCAGGAAGCCACAATGTGACGAGTTGACACATGTCAAAGAGATTGATATTGGATGCTTTTAATTAAACTTCTCAAAAATAATATAACAAAAGATATAGAAAGAAACTGCCAGAAGAAAAAAAAAATATACTACCTCTAATTGTCGGTTTCTTTTAAGTAAAAATTTGTTTCTATTTGGTTGTTGTTTTTAAAGTTTAAGATAAGTTTAATTATTTTTGTAATTATATTTTTATACTTCACTTATTTTTATATTTTAATAAATTTATATGTTAATGACTGTGAATAATAAATTTTATTTTATTTTATTAATAATAAAAAATATATGTATATAATATTTTTAGCTAGAAAACACATGTACAGTAATATTATACATTATACCATACCGTAAATATTTTTCACTACGCGCATAGTTGTTTTCCTTACATATATATAGTACAGATTATTACATGTTTATCTACATATCATAGTTTTTCTTTTTCTACCTCTATAATAATTACATGGGTGGTTGGAACAAATTTACGATAGGGTTCACATGATTTGTTGGGAGTAAGTAAAAAGTAACAACAATGGGTCCATCTATCACCGTGGGAATTTCTTGATAGGGAGAAAAAGTGAACGAAGACACAACTACTCCATTCAAAGTTACTGAGTTGGCTAGAGCATCAACACTCCATGTTGTGCCAGAGAAGACTGCAAAAATTACTGAAGGAAAAGGAGCGAGAATCGCTGGAACATCCATCTATATTTATTTAATGATTTTTATGATTTTATTACACAAGAAACATAAGGAGTGAGAACGATTTTCAAATAAATATTTATAATCACATAACATGTGTAGAAATAATTAATAAAAAAATATATGTATATATATATATATATATATTAATAATGATTAACATTAAAATTTGAATTAAACTTGTAGTGACTAGTCAGGATAAATGAGCATTATTATAATATCAACCAATAAAAGGATATTTCACCTTAATCAACAATAAGATATTTCATCTTCATTTCTTACTCATTTAAATCCCCAAGGTCAAACCTCTAGCTACAAATAATTCAAATTTTATCTTCTATGGCCATAGAACAATATTTATCTTCATAAATATGTGAAGAAATAACAAGACGAATCCAAGATATCACAACTATATCATAGTTGATTATAAATATATTTACGTAAAAAGAATATATTAAAAGTACCAATGATATAAATAAAAATGGCAATAATTATAAAATAATTAAACAATATAAAATATGAACACCTTAATAATTAATATGGACAACAATAATTATAGGTTAAGTAAATAAATGAGGTTAGAGACACCTCACTAAATAAATATAAAAATAAATAAATATAGTAGTATATAAAATTTTAAAGAGATAAAGTTCTCCTTCCTCTTACCTTAGAACGTAGAATTATCACAAGTTAACCGCAAAGAAAATTTTACTACGCTTCTCCACCCTTTCTTTCTCCTTTTTCAATTTCACTCTCGTGCTCTCTTTCCACTATTCTTTTTCTTTACTACGTGCTTCTTATCTTAGTGAAAGTGAAGCCTATTTATAGGAGCAGTTTTTGCTTCGATTACGTAAGGAAGTGCGTGATTTATGGTACGGGAGAATTTTTACATTTATGAACATTGTTATCCTTTACCCTGAAGATAAATCTTCAGCATTTATGAACCTCTGATACACAGAAGAATTCACGGAAGAATCTTTGCTGACCCAGGTGTATATACATGCTGACGTGGCCATCCATTTTACTATGAAAAGTTATATTTATTTTTCTCCTCATTTTGATTATTATCTTATCTCTACGCAGTAAAATTCATTATCTGTGTACTTCATTCCTTATCCCTGTGCAGTGAATTTCTTATCTCTGCACTCCATTTATTGTAAAGCTCACATAATTTGCCACGTTCATTCCTTATCCCTGTGTCGCGGAACTTGCACAACACATTATATAATATCACTCCCGTTTTCCATATATAATTTTTCTTCACTCACGTAATACTCACATCACACACTCACGTCACACACTGCACATGTTTCATACATACTCCCCTCCCCATTTACACGTAATATACCACATCTTTTAATTTATTTATACTAATTAATTTAATTATTTATTAAAATATATAAGTTGTAATAGATCATAATATGATAAATATTTATACTATTTTTGGATGTTATCTATATATATTTATTTATATATTTATATATATATATATATATATATATATATATATATATATATGTGTGTGTGTGTGTATTTAAAACTGATTATTTATATATAAATATAGATTTATATATATACATGATAAAAATTTATGAAATATAACTATCTAAAATAATAATAATAATACAACCAATTTTATCTATTTTAAATAAGGTAACTAAAATTTAAAAGAAATATTATTTTTAATAATAATATTGAGAATATTGTTATGTAAAAATATTAGGATATTACAATTCTCCCCTACTTATAGAAATTTCGTTCTCGAAATTTTTATTGCCTAAGAATAAATAAGGGTAGTTTTCCCTGATTCTTTCTTCCAATTCCCATGTAGCATCTCCAGTAACATCACTCCAGATGACCTTTACCAGTGAAATTTGTTTGCCTCTCAACTGCTTGATCCTCCTGTCTGTGATCTGTACAGGCATTGTATCAAATGTAAGGTTATCCTTTAACTGTACTGTATCAGGCATTATTACATGAGATGGATCAGAAATATATTTTCTTAATTGAGACACATGAAAAACATTATGAAGATTAGAAAGAAAAGGAGGTAGAGAAATTTGGTAAGCAACAGGACCTATTTTTCTGAGGATTTGATAAGGACCAATAAATCGAGGGGTGAGTTTCTTTGATTTCATTACCCTACCAATTCCAGTTGTTGGTGTAACTTTCAAAAATACATGATTACCTTCCTGAAATTCAAGAGGTCGTCTTCTTTTATCAACATAACTTTTTTGTCTGCTTTGAGTCATTCTCAATTTTTCTTGAATCATTTTGATCTTTTCCGTGGTTTGTTGCACCAATTCAGGGTCCAAGATTAAATTTTCTCCTATCTCAAACCAACACAAAGGAGTTCTACACCTTCTCCCATATAGAGCTTCATAGGGTGCCATACCTATGCTAGTGTGAAAACTGTTGTTATATGTGAATTCAATCAAAGGCAGATATTGATCCCAACTACCCAAATCTTCTAGCACACAAGCTCTCAATAAATCTTCTAAGGATTGTATGGTTCTCTCTGATTGTCCATCTGTTTGGGGATGATATGTAGAGCTAAGGCGAAGCTTACTTCCTAATGCTTGATGTAAACTTCCCCAAAATTTAGAAGTAAACCTAAGATCTCTGTCAGATATGATACTAGATGGTACACCATGCAATCGTACAATTTCCCTTATGTACAGTTCAGTCAATTTCTCTAGTGAATACCTAATGTTAATGGGTAAGAAATGAGCAGATTTTGTCAGCCTATCCACGATAACCCATATGGAATCAAATTTATGTGTTGTTCATGGTAAACCAACTACAAAATCCATTGCTATACTGTCCCATTTCCATTCAGGTATATCTAAGGGTTGTAACATTCCTGCTGGCTTTTGGTGTTCTATCTTGGCCTTTTGACAAATCAAGCATGTAGCCACATATTGTGCTATTTCCTTTTTCATTTTAGGCCACCAAAACATTCTCTTGAGATCTTGATACATTTTTGTTGCCCCAGGATGTATACTCAACTTGCTCTTATGTGCCTCATCTAAAATTATTTTCTTAATTTCTGAATCATTGGGTACACATATCCTATCATTAAATCTCAAAACTCCTCTTTGATCTATATTAAACTTTTCACCATCCTTTTGTCCTATCAATCTCTTTTTCTTTTGAATGAATTTATCAACTACCTGAGCCTCACCAATTTGTCCATGTAAGTCACTAGTAATTTGAACCGCATGCAATTGTATTCTATCCTGACTTACTGTAGTTGATAAATTCATATCTCTAAATTTTTCTATCAAATTCATCTCATGAATCATTAATAAAGAGATATGTAAAGATTTTCTACTCAATGCATTAGCCACAACATTGGCTTTCCCTAGATGGTAATGTAATTCAAAATCATAATCTTTCAAAAATTTCATCCACCTTCTTTGTCTCATATTCAGTTCCTTTTGATCAAACAAATATTTTCAACTCTTATGATCACTAAAAACATCAAACTTACCACCATACACATAATGTCTCCATATCTTGAGTGCAAAAACAATGGCAGCTAGTTCTAGATCATGGGTTGGGTAATTCTTTTCATGAGCTCTCAATTGTCTAGAAGCATATTCTACTGTTATCTCGTTTGGCAAGTGTACCAAATCGTATACGTAGTTCAATAAAAGTATGAGTATCGTCTCCCAAGGGACTTGCACAACACTTTGCAATTTCACTTGTTATATTAACTAAGCTACCGAAAAACAATAAGAGTTTGATTTGCTGCAGTAAATAATGTAAACAAGCAATAACAATTCTTTTTGGTATTTTGGTAAACACTTAGAGTGCAAAACTTGATTCTAATGCAATATTAATAAATTGTTGGGGTTTGACTTCACTAAACCTTCCTCTCATGCTTATCACTAAGTTCACAATAGTTATTATTCAGAATTTATCAATCACTCTCTAAAGTAACCAACCCTAATCTCTTACAAGTTGGAATCTAAGTTACTAGCTTAAACTATCAATCTCTTGCATAGTTTAACCTAGGAACCAGCTTTAAAAACAAGAGCCTAAGAAAGACCAATGGCATTTACTCTATCTCTAGCAATAAGCACCTTTAGCTGCTCTATTTCAAGTCAAAGGTTTAAAATCATTTCTCAATCTCTTAAAAACCTTAAGTTCAAGTTAAGGGTGATCAAGCCATAACAAGCATTATGCACAGAAAAAGAGCAATAAAACTGAATAACAACTTAGATTGATAGCTTAGAGTTTACACATGAGAATGGGTTTAGTTACATCAAACCCCAACAAGGGTGAGTTTAGCTACACATTGTCGCCACCCGCCGAAACGGACCTTGGCATTCGCGACGATGGTCGGACTCTTTTTAAAGGTTTGAAAAATGATGGATTGTTAGAACGACTTATTCTCAAACTGAGACCTCATCGAACTAACAATTTTATTAAATGATTCACCAATCCATGTTAATCCCAAGCGGGACCCTCCATGGATTAGTGGTTTTCGCAAAAAGAAGGGTTCTTGGAGTCGCCACCAATGTTTTACTCAAAACATTGGAAAAAGGGATAAGGCAATTGATTTTCGCAAATCAACCTTGGCCATTACAACCAGAGTTGGGTAAGGGAGTCGGTTACGTGCGGGGAAGGTGTTAGCACCCCACAACGCCCCTTTCGGGTTCCCTATGACGGATTATTTCATAAATAACAGTGTAAAATTACTAAATTACCCCTATTTATTAAAAACGATTATAAGTGGAATATTTACATGATGAAAATTCTAAATATGCAATGCAACAATCAGAAAGCAGTAAAAGGAAGGATTTTGAAAAAGAAACCTTTGAAGCGTGCTTTTATATATTTAAACAGACGTTAGGAGGCTTTTTGGCGCTCCTTCCCACTACACGCTTGCTCGCTCCTTCCCTAAAAATTAATTTTTACTATGGAAATCGAAAAGATTTCCCTTCGACTAGTTCGAATCCTCAAGCTAAATGCTCAGAACTCAAGAACTTCGTCGGATCGGCTCTCGGAGAGACTTCTAGGGCAGAACACTGCTCAAAAACCCCAGAATGCTCAACAAGAGGGTCCAATAATCTGGAAAAAGTGTCCAAATGTGTGGAATGACGTCCAAATGACGTCCTATATATAGGAGTGAGGCGCAGTACGGCCTCTGACATCAATACGGCCCATACTGAAGTTTTGAACTACAGTACGGCCGTATTGAATTTGGTACGGCCGTACTGAAGTTCAAAAACTTCAGTACGGCCGTATTGATTTCACTACGGCCCGTACTGAAGTTTTTTGAACTACAGTACGGCCGTATTGAATTTGGTACGGCCGTACTAAAGTTCAAAAACTTTAGTACGGCCGTATTGAGTTCACTACGGCCGTATTGCAGTTCAAATGGTTCAGTACAGCCGTACTGAACTTCTAGGAGGCCGTATTGAGCTCCAATCCTCCCACATCCTTATTTTAAGCTACTCTAAGACTTCTAAACCTATGAAGAATCATTCTAGGGTCTTCCAGGGTCTTCCAGGAGTCCTTTCGGCTGACTTTCCTTCGGTCTTCGAGTCTTATTTCCGACCCGGAAAATTTTAGGGGTCTACAGCTGCCCCCCTTTACTTAGTCAAACGGCTTTTTGGTGTACCGGTTGACAAGTAAAGGAGTTGACCCAATTGTCCGGGGAATAAGCCATCCTTCCAACTTGTAGTGTCTTCCGGTGGAAAATTGTTGAGTAGCCTCTCCAGGTTGAGTATTAGTCGTCGCCTCTCCAGGCTCGTGCATACCTCGGTGTTTCTGACAACCTCGGTAGCTGAGTACCGCCTCTCCAGGCTCTGCCTCCGTGTTTCTGACGACGTTAGCAGTTGCACACCTCCGTGTTTCTCACGACGTTGGTGGCTGAGTACCGCCTCTCCAGGCTCTGCCTCTGTGTTTCTGACGACATTGGCAGTTGCATACCTCCGTTGTTTCTGACGACGGGGTAGCTGAGTACCGCCTCTCCAGGCTCTGTCTCGGTGTTTCTGACAACCTTGACAGTTGCATACCTCCGTTGTTTCTGACGACGGGGTAGCTGAGTATTAGTCGTCCCCTCTCCAGGCTCGTGCATACCTCGGTGTTTCTGACAACCTCGGTAGCTGAGTACCGCCTCTCCAGGCTCTGTCTCGGTGTTTCTGACAACCTTGACAGTTGCATACCTCCGTTGTTTCTGACGACGGGGTAGCTGAGTATTAGTCGTCGCCTCTCCAGGCTCGTGCATACCTCGGTGTTTCTGACAACCTCGGTAGCGTGAGTTTGCCCTCTCCAGGGTCTGCAGTTTGCCCTCCCCAGGGTTGCATACCTCCGTGCTTCTGGTCACTTTGGTAGCGTGAGTTTGCCCTCTCCAGGGTCTGCGGTTTGCCCTCCCCAGGGTCTGCCTCCGTGTTTCTGACGACGTTAGCAGTGTGAGTTTGCCCTCTCCAGGGATTTGTGATGATTTTGTCTCCACAGTCCACGATGCTGCTTCGACGATTGTTTTTGATTTTTGTGCCACTGAGGGCTGGATAACGCAGGGATCCGTCTAGGGGATGTGCAGTTACTCATAGGTTCTTGTGTCCCAACTTTCCATTGCGTAGTTGGTGCCCACTGGGGAATTTCTGATTCCTTGGGGGTACAGACACAAAGATGCTCCTTCTGATGTGAGCGGTGCCTTATGGTTGGCTGACGTCCTTTCGACGGTGGTGGAGTATCCCGGTTATCCTTATTCGGGTGACTCTTTTTGATTTTCTGGTTTTATTGCCTCTGCGTAGGCTGTTATCCGCTGGGGGATTCTATTGTGATGATTTTGTCTCCACAGTCCACGATGCTGCTTCGACGGTTGTTTTTGATTTTGATGCCGCTGAGGGCTGGATAACGCAGGGATCCGTCTAGGGGATGTGCAGTTACTCATAGGTTCTTGTGTCCCAACTCTCTATTGCGTAGTTGGTGGCCACTGGGAAATTCTGATTCCGTGGGGATGCAGACACAAAGATGCTCTTCCTGAGGTGAGCGATGCCTTATGATTGGCTGACGTCCTTTCGACGTTGGTAGAGTATCCCGGTTATCCTTATTCGGGTGACTCTTTTTGATTTTCTGGTTTTGTTGCCTCTGTGTAGGCTGTTATCCGCTGGGGGATTCTGTCGTGTTGATTTTGATTGGCCTCTTCTGTTAGTCGGATTATATTGACGTTCGGTGTTTGGCTGAATGCCGAATTCCGATTGGGGAATGGTTATTGATGTTTTTTGATTTTTCTCTTTTTGAAGGAGTGCCTCTGAGTAGGCGAATTATCTTGATGTTTGGTGTTCGGCTGAGTGCCGGATTCCGCTTGGGGAATGGTTATTGATCTGTTCGGATTTTTTTTTTTTTTTTTGAAGGAGTGCCTCTGAATAGGCGAATTATCTTGATGTTTGGTGTTCGGCTGAGTGCCGGATTCCACTTGGGGAATGGTTGTTGATGTTTTTGATTTTTTTTCTCTCTTTTTTTTTTTTTTTTTGAAGGAGTGCCTCTGAGTAGGCGAATGGGGATTGAAGATCTTATGTATCCCAGAGTATTATTTAGAAAGCCTCTTCAGGCTTAGCTTCACTCGTCGCTCGAGTTGGAAAGCTATCTTCCACTGAGGAAGTCTGAGTCCTTTGACTCGGATATTTCGTTTGGATGATCATTGCTTCCATTGGGGGATCTTACTGATCTTGCTTTGATAGCTCTTACTGGGAGTTCGGCCCAAGAGTGCAAGCTGAGATGTCTCTGGGGAGTATTATTTCGGCAAGCCTCTCCAGGCTCAGTTATTCTGTACGATTTGTTGGATTTTCTGAATTTTTTGCCTTTTTTGTCGATTTTCGGCTTTTTCTGTACGGAGGGATCTCAAACACACTCACAGATAAAGTATGCAGAGGAATGAAGATGTTTGTTGATGTACAAAAGAATGGGCCAATACGGGCCGTATTGAACTCAATACGCCCGTATTGGTGTGGACGTTATGGCCAATGCTGCCGTATTCATTTCAGTACGCCCGTATTGAGTTGAAAATTTGTTCATAACCCTAATTTTAGTACGGGTGTACTGAACATGGTACGGGCGCTTTGTTTTTTCTGAAGTTTATATGTTTTTTGTTTGTTTTTTCAATAAACAGAGAATAAGTGATCTTCCAGTACACCTATCATCTGTATGCATGTATGCGGTATGATGCACCTAATTCTATTTGATTTATTTTTCAAAAGAATTAACCGATGCGTTTCTTTGCTTGGATTTTGCCATTCCTCTTAGACGGGCTGTGCGCTGCCGATTTCTGTAACCGAGGAATGATGCGTGTTATATCGAGATTGGTGTCATCAACCCAGTGATCATTCCCTTCCTTTAGAAGATGTATTAACCTTCCTATTGACCACTATATCTCCATGTTTCCACTAGATTATTCTAAAATCGTTTGGGACAAGAGAGAAAAGAAAGGAAAGATATTTTTTGTTCAGAAGTTTGTGTTTTAGAGGGGATTATTTTTTCGAAAATGGTTTTTGTAAGAATGGCTGGCCAAGGTAGGCTTATGTGTTTAGGCTTGTTTGATTAAACAATTATGAAGTTAAGGAAGTCTTGTTATTGACGTTGTGATTTGACAACTTAGATAGCTTCCCCTGAACCTTTCTTTTTGAATTCGGCTCATGGTACCATCATGGATTTCTTTTGCTTTTTTGATTGTCCTTATTTTTTGCCTAAAACACCCTTTTGTGGCGTCTCAGCGGACCTTTGTTTTTGTTCTTTTTTGCAACCCTAACTTTTGCCTAGGTCACCCTTTCGTGGGATTCCTAGCGGGTCTTTTGCTCTTATTTTTGCGCAGCCCCCTTTTTGGGTTTCCTGCCGAGCCTTTTTTTTTGTTTTTATGATTTTGTCTTTAAAGGATTTTTTTTTTATCCATGATGGCACTTGTCGAGGCCAAGGGAAGGTGCTCCAAGTTGTCACACACACTTCCACATAAAAATGATGCGGGTTTATTGTTATTAAGACGATTTTAACCTCATTTATGCTTATTCAAACAGGGTTAAATGTAACAGCCCAAGCAACCCGCATGTAGATATTGTCCGCTTTGGCCCACGGCCTCACGGTTTTGTTCTTGGCAATGGCACGCATGCCACCCCAAAACGCGTCTACACAAGGAAGGTATCCACACCCATATATATGGCATCCTTCGTTCTCCTTCCTAACCGATGTGGGACTATATCCACCCCCCCTCAAGGGAGTCCAGCGCCCTCGCTGGCACACCGGCCCGGGTCCCGGCTCTGATACCAAATGTAACAGCCCAAGCAACCCGCATGTAGATATTGTCCGCTTTGGCCCACGGCCTCACGGTTTTGTTCTTGGCAATGGCACGCATGCCACCCCAAAACGCGTCTACACAAGGAAGGTATCCACACCCATATATATGGCATCCTTCGTTCTCCTTCCTAACCGATGTGGGACTATATCCACCCCCCCTCAAGGGAGTCCAGCGCCCTCGCTGGCACACCGGCCCGGGTCCCGGCTCTGATACCAAATGTAACAGCCCAAGCAACCCGCATGTAGATATTGTCCGCTTTGGCCCACGGCCTCACGGTTTTGTTCTTGGCAATGGCACGCATGCCACCCCCAAAACGCGTCTACACAAGGAAGGTATCCACACCCACATCGGTTAGGAAGGAGAACGAAGCATGCCATATATATGGGTGTGGATACCTTCCTTGTGTAGACGCGTTTTGGGGGTGGCATGCGTGCCATTGCCAAGAACAAAACCGTGAGGCCGTGGGCCAAAGCGGACAATATCTACATGCGGGTTGCTTGGGCTGTTACATTTGGTATCAGAGCCGGGACCCGGGTCGGTGTGCCAGCGAGGGCGCTGGACTCCCTTGAGGGGGGGTGGATATAGTCCCACATCGGTTAGGAAGGAGAACGAAGCATGCCATATATATGGGTGTGGATACCTTCCTTGTGTAGACGCGTTTTGGGGTGGCATGCGTGCCATTGCCAAGAACAAAACCGTGAGGCCGTGGGCCAAAGCGGACAATATCTACATGCGGGTTGCTTGGGCTGTTACATTAAAAATAATTCGGTCTAGAAATTTATTGCAAGCAAGAAAAGAAGCAATAAGAAAGAATAAAGAATGATTTTATTATAATCATAATGGAAACATGTGCCCTATCGAGGCTCGGGGGTCGGGCTGTCCCCGAGGAGTAATCTCTAATAGTCATCAGGTCTATACATCCCTATCGGAAGGAGAAAAACACTTGACGACGACGACCGACCTTAACGCTTGTGAACCGGCCTTCCTAAAGATCTGGCTTAAAGAACGTCGAGAAGGATCTTGGTTCCTCTTCGTCCTTTGATCTTTATTAGGGTTGTATCCTAACCCTTGTTTCCCCGGATTATCCTTAATAATGGGTAGCTCGGGAATTCCTTGGGAATCCTTGCCAAGTCCTTGTCCGAGCAAGTATCCATTCTTGGTGAGCATATGGGCTACCTTCTTCATTTCTTGGGGAAACGTTTCAACATTGGCAATCTCCAATGCTTGGAAGGCGGTTTCTAGAGCTTCCTCTGCTGCATCCACATAAGGTATGGTGGATGGCTTGCTGATGAGTATGTCATCTTCAGCTTGTACAGTTACCAGCTTGTCACCCACTATGAATTTGACTTTCTGGTGGAGCGTAGAGGGAACAGCTTTCGCATCATGAATCCAAGGTCGGCCGAGGAGACAGCTGTATGCGGGAGTAATGTCCATCACTTGAAATTCGACATTAAAGATGGTGGGTCCAATTTGGATTGGAAGAGTGATTTCTCCCACCACTTCTCTTTTAGAACCGTCGAAAGCTCGGACGATCATGTTGCTTGGGCGCATTTGGATTCCCTTGATTGCCACTTGATCGAACGTTCTTTTTGGCATCACATTCAAGGAAGATCCGTTATCCACCAAGACTTTAGCGATGTGATACTCCTTGCACTTTACCGAGATGTGCAAGGGCTTGTTGTGATTCGGTCCCTCAGCGGGGATCTCTTCATCGGTGAAAGAGAGGTGATCATTAGCCGTGATGTGACTAACAATCCCCTCAAATTTGTCTTGGGAGATAGTGTGCAACACATATGCCTCGTTCAAGACTTTCAACAGAGCTTGTCGATGCGGTTCGGAGCTTAGGATCAACGACAACAGAGTGATCTTTGCTGGCGTCCTATGAAGTTGATCCACGATGGAGTACTCGCTCTGTCGGATATATTTTAATAGCTCATCAGTCTCCTCCTCGGATTCTTTGTTTTCCTCGGTTTTCTCTTTTTCTTTTTCCTTTTCTTTATTCTTGGGAGCTTTATCATGAAGATCTTCGGGAGTGTAGATCCTGCCACTCCTAGTCATGCCCCCAAGTCCAGCGATGTTAGAGATATCGCTGTCGGCAGAAGAATGGATGTCGTATATCCACGGCACAGCCTTATTTGATTCGTAGGGGAAATGTCTTGGAGCAGTGATCCTTAACGGTGTCGGACCTTCCCCTTTATTCGTCTTGATTACCAACAACGGAGTTGATGTGCGCTCACTTGGCGCGGTTGTTGGCTTACACTTAATAACAAATGGCGTGTGATCCATTCTGAACATACGCATCGATTAATCCTTTCTTTTTATTAATGTTTATTAATTACTAGGAGAGATGTATGCAATGCTCTCCCCTAGATCCCTCCATGATCTTCGATAAGAATGCATGATATGAGATGATGGCGTTGAATATGCATGCATTGTGTTTATTCAACTAAGCATTATCATGTTTTTAGGATGTCCCTAAGATGATGCATGATAGTGCTTGGTTTGGATAAATAACCCTTTTTTCTTTTTTTGGGTATTTTGTTTTTTGTATTTTTTTTTGGGTGAAAAGGGAATCTACCTATATGAATGTGATGAAGGTAGATGTTAACACCATGTAACGGAAGATTCTTATTCCTATTTATTCTTATTTTAAAAAGGAATGTTGTATGTTTAAAGAATGCAATGTATGCTCAAACAATGTCACATAAACAATGCACAAACAATTCACTCATCCACGAACAGTCACGAGCGAATCACGAGGTAGGGGTATCCTGCAGAAAAGTGCATATTCAAGGAGGTTCTAACTGTTCTCACTGGTCTGAGGCCCCCAAGGTGCCCCCATTATAGGGACCCAATTCCTCTCGTCGTAAGTCGATGGAAAGTTCCAACGCACTGTCGGACTTGAGTTCATGGTTATCACCTTGAGTGATGCTTTCCGACAACGGTCTACGGGCACCTATAGACCCATTCGACAACCGGCCGTACTAACATCCACTCCCTATGGCTTTCCACTCATGCCCCCGGGTATAGAGGGAACTGTTGTGTGCAAAGGTTTGTGTGCAGTTTTTATTTCAAACAATTGCAAAAATTTAAACATTCAACAGTTATTAAAAGCCACATAGATAAAACATATTATCATACAAGCGAGGGGTAATGAAGTAATTTTAAACTATTATTTTAGAAATAATCCATCACTAAATGGGACTGACTCTCGAGGCTTCCCCAGTGGAGTCGCCATC
The DNA here is from genome assembly GCF_000230855.2 of Cajanus cajan. Taxonomy (NCBI): domain Eukaryota; kingdom Viridiplantae; phylum Streptophyta; class Magnoliopsida; order Fabales; family Fabaceae; genus Cajanus; species Cajanus cajan. The sequence continues at coordinate 10,856,286 of NC_138519.1, forward strand.
TGTCGCCACCCGCCGAAACGGACCTTGGCATTCGCGACGATGGTCGGACTCTTTTTAAAGGTTTGAAAAATGATGGATTGTTAGAACGACTTATTCTCAAACTGAGACCTCATCGAACTAACAATTTTATTAAATGATTCACCAATCCATGTTAATCCCAAGCGGGACCCTCCATGGATTAGTGGTTTTCGCAAAAAGAAGGGTTCTTGGAGTCGCCACCAATGTTTTACTCAAAACATTGGAAAAAGGGATAAGGCAATTGATTTTCGCAAATCAACCTTGGCCATTACAACCAGAGTTGGGTAAGGGAGTCGGTTACGTGCGGGGAAGGTGTTAGCACCCCACAACGCCCCTTTCGGGTTCCCTATGACGGATTATTTCATAAATAACAGTGTAAAATTACTAAATTACCCCTATTTATTAAAAACGATTATAAGTGGAATATTTACATGATGAAAATTCTAAATATGCAATGCAACAATCAGAAAGCAGTAAAAGGAAGGATTTTGAAAAAGAAACCTTTGAAGCGTGCTTTTATATATTTAAACAGACGTTAGGAGGCTTTTTGGCGCTCCTTCCCACTACACGCTTGCTCGCTCCTTCCCTAAAAATTAATTTTTACTATGGAAATCGAAAAGATTTCCCTTCGACTAGTTCGAATCCTCAAGCTAAATGCTCAGAACTCAAGAACTTCGTCGGATCGGCTCTCGGAGAGACTTCTAGGGCAGAACACTGCTCAAAAACCCCAGAATGCTCAACAAGAGGGTCCAATAATCTGGAAAAAGTGTCCAAATGTGTGGAATGACGTCCAAATGACGTCCTATATATAGGAGTGAGGCGCAGTACGGCCTCTGACATCAATACGGCCCGTACTGAAGTTTTGAACTACAGTACGGCCGTATTGAATTTGGTACGGCCGTACTGAAGTTCAAAAACTTCAATACGGCCGTATTGATTTCACTACGGCCCGTACTGAAGTTTTTTGAACTACAGTACGGCCGTATTGAATTTGGTACGGCCGTACTGAAGTTGAAAAACTTCAATACGGCCGTATTGAGTTCACTACGGCCGTATTGCAGTTCAAATGGTTCAGTACGGCCGTACTGAACTTCTAGGAGGCCGTATTGAGCTCCAATCCTCCCACATCCTTATTTTAAGCTACTCTAAGACTTCTAAACCTATGAAGAATCATTCTAGGGTCTTCCAGGAGTCCTTTCGGCTGACTTTCCTTCGGTCTTCGAGAGTCTTCGAGTCTTATTTCCGACCCGGACAATTTTAGGGGTCTACACACATAGACATGTAGAACTCTACAAATGATGAAGAAAGGAAGAAGCTTGATCTTGAAGGTTCCAGAGCTCTCCAGCCGCCACTCAAAGTCCAAGAATGATCCTCCTTCCTTCTCTCCTCAAAAATCCCACTTTTAGGTCATAAAAGCTTTTGTCTTATGTGAATAATGACATGTCAGCACAATCCACGCTAAGCCTTAGTTCCACGCTCAGTGTGGGGATCAAAATTCTGTTCCAGGGATTCTCTGCCATGCTGAGGCTAAGCGTGGATCTGGGGCTTAGCCTGGGAACTTAACCAAAAATTCCTTCAACTTCAAATTCACCACTTTGTGCTTGACTTCCTTCCTTCTTTCCTAGCTTTCTCCTAAACTACAAAATAACAACCAAATACTTGTAAGTTACCTAAAAACATGATTCAAAAACAAAATGTGATCACCTAACAATTTAGATAAGTTTTGAGTTAAAAACAAAGTCTAAAGCAAGGAAAATTGATATAAGTGCTTCAAACTAGGCCATAAACTTAATGAAATCATAGCACTTATCAATACCCCAAACTTAAGATCTTGCTTGTCCTCAAGCAAATAAAAATAAAGCAACTAAGTTAACACACAACCTAATCTCCTAATTGAACACGATTTGAAAATTGGTAATCACACAAAACAGCCATACATGTTTTCCAATAGTTGAACACCAAAAATGTTTACACTTGATCAGCCAATTAATGTGGTGCCCACACAAATTGATATCAGAAGTGTATTGCAATAGTTCCCAAAGGGATTAACAAGCATGGCAATGATACTAATGAAAATTAGTGAACAACCTCTTCCTCACCAAGATCAGTGTTTCTCTCATCACACAAGTGTATTTAGGTGGGAATCTCTCAAATTTACACAAATGAATCACACAAGTCAACTTTGCTTTTCATCTCAATCAAATTCAAACAGTCACATAATCATGCATAGATCACAAGGTCTTTCATGGGTTGTAATGTAGTTGGGCTAACAAAAGAAATTGGTTTTTCTAGGTAAACAAAAGACACCACAGGAGTATAAGAGCAAGTCTTAATGATCACCATGTATAATTCTTCTTCCTTTCTCTATCCTAGAAGTCCCAAGATACTACCTTCATGATCATACAACACACTTATTCACACATTTTAATCACTTTTTGATGTTTTTTTTTTCTTTTGATTTTTTTTTTCTTTTTGATTCTTGATTTTTGAATTTTGATTTTTTTTAGCAATAATAGCTGACTAATGGCCACAACATACAACCATAACATGTACATTCATCAATATGCTCAGCAACAATGATCACCCCACAATACCCCAAACTTAAGACTTTTCTCCCCTTATGATCAATTTGACTGTTCTCATATTCCTAAGGTGTGGGAGAATTTTATTTTTCTTAAGGGCTTCAAGGTTCTCAATAAATTCACTGTTTGGCTCAAAGTAGGGTGCAATGGATTCACTTTTCTGTTAGGTTGGCTTTTTGGTTAAGTGGCTCAAATTTACAAGAAAAATTGCCTTGATCATCTCTAAACAACATATGCTATGCAAACTCAAAAGAGACTCAAGCAAAATCAACCGCATGAAATCAAATGATAACACTCTAACAACAAGAGGGGCCAAAACTCACATGGGCTAATAAAGGTGCTCAAAAATTTTCAAAAGTATCATGCCACAGTCATTAACCATAAAAGTAACAATCACACACTATCTCTAATCATCCCTAGAGTGCAACCACAAACATTTTTGATCTTGTGTCTAAAAATACCTTTGTTCACTAAGAGATACATGCACACCTAATTTTTTTTTATTTTCAATTTTCAAAATGCATTAAAACCAAACAGTCAGAAACATTGAAATATGTACACATGCAAGGATTACAACTAATTAACATCCATACCACTCAAAGTATGCAACAAAAGGTAAAAGGTTAATAAAACAGTACACAACAGGATAATCAAAACAAAATAACATAGAAAAATAACAGAACACAATAACAGAACACAATTTTTCAAAACACAGCTTTCCAAAGTGAAATAACTCAATCTTCCTCCTCAGATTCCTCCTCAGACTCCTCATCATCATCATCCTCATCATCATCAGCTGCATCACCTCCCCCCTGCGGTTGAGCATGGCCCCCTGGCCAGGCTACATGAGCAGAATAAGCTACAAATGAAGGTGGTTAAGCCAACCAATGAACCACAATGAAGCAAAGTTAACATGACAACCAACTCAATTTAAAGTGTGAACAAAGAAGGCATCAAATGAAATTAAAGGTTAAAGCCACCCATTAAAGCACAAGAGTATGACAAACAGAGGCCAAATGTGGCTGCCAAAAAGGGCGCTCAGCGCCATTATCACGCCCAGCGTGAGAAGTGCAGAAAAATGAGGTGGGGCTGCCATAGCCACGTTGAGCGTTAGGCCCACGCTCAGCGTCATTGTTGCAGTACGTGGCTCCCATTTTTGGCCCAAGAACGCGTCTTTCACAAACAAAAACACACAAAAACGTAGATCTTTTACTGGGTATTCACAAAAGCAATATTTCCAAGGGTTTCAAGAAGACCCATTCAAAAATAAACCACCCCAAATGTGCAAATCTCAGCAATGAACCACAACCATGAAAATAAGCTCAAGAATACCATGGATACAAGGGTTTGCACGAAAAATGGGTTGGGGGAGAAGATGATTGGGGAAAAAGAGGAATGGGAACCAAGAAACATACAATGGAGGGAACCACCCAAGGTTAAGGGAAAAGGGACTTACCTTTGCGTCTTTGAACAAGAGGAGAGAAAATGGAGCCTACCCACACCAAGAGCAACATGGCCAAGGAAGCAAAGAAAGAGACTTAGGGTTTGAAAGTGTTTGTGAGAGGTTGAGGAGTGGTAGAGGGAAAAAATAAGTGTCTGGAGAGAGAGTGTGACAGCATTTAATGAAAAAGGAACTCCAGGCTAAGCGTGGGACTGGGGCTTAGCGTGGGGGTTCCAGAGAGAACTCCCAGTTTTCAAGTTTAAGTTCTGAGGCTAAGCGTGGGATTGGCGCTTAGCGTGGCACCTCTAGAGAGCTATTTTCTACCTCTGCACTGATATAGCTTAGCTTGGAACTTCATGCTGAGCGTGGATTTCAATTTTTCTACAAATTTTCAAGTTTTTCAAGCATAGCTCAACATGAAGTCCCTCAAGCCCTCACAATCATAATGCTTTCTCGACTAAGAAGCAAACACAATGATTAACCATGCACCTACACCTAGAACACACTAACACAAAATAACTGAATTTAAAGGCATGCTAACTTGTTTTTGGATTAGAAATGATGGGTTGCCTCCCATAAAGCGCTCGTTTTCTGTCACTAGCTTGACAAACCAAAGCTTCAGGGGTTCTCCAATGCAATGGTGGAATAAGCTCGCTCAATTTCGCCGCCCAAGTAGAGTTTAAGTCTTTGGCCATTTACTACCCAGCACTCCTTGGAGGAAACATCCTCCACTTGTATTGCTCCATGAGGCTTAACTTGCTTAACTCTGAATGGCCCTGACCATTTTGACTTCAGCTTCCCTGGAAAGAGTCTCAACCGGGAGTTGTAAAGGAGCACAAGTTGTCCCGGATGAAACTCTCGCTTTAGAATCTTCCGGTCATGATACAACTTTGTCCTTTCCTTGTAGTGCTTAGCTGACTCGTAAGCATTGAGGCGCAATTCTTCCAATTCATTCAGCTGTAATTGTCTCTTCTCAACTGATTGGGTTGGATCAAAATTCAAGAACCTGATAGCCCAGTATGCCTTATGTTCCATCTCAACCAGCAAGTGACATGCTTTACCATAAACCATCTGAAATGGTGACAGTCCAAGAGGTGTCTTATAGGCAGTACGATAGGCCCAAAGTGCATCATCCAACTTGAGAGCCCAATCTTTCCTGCTTACATTCACTGTCTTTTCAAGGATACGCTTGATTTCTCGATTTGAGACCTCTGCTTGCCCATTTGTTTGCGGGTGATAAGGAGAAGCCACTTTGTGTCGCACATCATAGTGTTCCAACACCTTCTTTAATTGAGAGTTGTAGAAGTGAGTTCCCCCATCACTGACCAAAACTCTTGGAACACCAAACCTGGAGAAGATGTTTTTCTTGAGAAACTTGATCACTGTCTTAGCATCATTCTTTTGTGCAGCCACAGCCTCGACCCATTTGGAAACATAGTCCACAACCAATAATATGTACTCATTTGAGTAAGAGGAAGGTAAGGGCCCCATGAAATCGATCCCCCAACAATCAAAGACCTCTACTTCAAGCATGTTTTGCAATGGTAGCTCATGGCGTTTGGAAATATTTCCAATTCTCTGACATCTATCACAACTCTTTGCATGATCATAGGCATCCTTAAACAATGTTGGCCAAAAGAACCCCGATTGTAGGACTTTGGCTGCAGTTCGTTCACCATTGAAATGACCTCCATAGGGGGAATTATGGCAGTGCCACAATATGTTCTGGGCTTCATCTTGAGCTACGCACCGCCTTAGAAGATTATCAGCCCCTACCTTGAAGAGATAAGGGTCATCCCAAACATAGTAATTGGCATCACGGAAATTTTTTTTTCTTTTGCTGCCAAGTATAGTCTTCCGGAATGATACCAGTTGCTTTAAAGTTTGCCATGTCAGCAAACCACGAACGTTCTTGCACTGACAACAAAGCTTCATCCGGAAACTCATCCTTGATTTCACCCTCCTTGCAAGTAACTTCTTCATTGACTAATCTTGAGAGGTGATCAGCCACTAAATTCTTAGAACCTTTCTTATCCTTTATCTCCAAGTTGAATTCTTGCAGTAGCAAGACCCAACGGATTAGTCGAGGTTTTGATTCAGCTTTGGTGAGAAGGTATTTAATGGCTGCGTGGTCGGTGTAAACGATGACTTTGGCTCCAATAAGATAAGCTCGAAATTTCTCCAAGGCATACACAATGGCTAGCAGCTCTTTCTCCGTGGTTGCATAGTTCAATTGTGCTCCATTCAACACTTTACTAGCATAATAAATAGAGTGAAACACCTTATTCCTCCGTTGACCCAAGACAGCTCCAACAGCATAGTCACTGGCATCACACATCAACTCAAAGTCATCACTCCAATCCGGAGCAACAATCACAGGGGCTGTGGTGAGTTTGTTCTTCAAGGTCAAAAATGCTTTCATGCACTCTTCATCAAAGAGAAAGGGTTGGTCCTTGTTTAATAAGGTGCACAAAGGTTTGGCGATCTTAGAGAAGTCCTTGATGAACCTCCTGTAAAAACTGGCGTGCCCAAGGAAGCTACGAACACCCTTAACATTAATTGGGAGAGGCAATTTCTCAATCACATCAACCTTGGCCTTGTCCACTTCTATTCCTCTAGCTGAAATTTTATGACCAAGAACAATGCCTTCTTGAACCATAAAGTGGCATTTCGCCCAATTCAGAACTAAGTTGGTATCAATGCACCTCTTCAAAACTAGCTCAAGATTCTCCAGGCACACATCATATGAAGACCCAAAAACAGAGAAGTCATCCATGAAGACTTCAATACATTTCTCCACCAAATCAGCAAAAATTGCCAGCATGCATCTCTGGAAGGTAGCTGGTGCATTGCAAAGACCAAAGGGCATTCTTCTGTAAGCAAACACCCCGAATGGGCATGTGAAGGAAGTTTTTTCTTGATCTTCAGGATTAACCGCAATTTGGTTGTACCCTGAGTACCCATCTAAGAAACAGTAGTACGCTTGGCCGGCCAGTCGCTCCAACATCTGATCCATAAAAGGAAGAGGAAAGTGGTCTTTCCTAGTGGCTTGATTTAACTTCCGGTAGTCTATGCACGTTCTCCAGCCTGTTACTGTTCTTTTTGGGATTAACTCATTCTTCTCATTGGTGATCACAGTCATTCCTCCCTTCTTTGGCACGACTTGTACGGGGCTCACCCACTCACTGTCTGAAATTGGATATATCATCCCAGCTTCCAAGAGCTTTAGAACCTCTTTTCTCACCTCCTCCTTTATAATGGGATTTAGTCTTCTTTGAGGCTGAGCTATTGGCCTGTAATCACTCTCCATGTTTATTTTGTGCATGCAGTAAGCTGGACTGATGCCTTTAAGGTCAGAAATGGCCCACCCTATAGCTTCCTTATGCACCTGCAAGACTTTAATCAATTTTTCTTCTTCCAGTTGAGACAGGGAGTTACTAATGATGATTGGTTTTTCACCATTTGGCTCCAAAAAGACATATTTGAGTTGAATTGGAAGTATCTTCAACTCTAGCTTAGTGCTCACTAGTGTGCTGTCACCTTTTAACTCCTCATGGTTGGCATCACTAGGTGGAATCTCCTTGAAAGTATTTAGGTGCTTCAAGTATTCAGACATTTCAATCACATCCTCCTCATCGAGTTCATCCATAGTATCAGTCAACACACATTCAAGAGAAGATGACTTTTTTAGCTTTTGTGTAGCCTCAAGCACTACCTCATCCAGCACATCCATTCGGAAACAAGCACCTTTATCATTCGGATGGGTCATAGCTTCAAATACATTAAAAGTGATCACCTCATCATGGACCCTCAATTTAAATTCACCATTCTCTACATCAATGATTGCTCGTGCAGTCTTCATAAATGGCCTCCCCAAGATAATAGGAATAACAGAGTCTTCTTCCATATCCATAACCACAAAATCAGCTGGAAAGATGAATTTGTCAACTTTAACAAGCATGTTTTCAATCACACCATAGGGATACTTGATAGACCGGTCAGCTAGTTGCAAAGTCATACGGGTCGGTTTTACTACCACTAGGCCAACTCTATCTAACATAGACAAGGGCATGAGGTTAATGCTTGTACCCAAGTCTAGCAGTGCTCTTCCAACTGATAGGTCCCCAATAGTGATTGGAATTGTAAAGCTTCCAGGGTCCTTGAACTTTGGAGGTAAGTTCTTTTGAATTGTGGCACTACACCCCACTTCCAACTCAATAGTCTCCTGCTCAATGAACTTTCTCTTCTTTGTCAAGTGGTCTTTCATGAATTTTGCATAAGTGGGCATCTGTTCTAATGCCTCTGAGAAGGGAATGTTGTTTGAAGCTTCTTAAAAAGCTCCATGAAGCGTGAAAATTGCTTCTCTTTATCCTTTTTACTTGGGGCTAGGGGATATGGCATATCCTTGGTACTAGACACCTTGGAATTCATCTTCAATTCTCTTGCTAGCTGGCTCTTTGTTTTTTTAACAGCAACTTCCTCAGCCAACTCTTCTCCCTCTATGACATTCTCTTTTGCATTTTCTATTTTTTTTTTATTTTTTTCATTATTTTTTTCACCTCACTCTCTCTCTTCAGCCTTGTTTTCTTGTTGCTCTTCCTCATCCTCCAACACACCCACTCTCTTACCACCTCTTGTTGTAATTGCACTACAATTCTCCTTTGGATTAGTATGAGTATTGGCTGAAAAATTTCCACCAAAATTTTCAGCCAATTGTTTGGCCAGCTGCCCCATTTGAATCTCCAAATTCTTTATAGATGCTTCAGTATTCTTGTGGTTAGAGATTGAGACTTGCATGAACTGATTCAATGTTTCTTCTAATTTAGACTGCCTGTCATACAAGTTGGGCCTTTGCATAGGAGGTCTACTAGATTGAGCAATATCATTTTGGTTCCACCCTATGCTAGGATGAGATTGCCAATTCTTCCCATAATTACCACCATAATTTCCTCCTTGTCGAGCTTGATTTCCCATGTAATTCACCTCTTCTCCATGAGATGGGAAAGTATCAATGCACTGCCCGTGAGGATGATTCAACCCACAAAGATCACAACTTAGAACTTGATGTTGAGTGGATTGTAGTTGTTGTGGAATCCGAGCAACTTGCTTGGTAAGAGCCTCAATTTGTTGGGACAAGAGCTTATTTTGAGCTAATAAAGCATCTTGAGATCCCAACTCTAGAATTCCTCTTTTCTGTCTTGACTCCCTTTCAGCTGGTAGGTCATAATCATTTGCTGCCATAACATCAATCAACTCTATAGCCTCCTCCGGTGTTTTAAAACGCATACTACCTCCAGCTGAGGCATCCAATAGAATTTTCACCCGTGGCTGCAATCCACCCAGAAAAATATTAACCTGAGTAAGGTCATCAAACCCATGACTTGGACATCTCCTCAACAAGGATTTCTATCTCTCCCAAGCCTCGGATAGAAGTTCATCTTGCTTCTGAGAGAATGTGACAATCACTTTTTGCTTGATTTATCTTAGCAAGAGGGAAGAATCTTGCCAAGAACTTTGTCTCTATGTCAGACCACTTGGTTAAGCTTTGATGTGGTAGAGCATTGAGCCACATCTTAGCTTTCTCAAGTAGTGAGAAAGGAAACAACTTCATCCGAATCACCTCTTCAGGAACTTGATGTATCTTCACTGTGCCACAAAGCTCAACAAAAGTATGGAGATGCAGATATGGGTCCTCATGATCAAGGCCCGCAAATTGGTTGTTCTGAATCAGATTCAACAATGCTGGCTTCATCTCAAAATTAGTGGCTGCGATTGCAGGAGTGGCAATGCTAGAGAAATGAGTAGTACCAGTAGCAGCTACATGATCACCAAGAGTAATTCTTGGTCTTTCCTCTGCCATTTCAACTTCCTCTAAGATTGCAGATAAAGAAGGACTGAGAGAGGACGAAGTAGCCTCTCTGTGCTGTGCCTGCTTGGCTAGTAACCTTTGCTTCCTTACTGCTCCCCTGTTCCTCCTAATTGTTTTCTCAATTTTCGGGTCGTAAGCTAAATCACTAGCAGGAACAGTACCTCGCATAAACTAGAATCACAAAGCTACAACAAACAGTCAGCAACACAGATACAATGAATTAAAAGACAAGGAATATAGTAATTGCAAAATGTAAAAGAATAAATGAATCAAAGCCTAGATTAGTAATCCAAGTGACTTTGCCTAAGTATTGAGACGCAAGTCCCCGGCAACGGCGCCAGAAACTTGTTATCTCGTTTGGCAAGTGTACCAAATCGTATACGTAGTTCAATGAAAGTATGAGTATCGTCTCCCAAGGGACTTGCGCAACACTTTGCAATTTCACTTGTTATACTAACTAAGCTACCGAAAAACAATAAGAGTTTGATTTGCTGCAGTAAATAATGTAAACAAGCAATAACAATTCTTTTTGGTATTTTGGTAAACACTTAGAGTGCAAAACTTGATTCTAATGCAATATTAATAAATTGTTGGGGTTTGACTTCACTAAACCTTCCTCTCATGCTTATCACTAAGTTCACAATAGTTATTATTCAGAATTTATCAATCACTCTCTAAAGTAACCAACCCTAATCTCTTACAAGTTGGAATCTAAGTTACTAGCTTAAACTATCAATCTCTTGCATAGTTTAACCTAGGAACCAGCTTTAAAAACAAGAGCTTAAGAAAGACCAATGGCATTTACTCTATCTCTAGCAATAAGCAATGTTAGCTACTCTATTTCAAGTCAAAGGTTTAAAATCATTTCTCAATCTCTTAAAAACCTTAAGTTCAAGTTAAGGGTGATCAAGCCATAACAAGCATTATGCACAGAAAAAGAGCAATAAAACTGAATAACAACTTAGATTGATAGCTTAGAGTTTACACATGAGAATGGGTTTAGTTACATCAAACCCCAACAAGGGTGAGTTTAACTACACATAGACATGTAGAACTCTAAAAATGATGAAGAAAGGAAGAAGCTTGATCTTGAAGGTTCCAGAGCTCTCCAGCCGCCACACAAAGTCCAAGAATGATCCTCCTTCCTTCTCTCCTCAAAAATCCCACTTTTAGGTCATAAAAGCTTTTGTCTTATGTGAATAATGACATGTCAGCACAATCCACGCTAAGCCTCAGTTCCACGCTCAGCATGGGGATCAAAATTCTGTTCCAGGGATTCTCTGCCATGCTGAGGCTAAGCGTGGATTTGGGGCTTAGCCTGGGAACTTAACCAAAAATTCCTTCAACTTCAAATTCTCCACTTTGTGCTTGACTTCCTTCCTTCTTTCCTAGCTTTCTCCTAAACTACAAAATAACAACCAAATACTTGTAAGTTACCTAAAAACATGATTCAAAAACAAAATGTGATCACCTAACAATTTAGATAAGTTTTGATTTAAAAACAAAGTCTAAAGCAAGGAAAATTGATATAAGTGCTTCAAACTAGGCCATAAACTTAATGAAATCATAGCACTTATCAGCTACTACCCTTCTATCTTGCATAAGAACACACCCTAATCCCATTTTTGAGGCATCACAAAATATGACAAATTGTCCATTAGGATTGGGTAAGGCTAAAACTAGTGCAGTAGTTAATCTTTTCTTAAGCTCTTGAAAACTATTCTCACATTTCTCTGTCCACTCAAAGGGTTGTCCTTTCTTGGTGAGTTGAGTTAAAGGCATAGCTATTTTAGAAAATCCCTCAATGAATCTCCTATAATATCCTGCTAAACCCAAAAAACTACGGATTTCTATTACCGTCTTTGGAGGTTCCCATAGTAGAACTGCTTCTACCTTAGATGGATCCACAGACACTCCATCTTTGGAAATCACATGTCCTAAAAACTTAACCTCCTCTAACCAAAATTCACATTTAGAAAGTTTGGCATATAGTTGTTTATCTTTTAGAATTTGGAGAACAGTTTGAAGATGCTCTTCATGCTCTTCATGAGTTCGAGAATATATGAGGATATCATCTATAAAGACCACCACAAAATGGTCTAAATACGGATGAAAAATTCTATTCATATAATCCATGAACACTGCAGGTGCATTTGTTACTCCAAAAGGCATTACTTGATATTCATAATGACCATACCTTGTTCTAAATGCAGTTTTCTGTATGTCTTCAGCTTTCACTTTGATTTGATGATATCCTGATCTTAAATCTATCTTAGAAAATACAGTGGCTCCTCTCAACTGATCCATCAAATCATCTATCCTAGGAAGAGGGTATTTATTCTTTATGGTAAACTTATTTAATTGTCGATAGTCCACACAGCTTAAAACTTCCATCTTTCTTTTTAACTAACAAAACAGGAGCCCCCCAAGGTGATACACTAGGGCGTATGAATTGTTTTTCAAGTAACTCTTCTAATTGTTTCTTCAACTCCGCCAATTTAGAAGGTGACATCCTATAAGGTGCCATTGAAATTGGTCCAGATCCAGGTATTAAATCAATCGAAAATTCAATCTCTCTATCAGGTGGCAAACCAGGAATATCATTAGGAAAAACTTCAGGAAAATTTTGAATAACAGCTATGTTTTTCAAGTTGACTTCCTCTTTAGCTTCCATATATAGAGGATAAGATTAAATATCCTTGAACTTTACCCCAAGAAAACTTGTTTATTGGTTTGGATAATGAAATTAATAGGTCCTTAGAATCAGAAAACATTACAGACCTTTCTGCACAATTGAGAAAGACATGGTTGGAAGATAACCAGTCCATACCTAAAATCACATCCAGCTGTGATAAAGGTAGGCAGATCAAATTGACAAGAAATTTTCTATCACCAATAAAGATAGGACAACATAAACAAACTTTATTGGCAATCATAGATTTGTTTGTAGGGGTCGAAACAATTAAATTAGACTCTAAAGGAGAAACTGACAATTGAAGGTGTTGAACGCAATTATTGTAGATAAAAGAATGAGTTGCGCCTGAATCATACAGTACATTTAAAGTTTTGCCTTTAATGAAACACGTACCTTGTATTAGATCGTTATTTTGAGCCGCTTCAGTTCCGGTCATGGTATAAACTCTCCCAGTTGTAGGAGGTCTCGGTTTGAGTCTAGAGGTATTCACGTGTGCCTTTGGTTGTCCACACTCAGAAAACACATGACCAGGCTTTCCACACTTGAAACAAACAGGTCCTTTGAGATGACAGGCTTTAGTATAATGACCTTGTCCACACTTAAGACACTTAACTTGATTATTCATGGGTCCACTGGAATTTCCTGCAAATTGAGAAGATTGGGATTTCCATTAAGGTCGATCATAAGGTTTTCCTTCATTATTCCTTTTCTTATTAAACTGAGGGCCAAAGGATTTTGGTCTATTGTCCTTATTATGATCAAAACCTTCAAGAAATCGACACTTATGTATTAATGTGGGAAAATCAGAGATTTCTAATATCCCTACTGTCTTTCTTAATTCTGGTCTAAGTCCATCCTCAAATTTAATACATTTCATCCTCTCATCAGGGTGATAAAAGAAAGTAGAGTATTTTCCCAATTCCTCAAATTTAGAAGCATATTCTCCCACTGTCATGTTCCCTTGTTTTAATTGCATAAATTCTATTTCTTTAGCCCTCCTAACATCATTAGGAAAATATTTTTCAAAAAATTTGGCTCTAAATACTTCCCATGTAATGATTATTCCCCCTCCTTCTAATAATCTCCTGGTACTATCCCACCAATATTCTGCTTCTCCTACTAACATAAATACTGCATAGTTCACTTTTTGGTTATCAGGACAGTTCATAGCTCGAAATATTTTTTCTATTTCTTTAATCCATAATTCAGCTTTTTCAGGATTATATCCTCCGTCAAATTGGGAAGGTTTATTGCTTCTAAATTCTACCAGTCCCTGTGACTCCTCCATTCCTTCCGATCGTTGATTTCTTAATAAGGCTGCGACCATATCCTTAATAGCTTGTACGGCCTCAGTCAGTTCAGTATTTCTCCTTTCGGCCATCTGAAATTTATAGATTAGTTTATTATACTAGAAACATGGTTAGCACATTTCCCCAAGTTACACATGGAACGTTGTTATGATACCATTAAAATGTAACGCCTAATCGTATTAATATCTTAGTAATATTTTATATATAATATTTGTAGCTAGAAAACACATGTATAATAATATTATACATTATACCATACCGTAAATATTTTCCACTATGCGCGTAGTTGCTTTCCTTACATATATATAGTACAGATTATTACATGCCTATCTACATATCATAGTTTTTCATTTTCTACCTCTATAATACTTACATGGGTGGTTGGAACAAATTTACGATAGGGTTCACATGATTTACTGGGGGTAAGTAAAAAGTAACAACGATGGGTCCATCTATCACCGTGGGAATTTCTTGATAGGGAGAAAAAGTGAACGAAGACACAGCTACTCCATTGAAAGTTACTGAGTTGTCTAGAGCATCAACACTCCATGTTGTGCCAGAGAAGACTGCAGAAATTACTGAAGGAAAAGGAGCGGGAATCGCTGGAACATCCATCTATATTTATTTAATGATTTTTATGATTTTATTACACAAAAAACATAAGGAGTGAGAACGATTTTCAAATAAATATTTATAATCACATAACATGTGTAGCAATAATTAATAAAAAAAATATGTATATATATATATATATATATATATATATTAATAATGATTAACATTAAAATTTGAATTAAACTTGTAGTGACTAGTCAGGATAAATGAGCATTATTATAATATCAACCAATAAAAGGATATTTCACCTTAATCAACAATAGGATATTTCACCTTCATTTCTTACTCATTTAAATCCCCAAGGTCAAACCTCCAGCTACAAATAATTCAAATTTTATCTTTTATGGCCATAGAACAATATTTATCTTCATAAATATGTGAAGAAATAACAAGACGAGTCCAAGATATCACAACTATATCATAGTTGATTATAAATATATTTACAATAAATATATTTACGTAAAAAGAATATATTAAATGTACCAATGATATAAATAAAAATGGCAATAATTATAAAATAATTAAATAATATAAAATATGAACACCTTAATAATTAATATGGACAACAATAATTATAGGTTAAACAAATAAATGAGGTTAGGGACACCTCACTAAATAAATATAAAAATAAATAAATATAGTAGTATATAAAATTTTAAAGAGATAAAGTTCTCCTCCCCCTTACCTTAGAACGTAGAATTATCACAAGTTAACCGCAAAGAAAATTTTACTACGCTTCTCCACCCTTTCTTTCTCCTTTTTCAATTTCACTCTCGTGCTCTCTTTCCACTATTCTTTTTCTTTACTACGTGCTTCTTATCTTAGTGAAAGTGAAGCCTATTTATAGGAGCAGTTTTTGTTTCGATTACGTAAAGAAGTGCGTGATTTATGGTACGGGAGAATTTTTACATTTATGAACATTGTTATCCTTTACCCTGAAGATAAATCTTCAGCATTTATGAACCTCTGATAAACAGAAGAATTCACGGAAGAATCTTTGCTGACCCAGGTGTATATACATGCTGACGTGGCCATCCATTTTACTATGAAAAGTTATATTTATTTTTCTCCTCATTTTGATTATTATCTTATCTCTACGCAGTAAAATTCCTTATCTGTGTACTTCATTCCTTATCCCTGTGCAGTGAATTTCTTATCTCTGCACTCCATTTATTGTAATGCTCACATAATTTGCCACGTTCATTCCTTATCCCTGTGTCACGGAACTTGCACAGCACATTATATAATATCACTCCTGTTTTCCATATATAATTTTTCTTCACTCACGTAATACTCACATCCCACACTCACGTCACACACTGCACATGTTTCATACATACCCCCCTCCCCATTTACACGTAATATACCACATCTTTTAATTTATTTATACTAATTAATTTAATTATTTATTAAAATATATAAGTTGTAATAGATCATAATATGATAAATATTTATACTATTTTTGGATGTTATCTATATATATATATATACATATATATATATATATATATATATATATATATATATATGTGTGTGTGTGTGTGTGTGTGTGTGTGTGTGTGTATTTAAAAATGATTATTTATATATATATAGATTTATATATATACATGATAAAAATTTATGAAATATAACTATCTAAAATAATAATAATAATACAACCAATTTTATCTATTTTAAATAAGGTAACTAAAATTTAAAAGAAATATTATTTTTAATAATAATATTGAGAATATTGTTATGTAAAAATATTAGGATATTACACCACATGCATGCAATTGAGGAAAAAAAAGGGAAAACTTAGAGAGAAGTTTTAGAGAGAAGGACTCTAGGCTAGGAAGCTTGATTTTGAAGGATTGAAGTTCAGGACTCGAGCTTGAAGGAAAGTTTTTCTTTTTCCCAAATTCTTGGCTGTTCAGAGCCAATCTTCCGGTAAAGGAAGCTAGATTGTAGATTTTTTGGTTGTATGGGAGTTGAGAACTCATTTGGTGCATGAATATTGAGAAATCAATGGTTGGATTGATAAACATCTCATTTTTTTTGGGGTTTTGGGAAAAATGGGTTTTTTGATGATTTTGATGCCTTGAGAAGTTTCATGTTGAATTTGAGGTTATTTTTGAGTTGTATGAAGCCTATGGGCTATGTTTTATGGATTGCATGTGGCTAGAACTCCAGTTATGGTTGTTTTAGTGAACAGGGGTCAAGTTGCCAGCATTGGTTATAATTGTTGCAATTTTTAGAGTTTTTAACAAGGTAGATGATGGAATTAGGTTTATTTATGTTGTAAAGCTATATGATGATAGAAAGTTGCCAAGTTGACATGTGATGTCTATTGTTGATGTATAATAATGTTATTATGATGTATAAATGATTAATATTGTTGAAAGCTACTTTTAAGTTGTAAGTTGTCTTAAAGTTGTTTAGTTATTTAAAGTTGTTGAAGTTGAGATTTTGATGACTATAGTTGCTTAAATTTTTTACTCAAGATGTTATTATGTTGTTTATTGTTGTAAAGATGAATGAAGGATGTCTATAGTTGTGAAGTCGTAAAGTTGATATTGTGATGACTATAGTTGCTCAAGTTGTTTATTCAAGTTGATATTATGATGTCTATTGTTGTAAAGTTGTATCAAGTTGCCTATTGTTGTAAAGTTGTAAAGTTGCCTATTGTTGTAAAGTTGTAAATAGCTGCCTATTGTTGTAAGGTTGAAAAGTTGAGGACATATGGTGAAGATATATGTCCTATGTTGAGATACATAGTACTACGGTGATAAGTTGAAAGTTGTTTTAAAGTTTAATCCCTTAGTACTGTGTGGGCGATGTGGAAGTAGTCGATCCATGTCATAGTTGAATGACCAAATTGAGTAAGGTATCTAGTTAGAGATGTAGTCTTTGACTAGGTAATGGAGGGTGTGTGGTACTTGGAGGGAAGTGGGTGGACTAAACCCATATGTGGATTGGTTATGTAGACCAAGGCCGTGGTAGGTTCATACCCAAACCCTTTTCCCTTGACAGTAGTACTAGACCTCTGAGTCTGAGTGGCACACCTGAGCAATCACCTATTGTTGTCTATACCTAGTTTTCTTCAGAGTTCCTAACGATGCCCTATACCTGACCTAGTTAAGATAGGTCAAACATTGGATTTGGTAGGGTTCATGCCACCTAGACTGCTCAATGTCAGTTGTTGGATATCTCCTAGTTGTATATGCGTGACGACACATTAGTTGATGTTGCATGTGTTGTTGCATTCAAGTTGCATATAATGTTATATGAATAAGCTGATAATTGAGTTGTTGTGTTAAAAACTATGTGGTTGTGTTGTGATGATGAGTTGTTGATCACTAGGACTAGATGAGAAGTTTTTGAAGTTACTCATCCCATTGTGCAGATTGAGATAGTTGTGGTGCTATAAGAGCCCAATTTGTTTAAAAACCCTCCTTGGAAAGTTGTCCCTTGGAGTGGATGATGTGTTGTTCTCCTCTAGGACTTAGTTGGTCTCATGTGTAGGCAAGGTTGAGGCACACATGTATGAAGCGATCACAGTATAGGAATCAGGCCGAGCTATACCGATTACAAGCGACCAATTTGAGTAAAGTACGTTGTGTTGAAAATGTTGTTGTTATTAGATGATGTTGTATGTCTACTATTGTATGTTGTTGAAGTTGTTTATAAGGTTGTAAAGTCGCTAAGTTCCCTAATGAAGATGAGTTGAGTAGTTGTTGGCTTAAGTTATTTATATGTTGTATATTTGATGAAACTAAGTTGTTTACTTGTTGTTTATTGTTGAATTAGTAAGTAGTCGAGATGTATAAGTGGAAAGTAGAATTATATTGTTGTTTATTATATGTTGATGCTATTATTATAAGTTGTTAATTGTCTCTAGCTTACCCTTGCATGTTTTCATGTGGTTTTGACTGTGATGATCATACGACGTATGAGAGCAGGGTAGGGATAGGTTAGGAGATAGCTGCTAGAGGCCATAGGAGGTGCTTGGAGTTGGATCTTTTTTGTAGGCTACTTTATAGTAGCATATTTTATTGTACATAGCTGGTTGCTATTGGTTGCTTGATCAACAACTTGAGTTATAAATATTTTATTATACTATTTTAGTATATATATTCCAGTAGTGTGTAGTGTTGTTCTGCAGTGTGACAGTCATGACGGGTCGTTACAAATATATTTGCATCATTTCTATCATGATTCCAATTGCGATAGATGGAGATTTCACCAGGAACATTTGAGAATCAGGTATTACTAAATTAATTGCATAAAATTATAACTTAATAAATATTAATTTTATCCCTTTTTGTGTTGTATTTTTTTTACATATGTTTTGTTTAGGTTTAAACTGAAGTTAGAAGATTTTTGTATATATTTTTTTTATTTTTTATTTGTGCATATTTGAATAGTTTGTTAAGGTTACAAGTTTGTATGTTCCCAACACATACTCCACTGACATTTGTACCTCACACACATTTTGGACTTTGTATGCAAGCCTAGGATTAGAAGGTGCCTTGACATTATTGAAGGACTTAATGCTCACTTTCTAGTTATTGAGTTACCACTCAGGTTGTTACTAGTACAATGGGTTAGTCATATTGAGAGGGCATTTTTCCTACTTGTGATTGATTCATTGTCTAGGTCTTTATCTATATGATAAGGTTAACCTAGGGACCAATAAATCTTTAAGAATATAGATCCATCTACAAAACCATTCACTAATATATGGATTTAGTGACCTCCCAAAGTTAGAATTATGACCTTATTAGGAATTTTCTACCCTATGTTCATCTTAATAGCTTATACGGGAAATGTACATTCTTTTGTACATATTCATGAAAACATGTTTGTAGACCCCTAAAGTTGTCCGGGTCGGAAATAAAGCTTGAAGACTATCGAAGACTGAAGGAAGATCAGCCAGAAGGACTCCTGGAAGGCCCTAGGAGGGTTCTCTGTAGGTCTAGAGGTCTTAGAATAGCTCAAAATAAGAAAGTGGAGGGAATGAAGCCCAATACGGCCGTACTAAACTTAATACGGCCGTATTGAAGCTTCAATATGGCCGCAATGAACTCAATACGGCGTATTGAAGTTTCTGAAACTTCAATACGGCCGTACTGAAATCAATACGGCCGTATTGAAGCTTCAATACAGCCGCAGTGAACTCAATACGACCGTATTGAAATTTCTGAGCTTCAATACGGCCGTATTGAACTCAATACGGCCGTATTGAAGTTCAAAAATTTCAATACGGCCGTATTGATTCTGTAGCCCGTATTGGGCCTGTTCCCTATAAATATGACGTCAATTGGACGTCATTCCACACTTTTGAACATAGTTTCAACCCTCTCCTTGAGTATTCTGGGGTTTTTGAGCAGTGTTCTGCCCTAGAAATCACTCGGAGAGTTGATCCGACGAAGTTCTTGAGCCCCGAGCCATTTTGCTTGAGGATCGAACCTAGTCGAAGGGAAATCCTCCGGATTTCCATAGTTAAGATTTTATAGGAGGGAGCGAGCGGGCTTGTAGAGCGAGGGAACGCCAAAAAGCTTCCCAGTTTTACGAAATATATAAAAAGCACGCTTCAAAGGTTTCTTCTTCAAAATCCTTCCTTTTACTGCTTTCTGTGTGCATATTTAACTGTCATCATGTAGATAGTTAATTTATAATTGCTTAGAATAAATAGGGGTAATTTAGTAATTTTACACTGTTATTTTAGAAATAATCTGTCATAGGGAACCCGAAAGGGGCGCTGTGGGGTGCTAACACCTTCCCCACGCGTAACCGACTCCCTTACCCAACTCTGGTTGTAATGGCCAAAGTTGATTTATAAAATCAATTGCCTTATCCCTTTTTCCAATGTTTTGAGTAAAACATTGGTGGCGACTCCACGAACCCTTTTACTACGAAAACCACTAATCCATGGAGGGTCCCGCTTGGGATTAACATGGATTGGTGAGACATTTAATAAATAAATTGGATAAGATCGACAAGGTCTCAGTTTGAGAACAAGTCGTTCTAATAATCCAATACATTTTCAAAACTAAAATAAAAGCAACCTCGACCGTCTTCGCGACCGCCGAGGCCCGTTTGGGCCGGTGGCGACAGATGGCGACTCCACTGGGGAAGCCTCGAGAGTCAGTCCCATTTAGTGACAGATTATTTTTAACAAATAATAGTTAAAATTACTTTATTACCCCTCACTTGTATGATAACATGTTTATCTATGTGGCTTTTAATAACTGTTGTATTTTTAAATTTACGCAATTGTTTGAAATAAAAACTGCACACAAACCTTTGCACACAACAGTTCCCTCTATACCCGGGGGCATGAGTGATTAACCATAGGGAGTGGATGTTAGTACGACCGGTTGTCGAATGGGTCTATAGGTGCCCGTAGACCGTTGTCGGAAAACATCACTCAAGGTGATAACCATGAACTTGAGTCCGACGGTGCGTTGGAGCTTTCCATCGACCTACGATGAGAGGAATTGGGTCCCTATAATGGGGGCACCTTGGGGGCCTTTGACCAAGTGAGAACAGTTAGATCCTCCTTGAATATGCACTTTTCTGCAGGAGACCTCTACCTCGTGATTCGCTCGTGACTGTTCGTGGATGAGTGAATTGTTTGTGCATTGTTTATGTGAAATTGTTTGAGCATACATTGCATTTCTTTAAACATACAACATTCCTATTCTTTTAAAATAAAAATAAATAGGAATAAGAATCTTCCATTGCATGGTGTTAACATCTACCTTCATCACATTCATGTAGGTAGTTTCCCTTTTCACCCAAAAAAATACAAAAAACAAAATACCCAAAAAAAGGAAAAAAGGGTTATTTATCCAAACCATGCAATATCATGCATCATCTTAGGAACATCCTAAAAACATGATAATGCTTAGTTGAATAAACACTATGCATGCATATTCAACCTCATCATCTCATATCATGCATATAGATCATGGAGAGATCTAGGAGTCATTCATACATCTCTCCTAGTAATCCATTAATAAACATTAATAAAAAGAAAGAAATAATCGATGCGTATATTCAAAGAATGGATCACACGCCGTTCGTTATCAAGTGTAAACCAACAACCGCGCCAAGCGAGCACACGTCAACTCCGTTGTTGGTAATCAAGACAAACAAAGGGGAAGGTCCAACACCATTAAGGATCACAGTTCCAAGGCCTTTCCCTTACAAATCAAATAAGGCTGTGCCGTGGATATACGACATCCACTCTTCTGCCGACAGCGATATCTCCAACATCGCTGGACTTGGGGGCATGACTAGGAGTGGTAGGATCTACACTCCCGATGATCTTCATAACAAAGCCCCCAAGAATAAAGAAAAAGAAGAAAAGAAAACCGAGGAAAAAGAATCCGAGGAGGAGACTGACAAGCTGTTAAAATTTATCCGACAGAGCGAGTACTCCATCGTGGATCAACTTCATAGGACGCCAGCAAAGATTACGCTGTTGTCGTTGATCCTATGCTCCGAACCGCATCGGCAAGCTCTGTTGAAAGTCTTGAACGAGGCATACGTATCGCACATTATCTCCCAAGACGAGTTTGAGGGGATTGTTAGTCACATCAAGGCTAATGATCACCTCACCTTCATCGATGAAGAAATCCCCGCCGAGGGATCAAACCACAACAAGCCCTTGCACATCTCTATAAAGTGCAAGGAGTATCACATCGCTAAAGTCTTGGTAGATAATGGATCTTCCTTGAATGTGATGCCTAAAAGAACTCTTGATCAAGTGGCAATCAAGGGAGTCCAAATGCGCCCGAGCAACATGATCGTTCGAGCCTTCGATGGATCTAAAAGAGAAGTGGTGGGAGAGATCAATCTTCCAATCCAAATCGGACCCACTATCTTCGATGTCGAATTCCAAGTGATGGACATCACTCCCGCATACAGCTGTCCCCTCGGCCGACCTTGGATTCATGATGCGAAAGCTGCTCCCTCTACGCTCCACCAGAAAGTCAAATCCATTGTGGGTGACAAGCTGGTGACTATACAAGCTGAAGATGACATACTCATCAGCAAGCCATCCACCATACCTTACGTGGATGCAGTGGAGGAAGCTCTAGAAACCGCCTTCCAAGCATTGGAAATTGCCAATGTTGAAACGTTTCCCCGAGAAATGAAGAAGGTAGCCCATATGCTCATCAAGAACGGATACTTGCCAGGACAAGGATTAGGCAAGTACTCCCAAGGAATCCCGGAGCTACCCATTATCAAGGACAATCCGGGGAAACAAGGGTTAGGATACAATCCTAATAAAGATCAAAGGACGAAGAGGAACCAAGATCCTTCTCGACGTTCTTTAAGCCAGATCTTTAGGAAGGCCGGTTCACAAGCGTCAAGACCGGTTGTCGTCATCAAGTGCTCTTCTCCTTCTGATAGGGATGTATAGACCCGATGACTATTAGAGATTACTCCTCGGGGACAGCCCGACCCCCGAGCCTCGATAGGGCACATGTTTCCATTATGATTATAATAAAATCATTCTTCATTATTTCTTTATTGCTTCTTTTCTTGCTCGCAATAAAAATCTAAACCACGTTATTTAACCCTGTTTGAATAAACATGAATGAGGTTAAAATCATCTTGATAATAATAAACCCGCATCATTTTTATGTGGAAATGTGCATAACGACTTGGAGCACCTTTTCTTGGCCTCAATAAGTGTCGTCATGGATAAAAGAAATCCATTCAGGACAAAAATCCTAAAAAACAAAAAGCTCGGCAGGAAACCCAAAAAGGGGGCTGCACAAAAATAAGAGCAAAAGACCCGCTAGGAATCCCACAAAAGGGTGACCTAGGCAAAAATTAGGGTTACAAAATAATGAACAAAAACAAAAGCCCGCTAAGACATCACAAATGGGTGTTTTAGGCAAAAGTTAGGGCCGTCAAAAAAAGAAAAACAAAATAAATCCATGATGGTACCATCAATTGAATTCAACAAGGGGCTCAAGAAAAGCTATCCAAGTTGTCAAAACACAATCATTAATAACAAAGATGTGCTTAACCTCATAAGTGTTTAATCGAACAAGCCTAAACACATAAGCCTACCATGGCCAGCCATTCTTACAAAAACCATTTTTCAAAAATAAAATAATCCCCTCTAAAACACAAACTTTTGAAAATATATATCCTTTCCTTCTTTTCTCTCTTGTCCCAACGATTTTTGAATAATCTAGTGGAAACATGGAGATATAGTGGTCAATAGGAGGGTTGACACATCTTCTAAAGAAAGGGAAGGATCATTTGGTTGATGACACCAAAATAACACGCATCATTCCTCGGTTACAGAAGTCGGCAGCGCACAGCCCGTCTAAGAGGAATGGCAAAATCCAAACAGAGAAACGCATCGGTTAATTCTTTTGAAAAGTGAATCAAATAGAATTAGGTGCATCATACTGCATACATGCATACAGATGATAGGTGTAATGGAAGATCACTTATTCTCTGTTTATTGAAAAAACAAAAAAATATAAACTTCAGAAAAACAATACGCCCGTATCATGTTCAGTACGCCCGTACCAAAATTAGGGTTATGAACAAATTTTCAATTCAATACGGGCATACTGAAATGGATGCGGCCGTATTGGCCATAAAGAAATTTTCAAAGACCTCGTCATGAGGCAACCACATAAAATAGAAAAATAGAAAAATTGCTTGTGTATGACAGCAGCAAACGAAATGCAAAGATTCAGAAAATCAACAGCGTCATACAGAATAACTGAGCCTGGAGAGGCTTGCCGAAAGAATACTCTCAGAATAACTGAGCCTGGAGAGGCTTGCCGAAAGAATACTCTCAAAATAACTGAGCCTGGAGAGGCTTGCCGAAACAATACTCATACAGAATAATTGAGCCTGGAGAGGCTCACCGAAATAATACTCTCAGAATAATTGAGCCTGGAGAGGCTCGCCGAAATAATACTCTCTCAGAATAACTGAGACATTTCTGTACAGAAAAAGCCAAAACCAACAAAAAAGGCAAAATCAACAAAAATACAGAAAAAGCCGAAATCAACAAGAAAAGGCAAAAATACAGAAAAAGCCAAAAACGACAAAAAAGGCAAAAGATTTAGAAAATCAATCGCCTCGTACAGAATAACTGAGCCTGGAGAGGCTCGCCGAAATAATACTCTTTCAGAATAACTGAGCCTGGAGAGGCTTGTCGAAAGAATACTCTCAGAATAACTGAGCCTGGAGAGGCTTGCCGAAATAATACTCCTTCATCATAATTGAGCCTGGAGAGGCTCGCAGAAATAATACTCTCCAAAAGACGTCTCAGCTCGCATTTTCGGGCTGAACAAAAAACAATACTCATGCAGAATAACTGAGCCTGGAGAGGCTCGCCGAAACAATACTCCCTCTTAGAATAATTGAGCCTGGAGAGGCTCGCCGAAATAATACTCTCTCAGAATAAATGAGCCTGGAGAGGCTCGCAGAAATAATACTCCCCAGAGGGAACCTCAACTCAAGCTCACGGAACAAATCCCCAGCGAGAGCTATCAAAGCAAAATCGTCAAAATCCCCAATGGAAGTACGATCTCCCAAGCAGAATATCCAAGTCAAAGGACTTAAACTTCCTCAGTGAAGATAGCTCTCCAACTCAAGTGTTGAGTGAGGCTAAGCCTGCAGAGGCTTCCTAAATAATACTCTGGGATACATAAGATCCCTCATTCCCCAATCGCCTACTCAGAGGCATCCCTGCAAAAAGAGAAAAATCAAAAATATCAATAAGTATTCCCCAAGCGGAATCTGGCACTCAGCCGAACACTGAACTTCAAATCCCCAGTCGCCTACACAAGAGGCACTCCTTCAAAAAGGAAAACCCAAAAAAAGAAAAAATCAATAACAATTCCCCAAGCGGAATTTGGCTTTTTAGCCAATCATTGAACGTCAAGCTGATACGCCTAACAGAAGAGGCTAATCAAAATCAACGACAGAATCCCCAGCGGATAACAGCCTACACAGAGGCGACAAAAATCAGAAAACCCAAAAGAGATACCCGAATAAAGATAACCGGGATACTCCACCAACGTCAAAGGACGTCAGCCAAACATAAGGCATCGCTCAATTCAAGAAGAGCATCTGTGTCTACACCCCAACGAAACAGAAATTCCTCAATGGGTACCAACAATGCAATGCAAGTTGGGGCACAGGAACCTATGAATGACTGCACATCCCCTAGACGGATCCCTGCGTTATCCAGCCCTCAGCGGCACAAAATCAGAAAAAACGTCGAAGCAGCATCGTGGACTGTGGAGACAAAATCATCTCAAAGCCTGGAGAGGCAATACTCAGCTACCCAGTTGTCGAGAGCACCGAGGTATGCACAAGCCTGGAGAGGCAATACTCAGCTACCCAGTTGTCGAGAGCACCGAGGTATGCACAAGCCTGGAGAGGCAATACTCAGCTACCCAGTTGTCGAGAGCACCGAGGTATGCACAAGCCTGGAGAGGCAATACTCAGCTGCCCAGTTGTCGAGAGCACCGAGGTATGCACAAGCCTGGAGAGGCAATACTCAGCTACCCAGTTGTCGAGAGCACCGAGGTATGCACAAGCCTGGAGAGGCAATACTCAGCTACCCAGTTGTCGAGAGCACCGAGGTATGCACAAGCCTGGAGAGGCAATACTCAGCTGCCCAGTTGTCGAGAGCACCGAGGTATGCACAAGCCTGAGAGGCAATACCCAGCTACCCAGTTGTCGAGAGCACCGAGGTATGCACAAGCCTGAGAGGCAATACTCAGATACCCAGTTGTCGAGAGCACCGAGGTATACGCAAGCCTGAGAGGCAATACTCAGCTGCCCAGTTGTCGAGAGCACCGAGGTATGCACAAGCCTGAGAGGCAATACCCAGCTACCCAGTTGTTGAGAGCACCGAGGTATGCACAAGCCTGAGAGGCAATACTCTGCTACCCAGTTGTCGAGAGCACCGAGGTATGCACAAGCCTGAGAGGCAATACTCAGCTACCCAGGTGTCGAGAGCACCGAGGTATGCACAAGCCTGGAGAGGCAATACTCAGCTGCCCAGTTGTCGAGAGCACCGAGGTATGCACAGGCCTGGAGAGGCAGTACTCAGCTACCCAGTTGTCGAGAGCACCGAGGTATGCATGAGCCTGGAGAGGCGACGACTAATACTCAACCTGGAGAGGCTACTCAACAATTTTCCACCGGAAGACACTACAAGTCAGAAGGTTAGCGTATTACCCGGACAATTGGGTCAACTCCTTTACTTGTCAATCGATACACCAAAAAGACCGTTTGACTAAGTAAAGGGGGGGCAGCTGTAGACCCCTAAAATTGTCCGGGTCGGAAATAAAGCTTGAAGACTCTCGAAGACTGAAGGAAGATCAGCCAGAAGGACTCCTGGAAGGCCCTAGGAGGGTTCTCTGTAGGTCTAGAGGTCTTAGAATAGCTCAAAATAAGAAAGTGGAGGGAATGAAGCCCAATACGGCCGTACTAAACTTAATACGGCCGTATTGAAGCTTCAATATGGCCGCAATGAACTCAATACGGCGTATTGAAGTTTCTGAAACTTCAATACGGCCGTACTGAAATCAATACGGCCGTATTGAAGCTTCAATACAGCCGCAGTGAACTCAATACGGCCGTATTGAAATTTCTGAGCTTCAATACGGCCGTATTGAACTCAATACGGCCGTATTGAAGTTCAAAAATTTCAATACGGCCGTATTGATTCTGTAGCCCGTATTGGGCCTGTTCCCTATAAATATGACGTCAATTGGACGTCATTCCACACTTTTGAACATAGTTTCAACCCTCTCCTTGAGTATTCTGGGGTTTTTGAGCAGTGTTCTGCCCTAGAAATCACTCGGAGAGTTGATCCGACGAAGTTCTTGAGCCCCGAGCCATTTTGCTTGAGGATCGAACCTAGTCGAAGGGAAATCCTCCGGATTTCCATAGTTAAGATTTTATAGGAGGGAGCGAGCGGGCTTGTAGAGCGAGGGAACGCCAAAAAGCTTCCCAGTTTTACGAAATATATAAAAAGCACGCTTC
The DNA here is from genome assembly GCF_000230855.2 of Cajanus cajan. Classification (NCBI taxonomy): domain Eukaryota; kingdom Viridiplantae; phylum Streptophyta; class Magnoliopsida; order Fabales; family Fabaceae; genus Cajanus; species Cajanus cajan. The sequence goes on from NC_138519.1 coordinate 10,883,851, forward strand.
AAAGGTTTCTTCTTCAAAATCCTTCCTTTTACTGCTTTCTGTGTGCATATTTAACTGTCATCATGTAGATAGTTAATTTATAATTGCTTAGAATAAATAGGGGTAATTTAGTAATTTTACACTGTTATTTTAGAAATAATCTGTCATAGGGAACCCGAAAGGGGCGCTGTGGGGTGCTAACACCTTCCCCACGCGTAACCGACTCCCTTACCCAACTCTGGTTGTAATGGCCAAAGTTGATTTATAAAATCAATTGCCTTATCCCTTTTTCCAATGTTTTGAGTAAAACATTGGTGGCGACTCCACGAACCCTTTTACTACGAAAACCACTAATCCATGGAGGGTCCCGCTTGGGATTAACATGGATTGGTGAGACATTTAATAAATAAATTGGATAAGATCGACAAGGTCTCAGTTTGAGAACAAGTCGTTCCAATAATCCAATACATTTTCAAAACTAAAATAAAAGCAACCTCGACCGTCTTCGCGACCGTCGAGGCCCGTTTGGGCCGGTGGCGACAATGTTAACATGTTCATGCATCACATTCATTTGTTATATACATCTAATATCATTCTAGTACTTATGTTTTCATTGTAGCATAAAATAAAAAGTTCAAACATGCATTTCAAAAACAAAAAGTAACATAAAAAAATGAAAAATGAAAAAAAAGGTTAATGCATACATGTATATTAAGAGCATAATAAACTGTATTCATCTAAATTAAAATTACGGGGTAAAAAGTTTTGATAGTGTTTAATATGGAGGAGCTTCGTGGTCATGTATTTTGACATCATCTATTGAAGAAAGAATTCTCCCTTGGATACACATTTTTATCTTGAGTTGATTGGTCCTAATTTGAAAATGTGGATCACGTTGTGCATTACTAGTAAATAGGACCTTATTTATTATAGAGTTAATGCTCCATTGAAATAAGTGTCAACCGCTCTATGACATAAGAAGTATTGCCTCTAGTATCAAGATGTGTGGAATCACCTTCTATATTGAATACAAAATCAATCTTTTCTAAAAATTGTCTCTTTTTTGTTTTCTTATTATGCTCATAAAGTTTTCTTGCACAAAGAGTAATAAATAAAAAAAAGGGGAAAATGTTTCCCTATCATCCTTATAGGACACCACTCTCATGTTAGGATCATGGATGAGATGGAACAACATAATGCGGAATTGAGGAATGATGCTAATAAGTTGAAGCAACAAATGACACACATTTTATAAACACTATATTCTTTATAGATTAAAATCTTAGAAGGGACCCCTCTAGTAACCAAAGGAGAATCATCCTCTTTTCTTGCATATCCACCTGGTTGTACCTTGTGCCATGTGCAATCGCTAACTCTACATATTAACAACTTTGTGCAATAAGTTAACCCTTGGGAGATCTGATGGCCACCATATAGCCTTATATCTAGCAATACACCTCTAACAATTATAGATCTTCCATATAACAACCAATCATTATTCACTCAATCACAGCATAACCAACTACAAGATTTGTTCATGAATTTGGTTGAGGTTCCAACTACTTGTTGTCAACATATCTTTTGCCAATCTTAAACTACCAACCTAGCCACCCAAGGAAATCCCCAGATTGGACACAAAACTCCAAATCCCTTCCAAGTTGGAAGTGGATGTCAAGCAAGTTTAGTTAAGCAAATTCATTCCAATGAAAAGTTACAAATGCTAGAGGAGAGATTGAAGGTCGTTGAGGGTAGCAACTATGTCTTTGGAGAGGTTGCAAATCTTTGTTTAATTCTAGATGTAGTTATACTCCCCCCCCAAAAAAAAAAAAATTTAAGGTGCTAGAGTTTGATAAATAAGTACAAGGAAACCAATTGTCTAAAGAGTCATTGGCCATGTATTGTAGGAAAATGGAAACACATGCTTGTGATAATAATTTGCTCATTCATTACCTCCAAGACAACCTAATTGGGCAGCCTTGAGTTGGTACATGCATCTTGGGTAGACTTATGTCCACTCTTGGAAAACTTTAATTGATGTTTTCCTATAACAATACAAGTACAATATCAATACTACCTCACATAGGTTTTGGTCATTCCAACACCAACATTTTGGCCATTCCAAAACCAATACTTCGACTATTCTAGCACCAATAATCTGTCAATCCAACAACAACATTCAATCAATCATTCCAACATCAACTTTCAATCAACCATTCTAACACCAACATTTTAGTCATTTTAGCATTAGCATTTCAACCATTCTAAGACTAACATTTCAATTGTTCTAGCACTAGCAATTTGTCGACCCAACACCAACTTTTAGTCATTCCAATATTAACATTCATCGATCTAGTACCAGTATTCAATTGTCCAGCACTAGCATTTGGTCGATCCAATACTAGCACTCTAGTCATTCTAGTACTCGTATTTGGTTGTTCCAACAACAATATTTGAACAATCCAATACAAACATTCAATCATTATGGCACAAATATTCAAGTCTAAAACTTTCCTAACACCAACATTCAAGCCTGAAGCTTGCTTAGCACCAACATCCAAGCACAAAATTGACTTAAAATCAACATTATATTCCTTGTACCAATCCAGTGCCATGTTTTGGACAATCAAATAAAATTAATTCACATCTTTATTAATTTCTTATCATAATAATATAAAAATCACCATTAATTAGATTATTTAATAATAAATAAATAAAAAGAAATAACTATGAATAAAAAATTGTATTCTATTTTATTAAAAAGAAAAATTAAAATTAAATTCTCTAACTCAATCAATATTTGATAGATTAGTAATAAGATGCCTCAATCAATAGGATAAAAATGATTACAAGGTAGATAAAGTAGCTAATTAGTTACAACGGTAAAATCAAAAGATAAGGGATCATGACATAAGTAATTAAAATATATTTTAATCTATAAAAAAAGAGACCTGTGATCTTAGTTAGGGATGAGAAAAAAAAAATCAGAGTGGAGAGAGAAAACATTTTTACTCTCTCCAAGGCATATCTTTCACTCATCAAGGCACCAAGAGGATCATTCATTTCTTGTCAAAGTTTCATCACTACGTCAGTATTACTTGTGTACCACTTTTACAATGTTGCTTATTTGTACAACTATCGCATATTACTTGTAAATTTCTGATTGTCTTAGTTAACATTTGCATCTTTCACAGTTGCATTGCCTCAACTTTTCTACTTATTTGCTTAGAACATTATTTTATTCCTTCATTTATTCTTTTCGTTTTTTTTATGTTGGTATACTTTGATAACATAACATCGATGAATGACAATTTTTATTGAAATGTTGTTAATGAATGATGTGACATTAACAACATATTATTAATACGGTGATATAGATTTTTCAATGATGTGTACGATCAAGTGACATGTGAAATAGGATAAAAATTAAAAAAAATGTTAAAAATGAAATTCAAACTCCTAGTTCTTAACTCCAATAAATATACTTACCATTAAATCAATAAGTTTCTATAATATATATATATATATATATATATATATATGTGTGTATTAAGTGAGAATCAAAATTTCTCTTGTATTTAGAATTAATAATATCATTAATAAATTAATAATAATATTAATATATTAATCTATAAATTAATATATATTTTAATAAATATAAATATATTAGAAGAAAATCAATTAAAAATATATGGTACAAATATTAAGTATCTAGTTTACATATTTTAGTTATTAAAATTTATATTTATATTATATATGTTGATCTTAATTAAACTTCAAATGAGCCTTAATTGGGTAAAGATTTTTCTTCTGAAATTTAATGTAGCCACATTACTAACTATTATTTAATTAAACTTGAAATTAATTAAAAACTATATTTTATAAGTTAATTTATGCCATGGTAATTAGAATCTTGTCTAGGAGATCTTGAGCTTATTCATAAACTTTGCTATCAGCACGTATAAGAAAATAAAAAAATATAATTAATTTTTCTATAAATCTAAATTAACTTATTCACAAGTGAAAAATAGTTTTTATTAGAGAAGTTAGTCATAACTTATATATAAACTACTTTTAACTTTAAAGTAAATTACTTTATTTTTTTATATTTTTCTTTTATAAACATTTATGAAGAAGTTTATTTAATAAATAAACTCTTATTTTTTTTGTGCTTTCGTAAAAATGTCATCTTTTCTTCGTGCCAACATTTATGAAAAGCTAAAGTGAGCCGAATTGTTCAATGATCTAACGAAGTAAATAACCCTTTTGAATTTCATGAAACAAACAAGAGCGAACACTAGTTGGCTCCAATTCGTACATACAGAGTCTTAAAAAATAGAATTTGCAAGAGGAAAACCAAAATGCTCGCTCCATTTTATTAAACGTGCTTGAACAAATCCTCCTACTTTGCTCAAAGAAAAAACATTGGGGGTACTCTCTTATTAAATAACCCTTTCTTTCCACTCACTCTTCTTTTGCCTGGCTTCTCTGTATTCCTCCAAAGCTTCTTTTGTTTCCGCATTGGAAGGTCTTCCCTCTGTATATTAGTTGCATAATTAATTGATGATTGACACATTAGCATTTGGGAAGATCATTTGGTGGGGGTATCACTGATTGCTTAGGACCTTTGCCATTATCCACCAAAAAGGCCATCTTTAGCCCCCATGTTGTGTGCACCTCCAAGTGGCAGTGCATGAACCAAACTCCTATCAAACACAAGGAATTATAAGATATTTGTGAAGAAATTGATGAGTAATCTTTTAGATCCATCAAAGATTTTATACTAGGATAAGTTTGGTACACCCATTAAAAAAATTCACCAAGTATAAAAAGATGGGTAAATTTGTTGACTGTAAGCTTATTACTTTAAAAGTTCTATTACAAATGATTTCAATTGATATCTAAGTACTAAGTTCTAGGAGTAATTATATGGACTTTCTTTGACTTTAGTAGTAATTACACTTATTTTTACTTGTTTAGAAAATTACACCAACCTTTCGCACTTTTGTCATTTTTAAGGGTACTATGTGTAAATGGTCCATTATTAAAAGATTGATTACATTCGCATAAGTTTTTTAGTCAACAAAGTGTAAAAATAATACATTAAATGGAGAGGTAAGTGTAATGTTGCAAACAAATTGATTGTAAATGTGATTAACACTGCCTACAGAGTAGGTCAATGTAATTGGTATCATGTTTTTCCAGTCAATTTTAAGTTTATTTCTAAAAAAAACTTATAAGAAAAGCAAATAGATAAAAAAATATGTGATTAATTTTTCAACAATTTAATTTATAGAAAATTTTTCAAATTAGCTTCTCCAATTATTTTAATAGTTTATACAGTTTATGTAAAAAAGTTAATTTCATTTTATCTTTCTTTTCTTTTCGTGTAAGTGTTTATATAAAAATTTATTCGAACAAATCATTTTAAGAGGTAATAATTAAGGTTGTGTATGAGATGAAGAATTTTTTACCTGGATTATCTGCTCTGAATCTAATAGCAGTCCACCCTCCAGCTGGTACTCCAACTGTGTTTCTTTCAACAGGATCAGCAAGGTTAAAGTTCTTTGGATCAGTATTGGGATTGTAATTGCCTACTCCTCTTCCAACAATAAAGAAATTGAAGCCATGAAGATGAACAGGGTGGTTCTCAGGTGCAATGATTCCAGTATCTTGTAGAACAACTTGAACAGTGGCATTGAATGGAAGCCTGTAAAGTTTTGTGCCACTGGTGGTGTTCAAATTTGCTGGTCCAGTCCCAGAGTAGTTGAACACATGGGGTGGTTTAGCAGGGAAATCAGTGGTGAAAACCCCACCAATGTTGAAATAATGTGCCTGAAGCAAGGCAATGGTTGGCATAACAAATGTCACATTGTTGACAGCAGCCACCACCCTGCTCCCATTCCCAGCTTTGCAAGAAGGACAAGGGTTGATCCCCAACCCAACAGTGAAGAAAAGTGAATGATCAACTGTTAATGGCACATTGACAGGGTACTTCTTGGAGTTAAGGCCTTTGAGAGAGTTGATGAAGTTGTTAGCAACTTGTGTTGCATTTTTTTGAGGTGGGGTTGTGAGAATTGTGGGGGTGGTGGCAAGAGTGCCTGTGTAGTGCAATGTTGCTGTGGCAGTCAAGTTGTCCACAGCAACAGGAGCATCCATAAAGGGAGAAGCTGCTACTAAGTACTTGCCAGATTTTTGGTCAGCAGTTAGAAGCACATTGGTGGTTTGGCCAGGGGCTATCACAATTGTTTCAATCTTGAAAGGCTTTACATATGTGGCATCAACTTCCACCACTGTGAGTTTGTGGCCAGCAATTTTGAAGAAGAGCTCTTCATTGAGTGCAGCATTGATAATTCTCACCAGGTAGGTCTTTCCACTCTCTACAGGCAAGTTGTAAACATCTACACATGTTCCCCCCAAAAGGAAAACAAATAAATAAGCTTAGTTTGAACACAATCAAAATAAGTTTAATTACCTTTTTCATCCTTATATATGAACTTTACTTTCTAGTTTCTATAATTAAAAATAACTTATTTTAATCTTTATACATATAATTTTTTACTTTCTTTTAATCTTTATAGTTTCATAAATATTACCATTTAGTCATTATAATAATAGATGACAATGATTAAAAAAATGGTATATTTTATGTCTAAAATGAAATGTTTTTAACTATATAAACTAAAAATTAAAGTTTATGAAATTATAATTACAAAATGGTAATTAAACTATGAAAATATTTAATTTTAGAGGATGGATGAACAATAGAAAATACCTTGTGTAGAGCAATTGGTCACTGTCCCTGGAAGGCCATTAATGGTATGAGCATCTGAGACATTTGGTGCCAATCCTGATTTAAGTGCTTCATTGATAACAGCTTCGGTATCAGATTTCCACCATTCTCCTACAATTTATCACACCGCATTGAATATTAATTTGAATTTCCTTAAGACCAATTAACTTGGTGAATAGGAAAATTTGAAAAAAAAGGTATTGTTTTGGCTCACCTAATACAACAACCAATTCATCATCTGGCTTTGGGAAAGGATACGGCACACCTCTCTTTGGCAAGATAACTAAGGCACCATGGAGAGTTGACCTAAGCCAATTAACATGTGCATGCCAAAGAAGTGTTCCTCTTTGTCCTGTAAGGGTGAAATTGTACACATAGGTTTGCCCTGGTTGAATTGGGCACTGTGTGACATATGCAGGCCCATCAGCCCAACCAGTTCTCAATTGCCTCACACCATGCCTACCAAGATGGAATAATCACTCCGATTAGCATTGAATTTGAAGATTGTGTTGATTAGAGGAAAATATTGCTTACAATAAGGTCCATATATTACTTAATTTTTGTGTAATACTTTCTGTAACATGAAACATATGATGTCTCACCAATGGATGGTAACGTTGTGGTTGACTTGGTTGATGACTTTAACCAGCACTGTATCATCTTCCCTGGCGTAAAGAGTGGGTCCTGGGAACTTCCCATTAATGGTGACAATAGATTTGCTTGAACACAATCTAGTAGTTTTTTTGGCCACCACCTAAACACATCATTACCAAAATTGGGTCTTAATATGAAGAAACCAAGATAGAGTGTGCATGTGGTTGGAGAGAATTGACCGATTAACCATCTTTAGGTGCTGATTTGGAAGTCTACCTTCCATGTCACTACATTTCTAAATCTACTCATTATGCTCTACTTTGTGACAAAAATGTTTGCACCCACAAAGTATTATGTTTAGGTGAAAATTAAAGCTTCGAAAATAATTATCATCATTACAAGATGCCTGTACATACCAAGAAAAAGTTAAGAGCTTATGTCACATTAAATGTTCAGAAAATAAGTTCGCAATTTTATATCTTTATGAACTAATTTTAGGGAATAATTTATTGTCTTCCAATTAATTAGTTGGACTGTTGTTGCTATGATTTTAGAGAAAATTATTAAAAGAATATTATGATAAATAATATCCCTATAAAATTGATTTATATAACTGATGTTAATTATTTGTCGTTGATACTACCATTTATTTTACTAATGAGTTCTCTACTTCAAAATTCGAAATAACTTGTCTGTGTCAAGGACTCATGATATTGTCAGGTGATATATGAGTTAACTCATCTTAAATAATTTGCATTAAGAGATATCACTGTCCAAATAATTAATCAAATAATAAAATCATAATTGCACTCTATTTCACATGAAAAGGAAATATCCCAAGCTGCTCTCGCAGTTGTCACAAAATGATTCCAAGTTCAACCAAAAAAAAAATGACCTTAGCCTCTGCCAAAATCGTATCCCATCTTTATCAGAACTTGATAGAAAATAGCTTTAATAAAATCGGGTGAATAAACCCCAAGTTGCATGCATTTATGCATGTATATTATTATTGTTTAAGCTTCCACTCATTAAAAAAAAGGAGATTCTGAACCGAGAGAATTTGTACACCATTAAATATACATTTATATTAGTCATAACTTTACGAATATGATATTATTAAAAATGCATGGCACAATGAGAATAATGGTTTACTTACATGAAATTTGTAGTGCCTCACTCTGCATTCGACCAAAGCTGGAAGAATGCAAGCAATGAGAAGTATGATTCGAACCCAATGAGAATCCATTTCCTCTCTACCCTTTCCCTTAGGCCCTGTCTTAGTTTGTTGTACAACGTTATGTCCTTGTGTGTTGCATTCATAAACGACGGGCCAACCCACACTTATATAGACCAAAACGCGCATTGCTACCACGTCGTTTTACTTGGTTAGGTGAGTGATGGAGGCATTCTTGGAAATTAAGACAGAAGAGAACAAATTAAACTAAGCTTATCATCTTATGATATCTTGCATGTCACATAAAGTAGTGTGTAATGGGAATCGGTGTATTTTGGGATACAAGTTTTGAACCTCCTTAATTAGGCACATATTTGTTATGATGATAATCACTGATTTGTTATTGGTTGTGTTCTGACTTCAAAACATTTCTGTGTCTCCCACTAAGTGAGTTTTCATCTAGAAACTTAACCAATTCAAGTATGATAATCTAGTTTAGTTACAGAACATGACTCGTCGTTTTGGGACTTAAACACGTTTTTACGTTAGCCATTAGTAATGATCTTGTATGATATTTGTTTTTATCTTGTTGTTATATATATAGAACAAGAGAAAAGTATGTGAAACATACAAATATTTTACTTTAATATTTTTTTTTATATTTTCACGTGACAAGCACGCTTTTACTCTTTAGTATTTGTCTTTTCTAATTTTAATATGCAAAATAAATCTATGAGATTGTCTAAGGAGAGAGGATAGTAGGTTTAAGTGTGTACCGTCTCGGTCATGGACTGACTTGATCTCCTTAATGGTGATAGAGTGTTAACGTCCCTATACTCGGCAATTATCCGACTAGGCCTCCAGGCCCTAAACCTTCTCGCCTTAGGGGGACTCGGAAATAAGGCGACCGCGATCTCCTTTTTGACATCAACCCGGAGGAGGGCTCAGTACGAGCCTATTCGGTCATGGCCCGACTTGACCTGACAAGCTCGATTCTTCTCGCCTACAAGGGGACCGCTCGGCATGTACCTCGCTGGACTTTCGGTATAGGCCCTGTCGGTCGGATCCCGACTAAGTTCGTTCCCGCTAATCCCGCATTGACGTGATAAGAATTGTTAGGAAAATCCCTTGATCTTCGGGGTCCAAGAGGCCCACGAACAACTCACCATAAAACCCAAAACCCTAGAGTTGAGAAAGCAGATTACACTTTTGAATGCTCTGGCTCTAAGGCACGATCTAGGAAAAAACCCTAGTCCACCCTTTGGCCGGAACAAAGTGCAATAAAAATTCTATAGTATTTGGTCAATAAATTTGAAGTCAAAATCTGTTAAAAGTTTTTGTCAATTAAAAAATATTTTTAACTTTGATAGTTGTTGGTGTTATTTTGTATTTTTGTTTCTTCTTTCTGGTAGATGTCATCATGTTTTTATTATTTACCCCTATCTAATAATATTCCAACTAAAGAGTGTGAAATTCTCTGAGAATTGGATTATCTTAATAAAGTGTTATAGAAGTTTAACAGAGAGAGTAGAGTGCCTCTTGTTTAGCGTACAATAATCGCTTCTTAAATCATTATTTATGTTTCAGCGGCATTAAGATATCGTATCCCTGAAAAATGTATGAAAAGCGACCAGTGGTTAATGAGCCAAATTAACTAAATATGACATAATCTCAATCTTGGGATTATTAATGGTAATTGCAATGATTGAGTTTCATAATTATACTGATCTTTCTCTAAATATAAGGATTGAAAAGTATAGGTTGGGTTGTACTTTTCTTCCCGTTAATTTGGATCGTTTGTAATTTTAGTTTCTTAAGTTTTTTAAGCAAATTTTTTCTCTGTCAATTTTTGTTTTATCTAACACTCCTAAATTATTATATTCTATTTAAATATTTAGGGGGTTTTGGATTTAGAATTTAAATATAAAATATTAGAACAATAAAATCAATAAAAATTGAAGCAATTAATTTATAGGATGTCAAATTTAATATTTTTGTTTGTGTTCTGATGAGAAGAAAATTAAAAACAATTTATGAATATTTTGATTAAGAAAGAAAACGAGAAATTGAGAGATTTAGATAAGAGAAAATTGGTAGAAAGACTAAGCTCATATTTGCGTAATTTTTTTTATAAGGAATTGAAAACAAAAAAAAAGGATAAAATACATTAAAAAAAATTATAAACTAAAATTAACTTGCATACTTTAGATTTTGAAGAAATTAAATGAAATAATTAATATAAAACTTAAGTACATGAATTGAGTTTAGCTTATGTCACGAGAAACACACTCATTTTACCATCTTATATATATTTTTTCTTCTATAAGTGTGTAATTGTTAATGGATTAGAGGTTTACCCAAATAATAATACTTGCACAATATATACATTTACTTTTTTTTTTTTCCTTTTTAAAAAATAGACAAGCTTGATTTGAAAAAGAAAAAACCTCAAAGATTGAAATAGCACATGTTCCAAAATTAATGGGAGTAAAAGTATGATTAAACAATAAATATGTATATATGTGTGTGTGTTTTGTGTGTGTATATGGCATGCATATACAGGTAGAGGCTAAGGAAGCAGAAGCTTCTTGGGAGGATCCTAATTGCTTAGTTCACACAATATAGTATTGTTGAGATATGTCTTTCAGAGTTTAGGGTCATTTATGAGACATGTCATAGAGGTTGCCCATCATGTTTGGTTTGAAAGCCAAGATTAAACCAACATTGGGTAAGTAACAACTCAGTCACCTTCCGGTCTCTCTTCTGTTCCGAACCTGCTTTCTCTTTTATTTTTTATTTTTAAAACATATATGCTTTTTATTTATATTTTCCATATATATATAGTTGCACTTTTGCAGTAGGTAACGGACTAGCACATAGATGAAATAGCTAGTTAAACCGCAAACCGAAGCTTAAGTGGATGAAACGTGTATTATAATGATATTTAGGTATAAAGGTTTAAAGTCAACTTAGTTAGAAATGTACCTACATCAATTTGTTGATGTTGATTAATCGCATAAAGGTGTCACGTTTAATTTATTTATTTTAATAAATTTCAGATTGAATAAAGATAAGTTATAAAACAACGAATGGAGAAAAGAAGACATCTTTAATAAATAATAATAATAATAATAATAATAATAATAATAATAATAATAATAATAATAATAGTTTTTGTCCCTCAGCTCGCTTTTAAGGGTGTTCAAATGTAATTGATCATAAATGATCACTATATCAAAAAAATTAAGAGAAGATATATCAAGAATTTAAAAAAAGGTAAGCAATTCGTAAGTAGATTTCCTAATATAGTTTGTTGCAACTAAATAGATCATATTTTCTATAATGGATAGAGTTCAATGAATGATAATCGAATACTTTGTCATCTCACACCTAATTGAATTTTATGTTTATATGAAAGGCAAAATGCAAGAGTATAATTTTATTTAGTTTTTTTTAGAATTAAAGTGATGAAAAAATTAATGAACTAATTTAATAACAAAAAATTTAAAGGACTAAATGAGAGGGAATTTTTTTTTTGATGGATTAATTTTGTAAACAAATTTTGTTTAAGGAATTATGTCATAATGTTATTTTGAGTATTTAATTGGTATTTCTTTTCCCCTTTAAATTGCAACTTAACAGGCTTCTAACATTTTTTTTTTGTGCATCTCATGTTTCATAGTTGAGTGATAAGATTAATTTCTTCTAAGAGACAAAAAGCTTCAAAATAAATTTTACGTCCTTCAATAAAATCTATTTTAAACACATAATTTATAAATAAACACTCATCAACGTATTTAAAATATTTTTATTAGATTAGTATGCATATATGCTATTAGGTTTAAATTTTATTATTTGTCATTGTAATTCTGGTAAATAATAAAAATATATAAATAATTGTGTCAAGTTTTGTTGATAAAAACTTCATTCTTTACTCAATAAATAAGGGTTACGTCTGATAAAAGGACACTAGTACACAAAGGGTGTTTTACGTCGTGTATTTTGACCATTTTACGTCGGAAAAGGGTCCGACGTTAATACGGGAGTCGTAAATTTACGTCGCCACTGGAAGACGACGTAAATTTACGTCGGGCAACTTTTCAGACCGACGTAAAAAGGGTCAAAATCGTGCCACAAATTTACGTCGGACATGGCCTTGTCCGACGTAAATTTACGTCGGTCTTTGCCAGGCCCGACGTAAATTTACGTCGGACAACGCCATGTCCGACGTAAATTGTGGCAGTTTTTTTTTTAAAAACGTTTGTAAATTGATATACCCAACACCTGCATATAAATATAATCCAGAATACCAAATCTAAACCAGGCAGTCCAGAATAGAAATTCAAATTGTATTTCAAAATTGAATGACAAAAAGAAAATAATATATAAATCTTAAAAAACATAAATTATGACAATGTAAATCCTATTATCCTAAAAAAGCTATAAAACATGTTTGTCAATGCTATCTAAATAACTAACTATCAAACTATAAACATAATATCTAACTAACTAAACTTAGAAAAAAAGTTGCCCATTGTTCTCTTATCTTGAGCATCTCATCTTCGGGCAATGGAGATGGATCTTGAAAGACCTGAAAGGGTAATTTAAGTGTCATTAATATGCAATGTTAATTATTCTAAAGGTAAATATAGTTAAATAAATTTTGATATGAATTACCTGCGCCCAAGAATCAATAATACCCGCAGAAACTATGGCTTTCATCCAATACATGATGTAATAGCCACATTCAAACGAGTCTTGTTGCTTATTACACTAAAATGAGAAACAAATAACTATTAATTCCAAAGTCAATAAATTTAAATATTATTGACTGTATGAATTAATTTGCTAACCTTAGGGTATATGAAATGCAATGACTTTGATGATCTGGCTCTTCCACTTAATATATTAGCTCCAGACACGATTCTAATTAATTGAAATAAAAATAAATGTTAGCCAATATATATAATTACAGTGTTAAAACATAATGAAAAAATTTAGTTACCCATGTAATTGGCTTTTAATTTCCTGGCTTGGTTTTCGATGAAGTGAACAAAACCACACCACGGTATATTCCTTAGGAATGATTACCATTAACTGCCAATGAGACCTACATTGTATGACAAACAAATCAGTTAAAAAATTACCATGATTAAAAAATCAATTAAAAAACTAACCCGTCAATGTATGGAGCCATGTATATATGTCTTCTTGAGTCACTCATCCATGTTTGCATATATTGTTGGATCTGGACCTGAGTGTTTCCTGATTTTTGGATGGATTGAGGCTCAATAAATCCATATACTTCTGCTTGTGCTTGCTCCACACTCAATTTGTCCATGTACCTAACACAAATAATTATTATAAGTTAAATGTAATTATTGTAAATTTAGACTCATAAAAGAAAATATGACTTACATGGCCCACAACTGTATGATAGATATATTTAACATGGAGGTTCCCCCAACAATCTCTAATGCATCAGGCAGAGATATGTATAGTGGAACATCAGAGCTATCAACTCCAAAAACTCTAATGTCCCACTGCAATTGAATTGGTTGCTTCTTTAATCGTGGTAATTTGATTAGAAGCTTAGATATGGGATCATCCTCAGCTTCTGCGATATTAGCATCATGAACATGAGGTTCTCTCATGACCTCCTTACCACGATCGATAAAATCCTAAAGAAATAATGAAAATTAGTTAAACAATAATAGAATTATAAGAATCTAAAGGAGCAATAATATAATTACCTTTGCCCGTGCTGAAAGCGGCATGACCAAACATTTTGGCCAAGCTAAGAATGTGCCGGTTGCCTGCCCCACTAGTTGAACCTCTGTATTGGGCAAAGGCACTAGAGCAGCAGCATCTTGAACTTGGTCAACCACAACCCGTGTCCAGTCTGGCTGTAGAGGGACACCATGGATGGTTGAGCCACCCTCAAATACTCGGCCAATAGCCACTAACCGTGGGGGGTCATCCTCAACATATAACTCGCACTGGTTTGGTACATCAGTGTGAGCATGTTCCCCTGAGAAATTTGGAGCAGCACAACTCCCTTTAGTGCTGACTCGAACACCATCATGAGCAACTGCAGTCTGTTGCTGAGAACGAGCCAAAAGTTCAAACTTCTCTTCAAACTGTTTTTCAATATTCTTCAGTTTCTCTTCAAACTGCATCTCCAATCTCTGCTCCAATTTCTGTATAACCTCTTGACTGCAAGAGTCGACAGTGCTCCTCGATGATCGGCCACCAAAGAAATCTCGGTGGCTCCAAGAACCACCAACACCACGCACACGACCTCCGTGCTCTGGCTTTCCTATGGCCGTTGTGAGGATATCATTCCGACCATCGGAAACAAATGAGCCTTGGGTGCTCTGCTCAACTAAATCCTCCTGCAACAATAAGGAAGATTAAAAAATCTTATGAATTAAATGAGTTGAAATGAAGAGTCTTAATTTGTATATTTTTACTTACTATTTTATTAGCAACGACCCTTGCAGACTCAGAAGTCATTTGCCCATCTGGTTTTGTCCGGGCTGCTATCCACATCTCATGGCGGGGAGGTGACTCCACACGGTCAGCATCCTCAACCCCTGCTGCCTGTGCCCTAGCCTTCTTCATTTGCTTTTTTTTTCTTTCATATCCCCCTCTTGACAATAGATGGGGTGCATCATTCTTGGCTTGTCGTTCTTGGGCAGCTATTCTTTTAGCCTGCAATAATACAAAAAAAAATGAGATAAATTAAAATATACCTTAAGTATTTGTGTCAATGTAAAAGTTATCGATAACTAACCTGCCACGAAGGGTCCAATCGAGTGGCACAAAATTGCATCCACTCCTCATCAGTGATCTGGTACTTTAGACAGGGAGTCTCATTTTGGCGCTCTCCAAATACATACTCCCGTGTCAAGAAAGTCTTGAAGTCTCTCCACCTGCTGGCAAGGGCAGATAACATCTTCCTCCTCATGCCCTCAGTGTTGGGAATGTCAAAATTTTGCTATGAAAATAACAACAAATAATAAATAATGTATTTAAGTTATATAATATTGAAAGGATGTGAAAGTATATACCTGAATATCCTGCCACATGAGGTTCTTGTCAACCTCCTGAACGTCATCCCATGATGGAATGATAATAGAAACATGTCGTCGAGCTAGGACTCCCAAATAGCTCTTAAACTTGGCAGCATTTGGGCCTGATGCCTTGCCAGAACGAGGATCCACCTCAACCGATGTCCTCTCCTTGGCAATGCGCCCAGCTGTCAACCCAGACAATCGAGTGACAGATCTACCTTCCCTCCTTCCACTGCCAGACCCAGAATCCTCCATAATCCTGAAAAAATTAAACTGTCATTATTAAAACAATGAATTAATTGAATAGACAAATAAAGTAAAAAAGATAATAACAATATAGCAACAAAATAACTAATAAAAAAACAAATAATACATAAACAGAAACCTATTAGGTTGGAATGTTTTCCCATATTCCTTCAGCATGATCACTTCGAATAGCATGTATTTCGTCCACTTCATTGTCCGCAATAGGACCAAATGATCTGCTTGAAAAAGACGGTGTCTCATGCATATCTAGAGACTCATCTTCGTGAGTTCCATGCATGGTTCTTCCTTCGAGGACCACTGACCATTTCTCATTACATGGATCATTTACATAAAAAATTTGTCTTGCTTGATATGCCATAATAAAAGGTTCATCCTTATAGCCGACCTTATTCAAATCAACCAAAGTAAACCCTAAATCATCTGTCCGCACACCTGTATTGCCATCAACCCATTTACACTTGAACACAGGCACTCTAAACGTAACATAATCAATTTCCCATATGTCTTCTATGACTCCGAAATAACTCATGGATGCTGTAATGGGATTTTTATCTTTTGAACTAGCAAAGTGCACAGCCTCAGCCTGAATTGTAACCCCACTATTTTGTACTCTACTTTTGTCATCTTCTGTTTTTGTATAGAAACAATATTTGTTAATGTCATACCCACCAAATGTAATGACATCATTGTTAGGCCCACGCGCGAGTCTCAAAAGTGTATCAGAAGCATTAACCTCACCATAAACCTTTTTCTTAAACCAAGCTAAAAAACTCTTGTTATGTTCATTCAATACCCATTTCTCAGTCATCCGAGGGTGTGCTATCTTGATTTCATCTATGTGTTCTGATATGTAAGGAATTACTTCATCAGTGTTGTTCAATATGTACAAATGTGCTTGGTCAACTTCTGTTCGACTCACAGTTCTAATCTTTAAACTTCGACTACCCTTACCAAATTGTTTCCCATCATGTCGAGTCTTGGGAATTCCTATTGGTTCTGATTTCGACATGTACCCAGAACAAAACTCAATGGCTTCTTCTGCAATGTACCTCTCCACAATAGAGGCTTCTGGGCGGTATTGATTCTTGACATATCCTTTTAAGATCTTCATATATCTCTCAACAGGGTACATCCATCTAAGATAAACCGGGCCACACAATCGAATCTCCCTAACCAAATGAACTATCAAATGCACCATGATATCAAAAAATGAAGGTGGAAAATACATTTCCAATTGACACAAGATTGTGATTGCTTCATTTTCTAACTCATCTAACTTTATAGGGTCAATTACTTTGTTGCAAATGGCATTGAAGAATAAACACAATCGAGTAATAGCAACTCTAACAGAAGATGGTAAAATGTTACGAATAGCCACAGGCAAAAGTTGTTGCATTAACACATGACAATCGTGAGACTTTAAACCAATTAACTTCAAATCTTGCATAGACACCAGACTCTTAACATTTGAGGAGTACCCTTGTGGAACTTTCACACTGCTTAAGCACTCACAAAAGCTTTTTTTTTCTTTCTTTGATAGAGTATGACAAGCTGGAGGCAAGTAAGTGCGTCTTCCAATAGACTGAGGATGCAACTCATAACGTATACCCATGTCCACCAAATCTTGTCGTGCTTTCACTCCATCTTTAGTCTTTCCTTTGATGTTTAGCAATGTCCCAATTACACTATCACAAACATTTTTCTCCACATGCATCACATCTATGCAGTGTCTAACATCTAACTTGCACCAGTAAGGAAGATTAAAGAATATTGATCGTTTCTTCCAGATATTTCTCTCAGTTGACTTCTTTTGCGTCTTTCCGAACACAATGTTAATGTTCTTCACCCGTTGATATACTTCTTCACCATTGCGCGGTGTCGAGGCAATTTCATCCTCTTGACTTCCATTGAATGCTTTCTTCAATCTACGGTATGGATGACTACGAACAAGAAACTTACGATGCCTAGTGTACGCAGTCTTTTGCCCATGTTTCAATTGGGTATAACTTGTGTTTTCTTCACATATAGGACATGCATAATGACCCTTCACACTATACCCACTCAGGTTACCATATGCTGGAAAATCATTTATTGTGCAAAATAACATTGCACGCATGGTAAATTTTTCTTCACGATATGCATCAAACACCTCCACTCCTGTGTCCCATAACATTTTCAAGTCATCAATCAATGGACTAAGATACACATCTATGTCATTTCCTGGTTGTCGGGGACCTGATATCATCATAGACAACATAATATATTTTCTCTTCATGCATAGCCAAGGAGGCAAATTATAAATGACCAACAAAACTGGCCATGAACTGTGTTTACTACTTAAGTTCCCATAAGGATTCATGTCATCTGTAGCTAAACCAATTCTCAAGTTTCTTGACTCTGCACCAAATTCTGGAAATGTTTCATCAATCCTCTTCCATTGCGGAGAATCAGCTGGATGTCGAAGAAAGTTGTCACATTTTCTACCATTTTCATGCCATGTGAGGTTTTTTGCATCTTCTTTAATGGCAAACAATCTTTTAAACCTAGGTATTATTGGCAAATACCATAAGACCTTAGCAGGGGGACCCTCTATTTCTTCCTCACCATTACTTCCATCAGTTTTCTTTTTGAACCGCGACAATCCACATGTGGGACACACTTTCAGTGTAGCAAAATCATTTGTATATAATATGCAATCATTAGGGCACGCGTGTATCTTCTTATACTCCAAACCCATTGGACATAGTATCTTTTTTGCCTCATAGTTGCGATTAGGTAACGTGTTATCTTCTGGAAGCATCTCCTTCAATAACTCCAACAATTCTGTGAAACTTTTATCAGTCCAACCATTTCTTGCTTTTAAACTAAACAATTTTAAAGTTGCTGATAATCTTGTAAACATACTGCATCCTGGGTATAATGGTTGCTCAAAATCAGACTTTAAGGTATCATACACATGTGCTCTTTCAAAATTTTCTTCACCAACATCACGTATCATCTCTTCTAAGTTATCGTTCATCCCTTCAAAATTTTCAGTTGTTGACATTGTTGGAATGTCTAATATTTCTCCGTGCCATGTCCATACTGTATAACTCTTCACAATACCATATATAAACAGGTGATCACGTATTTCTCCAACTTCTTGACGTATCTGATTCAAACATCGAACACATGGACAATAATATGCCCCTTTGATGGGTTTCCCATTTTCTCTTGCAAATTGTAAGAACTCTTCAACTCCATTTCTGTACTCTTGACTAATGCGACTTGCATTCATCCAACTTCGATTCATTATCTATATATTAACACAAATTAACTATTGACTCAGTTATTCATAATTTTTTTAACCTAAACTACAACCCTAAAAAATCGATGGTAAACTAAAGGTCAATGCCTAAAAAAGTCTCTTCTTTAATGCATCTGGAACGGCCGTACTGAAACTAGAACGGGACGTTCCAGATCATCAAATTACAACAAAAAAAATTCCAGCAGAACGGGCCGTTCTCCATGCGGTACGACCCGTACTGCTTGCAGAACGGCCCGTTCTGCAAGGAGAACGGCCCGTTCTGCAAGGAGAACGGCCCGTTCTGCAAGGAGAACGGCCCGTTCTGCAAGGAGAACGGCCCGTTCTCCTTGCAGAACGGCCCGTTCTCCTTGCAGAACGGCCCGTTCCAGAGGAACAAATAGCAAAAAAAAAAACAAATAAATTACGGGGACAACAAACTAACCTCAAACGACCAACGTGCTGACACTTACAAACTTGGATACGTTGAATGTAGCCGTAAACGCAGAGGGAGACTCAAGTAATTCAGAGGATTTCGTATAAACTGTGAGCGCGGGAATGAAAATGGGACTTTGGGGGCAATATAGGAGAACTATTACGTCGGATAAGGCGTCGCCGACGTAAATTTACGTCGCCCTTGTTGAACTCCGACGTAAATTTACGTCGGATTTGGTTGGGACCGACGTAAATTTACGTCGGACTACAGGGAACCGACGTAAATTTACGTCGGAATAGTGGTACCCGACGTAAATTAACGTCGGATTGGAGGTACCCGACGTAAATTACCTAATTTACGTCGGTCTAAGAGAGGTCCGACGTAAATTAGTCTCCACTTATTTACGAAACTGCCACCGCGTTTTTACAACGTCGGTGTTTGTGGTTTGCGACGTAAATTGGGTGACGTAAATACCCTTTTTTGCACTAGTGGGAATTAGTTCTCTACAACATGGTGAACTAATATTTGAATCTTCAAACAGAAAAAATACTCACATTTAATGTCTAATTCAAACAAAATATCATTTAAAAAAAACATGTAATATATATATATATATATATATATATATATATATATATATATATATATATATATATATGGGGAATGCTAATATACTCCCACCTATTTTTTAGTGGGAGTATGTTAGTAACCTACACCAAAATTTTAGGACAAAAAAACTATTCATTTCTTTTGATTTGGTTAATTCGTACAAAGGATATTAAAGTAATTTAATTTAATTTTAAATGAAAAAATAAATAAATTGGAGAATGAAAGTAATAAGAGAGAGAAAATATTTTATTTTTATTTAAAATTAAATTAAATTACTATAATATCTTTTATACAAATTAACCAAATCAAAAGAAATGAGTGATTTTTTTGTCCTAAAATTTTGGTGTAGGTTGCTAACATACTCCCACTAGAAAATAGGTGGGAGTATATTAGCATTCCCCTTTGATAAATATAGCTTAGTATATATTAATATACTTTTACAAAAATATAAATATATAAGATAAGATATATATTTCTAATTAATATACTTATATTTTTGTAAAAGTATATTAATATATAATAATTTATATTTATAAAATTATTAGTTTATCTATAAATATACTAATAATATTATTAATATTAATTTATCAGTAATATTATAAAAATAATAATATATAAATTTTATTTATTTAATAATAATAAATATATATTATTTGATACAATAATGAAAATTATAATATATGTTAACTTAAATAGATAAATAATTGTATAAAATTGTATGTATATATATTAAAATTATTAAATTTTTAATGGAAGAGACTAAAATGACACAATTATGATATTCGAGGGACTAAAATTGTTCAATTAAAAATTGAAGGACCAAAATTGCACAATTGTAATCTTTAAGGGACTAAAATTACCCAATTAAAATTTTGGGAATCAAAATTGCACAATTACAATACTTGAGGGATAAAAAATGTAATTAAGCCAAAAATAAGTGAATTGAAAAATGAAGGATCTGTTGCTTAGCTTAAGCAACTCTTCAAGCACCAGTCATTCGAGATGCTCTAAGTTGGCTTCTCAATTTGTTTATTAAATATTATTTATTATTTATTTTATAACTTACGGTATGTGTTAATTTGTGTTGTAATATAATATTATTATTAAATGACTATTAGCACTTGTAATTTTTAAGGATCATTATATATATTTTTTCATAAAGATTACTAGTTGTAAACTTATTAATTGAAAATTTTAGATTTAATAATTCATAATTTATAATTTTTGTTCTGTAGTCTTGAATTTGAAAGACAAATTTAAGTTATGGGTTTAAATTTGTCAATTGTTATTAATTTGAAATAATGGTAAAATAAAACAAATACACACATATACACATAGTAACAGATCCAAAAATTTTAGATAGTGGAGACAATATTTATTCATATATTTGTAGTATTCAAAATTTTACATATAACTTTTAAAAGTATAAATATATATCATAATTATTTTGTACAAGTTTTTATATCTACGATTACGATTAAGGATAAAAATAAATTAGGTCAGACTAGGTTATATTATAATTTAGTAGGTTTGAATCTAACTTTCTTAAAAAAAGTATATCCTATATATGATATATTTATCTACCATAGACATTTTTTAAATGTTTGATTAGAACTACAATCTTAAATATCTACTATATAATAATTTAACATTAATAAAAACATAAAAATAAATATGTTAAATTGTAAAATCAAGTTTAATTTATTTATGATATAAACATGTTTTTAATATCTAATATAAATTTTTAGATGATAATTTATTTTAAAACATTTTATAATAAAAATTCTAAATAGAACATAAATCTTCCAATCTTTCCTATTTTGATTATTTTTTAATCCATGTATACAATCTTACAATTTTTACTATTTTAATTTTTTTTAATCAACATATACAAAAATAAAAAACACAAAAGGTAAACATGCATGTTGCAAATTTTTTTTTTATCAAAAATTAATTTTTTAAATATATTACATTATATATGTGAGCATTTATAATTAAAGTTTTTAAAAAATTTGATTCGTTATTAATGAGTATTCTTTATCACATATGAAAACTAATCTTCCTCAAAAGTTTGAAAATATCAAATAAATGAACATCTCTTCCAAATTTATATTTAATACATAAGATAATTTAAATATATATGTTTATTTTATTAGAATATAACTTTTATTTTTTTAAAAATATTTTTTTTGATAAAAAATATGTATGTGTAAATGGAAATGGGGGCAAGTGCCCCCACACTCTTGTATGTAGATTCGTCCCTACATACATACACACACACACACACACATATATATGAGGATGGATCCATTTACTCTAGAGTAAGTTTATCTAAACTTACTCCATTCAATAACTTATGTTCTACATCAAATTTTAACGATCTAACCATTGAATTTAAAGTTCTATTATTTTATTCTGAGCAAGCACACCTAAGTCTTTGTAGTATAATAAAAGGTTGTCGATCCTTAGGGACTTATGAAGTAGATCTTGATTTCTATTATACTAATTGCTACTTGTTAATTTGAACTTTGAATGTTCATGATTGTTAAATATTTGGTATGAAGATTAATTTAGACTTAAGTAACCAGAACCAAATTAAATTTGAAGAAAAACATATATATTAAGCAGTTGGGATTAAATTTCATCAACCTCTTTCCTGTGTATTCCTAATGATTCTTGCAAATATTTCCATTATTCATTACCGTTGAGTTCTCTATATTCATTCTGAACCAATTCTTTGACATCAAAAATTCTAAGATATTTAATTCAATGAATGATTCCTCACTTCATCTAGTTAAACGTCTCGCATTAAGAATAAGAACTTTTACAACTATCAGTTCCGAAACCATTCCTAGCTTTCAGAACTAATAGGTGATTAGGCATGGCAACGGGGCGAGGCGGGGGTGGGTTTTACGTTCCCCGCCCCCGCCCCCGCAAATTTAAACCGCCCCCACCCCCGCCTCCGATACTCGTCGGGGATAAAATCTAGGTCCCCATCCCCACCCCCGGCGGGATTCGGGTTTCCCCGCCCCGCCCCCGCCCCCGCTTTTATTTTTTTTTCTTCTTTTTTTCTTTTAAATAAATATGAACAATTTAAAAAAATAAAAGAAAAATAAAATAATATAAATTTTTACATATAAATATTTATAATTTTGGTTTATATATATATAAATAATTTTTAATTATATTATTAAGCGGGGCGGGGGCGGGGGCGGGTGTGGGGACGGGGGCGGGGTGGGTATTTACATCCCCGCCCCCGCCCCTGCCCCTGATTTTATCAATCGAGGAAAACCCGAACCCGATAAACACGGGTTTTCCCCATCCAAATCGGGGCAGGTTCGGGCGGGTACCCACGGGGGCGGGTTAGATTGCCATGCCTATAGGTGATTCATTTCAAATCTAGATTCAGAAAATATTTCCCAACCATATTCTAAATTCGAGATCAAAGATAAATGATCAGTTTACCAAAGCATTAAGAACAGAATCCAAATTACTAGCACTGAATAATAGATGTAATATATATATATATATATATATATATATATATATATGAATCAAAAAGGAATACACAGGAGTTCAATTATTATATTCAATCCCAACCAAAGAGCTTTAGCTCTTCGTAGTAGAAGATATCATAAGATGAAAATAGCAAGGAGAAAGGTAGAAGAAAGAGATTGATCCTAAAAACTCTGTTCCCACGAGCTCCAGGGTGTTGCATTTGGTGTATCTTCCTCTGTTCTTATTTTGTACAACCTTTGATAACCTCTTTTCTCTCACTTTGGTCCTTTTATATGTGTTGGAGTTAAACAGAGCAGGCAGGAGAGAGAAGAAACTGCTCAGCGCCTAGGAAACAGCTGAGCAGATTGGAGAATCCTTCATCATGAAGAAATCCGAAGGGTTGAGCCCTTCTGATCCGCTAAGCGCCTTGGAGAATCCTTCAACCTTAAGTATGCCAAAGGGCTGAACCCTTTAGATGCACTGAGCGCCTTAAAGGCCGAGACTGCTTCTTCATCAATGGCTAAATCGCTAAGCCCTTTTAAGGCGCTGAGCCTTTTTTCCCCTGCTCCACTTGGGTTGCTTGCGGCGTTAAAAATTCTCAGCCTTTTAAAAGGGCTGAGCCGTTTGCTTCCAGAAACTTCTTCTTGTTCCAATCTCCAAAATCTACAAAAGAAAGGGAAATTTTGCTCATAAGAATCATCACTCTATACAATCACTTCAATTAAAGACCCCTTTTTTGATTCGCTTTGTACTTGCTATAATTTTGTCATTCTATTAAAAAAAATTGTGCTAGACAAGTGTCCTATTTCAATATTTTCTTTAGAAAAATTTGACACTTATCAGGTTCTTAATGCATAGATCAAGTCTGCAGATTTTTAGAAAATTTGAAAATCATTTAATACTTCATTTCATTAATTCAAATTGACGGATAATCATAAAATCATTTTATACATTGATTTGAATTAATGAAATGAAGTATCAAATGACTTTCAAATTTTTAAAAAATTTACAGATTTGATCTATGTATTAAGAGCTTTAAATTCAACAGATGGATCGTTGAAATTTGATATAGAACATAAGTTATTGAATGTAATAAATCTAGATAGACTTGCTCTTGGAGTAAATGAATCCCTCTTTTATATATATATATATATATATATATATATATATATATATATATATATATATATATATATATTAATTTTGGCGAGCCAACAACCCACCTTTAATTAAGTGGGACAATACAATATTTCTAGTACACCTCATCCCATTTATGGCATGTCAATGGCAACGAGTTGGCCAAAACAAGTTGAATTTGTCTGTTTTGCCACCTCTAAATGTGTTAGGGAGTGTATTAGTTTAGGATTTTATAGGATTTTAAAAGACTTTTTTTAAGTAAAAAAGTTCGTTGGTATTTAATCAGGATTTTATGTCACTTAAAAATAGTCTAATGGTATTCAATATGGATTTTCAAGGGTTTTTAAAGAGTCCATTAAAATCTATTGATATTCATTTGAGATTTTTTACAACTTAAAAACAATCTATTGGTATTAAAAAATATAAGAATTTTTAAAGATTAACATATTAAACGGATTTTGAAGGACTTTTTAGTAGTATCTATAAATACCAAATTCATAAAACACTCCCATCCAAACCCATTAGAATTTGGAGGATTTTTGAAGTGACTTTTCAAGTGCTTCAAGAATTTTCAAGTGAGTTTTTCATCTTTTTTTTTTCTATGCTCTTGCCTTCTCCATTTTTTTCTCTACTAATAATACTGCATTACTTCCCATATATAATATTGTACTAGTACTATTTCCATTTCATTCCCCTATTTGGTGAAACTCTAGTACATAAATGACAATGCCATTGATTTGCTCTATTTTTTTCTCTGTTCTCTTTAATTGAGATGCTTTTATTTTGCTTCATTTAGTTGAGTTTGTTCCACATATATATAACAAAGAAAATGTTTGAAATTTCAACTTTTAAGTAATAATTTTTTTATAACACACATCAAGAAAAAGGAAAGGTGAAAGTTGAAATTGATATCATGATCTCTACAATCAACTGTAGATCTTTAAGACCTTGTAATCAATTTAAATTTATTAGAACATATATATATATATATATATATATATATATATAAGATTAATTTGAGTTAGGGTTTCTGTAAATAGAATGAGATGAGAATGGATCTTAGTTAGGGGAAGAACCCTCTCAGCACAAAAACAACGATCTCTCTTCCTTCCTTGAGTTTGTTACCGTTATTCTTCCTCTTTTTATGACTCAAAAAATATTTTATTTCTTTTTTTACTATGAATTTTTTTTTATTTTTATATTGTGAAATTTAGATTTTTATATTTTTAAAAGGAAATTAACATAAGATATTGTGGTATCTTAGAATTTAATACTAAAAATATTTCTTCGCGAGTGATTAATTGAAAGCAATTAAAAATTTAAAAATTTGTCTTTGACTCTTTTAAATTTGAATGTATGAAAAAAATCTTGAACTTTTATCGTATGTCAATCCACGA
This sequence comes from Cajanus cajan, assembly GCF_000230855.2. Lineage (NCBI taxonomy): Eukaryota > Viridiplantae > Streptophyta > Magnoliopsida > Fabales > Fabaceae > Cajanus > Cajanus cajan. The sequence continues at coordinate 10,910,091 of NC_138519.1, forward strand.
AATTTTGCAAAGTTTACAAAATTTCGCAGAATCCATTAAAAGTCTTAAAATTCTAACTTAAAAGTCTTAGAATCTATTAAAATTTTGATTTAAAGTCTTACAAAATCCTATAAAGTCTTAAAAGTCATAAAAATCTTTCAAATCTTTTAAAATTCATAGGAATTTTTTTTAACTAAAAATAATGCCCTTTAAAATTTTAATCAAATACACCTTTTTTAGATTATAACTCACATTTAATTTTAAGATAATATCAAAATTTATCATAAATATTTTTATTGGGCTTATCGTATCTTTCACTCTAGAGCTGCAATCAAACAATTTGTAAATACTGTTCAATCTTCTAACTTCACATTTGACATATTAGGTCTTTGATATAAGAATATAAATTGAAGATATAACATTAAGTAATGATATAACAAAAATAATATATAAATGAGGACAACCACACTTTATGAGATAACTATTCAAAATAAATTTGATGGATAACCTACATTCTTAAGACTCTTATCCATAAATAACAAATAACATTCATACCAAAACTATAATTTCTTAGAAGCAAATAATTACTTATATTTACTTGCCTTTTTTTGCCATCTCCATTGATTAATTAATCTTAAAAAGCAACCTAATTGATTTCCATACATATGATAATTAAGGTTACATAAAATAATTTAGATCATGCTGCCTTTGTTTGTTTAACATTAATTAATATATGATTTATTAACTAGAAATATAATATATGAATATTGACAACAAAATATAGAAGTTGAACTGAATTCTTAACCAAGATTACATTCGGAAAATAAAAATAATTGTTGAAAAGAAATAACAGAAAACAATGAAGTGGTAATAGAAACCTATGTTTTCAAAATTAATATCGCTTATTTTCATTCCATTAACTAATGTTCATTCATTGAAAATAGAAAATATGAATATTTATAATAAACTAGAAGTTGAACTGAATTCTTAACTAAGATTATTTTCGGAAAATATAAATAAGTTTTCGAAAAGGTATAACACAAAACAATGAGCAGCTGTAATATAAACTTCCTACTTTAGATGATATTTTTGTTTAATTTTCAAAATTAATGTTGCTCATTTTCATTCCATTTACTAATGTTCATTCATTGTCAGACAATGTGCAAAACTGAAAGCAAAGTTTTAGAATATGAATTTAGATATATCTCAATCTTCCAAAAATCAATTTATAAAATAAATATTATTATTTATTTATATATTTTATTTTACTCTTATCACTAATTAATGTAAAGTAGCTGTCTCATTCTCATACCTACAAAAGCTATAACTCAATATTGTCATTGTGCTGAGTAAAAATGTTGATGTGGTACTACTCACAAAAGTAAGAAATTCTATGATGCAATTGTAAAAAATATGCAACCAATAATTTTATTCACTTTTTTCAAAAAATTAAATATATATTCAAACTTTAACCCTCTATTATTATAATAAGTATGGTCACATATATAGAATGTTAGGAGAGAGAGGGACTCAACTAATCTAAGTTAGTTGAAATTTTGGAACCGCAATCATAATTTAGAACCACGAGGACATGGATCCCATTGGGTGCGTCTGAGGCACTAAAATTTCCAAGGTCCATGCTACTGTGATTGATAAAGTAGAAAGCCATTTCGTGTAGTCCTTTTCCTTAGTTATATTATGGTGCATGTTATATTTATATAAATGTGTAGCAAACAAAGGTGAAAATACAGGCCACCAAATTCGATGTATAATATATGTTCTCTTGCTTGTAAAGATGTTTAAACTCAAAAAGAAAACTATACTAAGATATCTTATTATATTCAATGTATCACTTATTTAGAAACTGACTCTTGTATCGCTTTATTTTCCTTTCACCCAATACCTTTTCATTTTGTGTTGAACTCTACATATATATTAGTAAATTCTAATTAATGTATTATGCAAGTCCCAAAAGAAAAGGGCATCGAATATAACAAGCACTAACTTGGTCCAGAAAATTCTCCCTAACCTTAAATGAAGCTACAATGACAGGTATTGTTGATAGACATAATAAGCTTAGTTGCTCTCTAAGTTATCCCAATTTTCTACTCAACTCCTGCACTGGCTCGAGAAGCACTGGTGGAGCTTTTCCTACCTTGTAAAAGATATATAATTCATGTTTATGAATTTTCAATGAATATATCAACAATGTATGTCACATTTCTTTTTTAATTTATGCATATATTTTATTAGCTAGTATTATTTATATTTTCTTTATTATTTTAACTTTATAATAGTTATTTATTATATATATATATATAACGAATTTATTATATACAGAATAATTATTTAATACATATATGATAATTATTTATTATATAGAATAGTTTATGCAAATAGTTTACTATTATTTGTTTATATTTTATGAATATTATTTATATTATTCTTCTTATTATTTTAGTGTTATAATTACTTGTGAAGAAGAAACATGTCGTTTCTCTGTGTATTTTATTTAACAGTTGATGAAAAATTGCACAGACAAAAGTTCCTAAACAAAAGATTAGAAAAAGCAAACAAGAACATTTAAAGGTAAAACTTTTTTAATAAAGTAGAGATCAAAAGTAGTTGAAGGTAAATATATCTCTCTTATATAGAGAGAGAGAAAAAATACAATGTGCATTAGTAGTATTTTCTCATAATAATATACAACATTTATAATTAAATAATAATAATAATAATATAATAATAATATAATAATATATAAGTGGTATTTTATTTAACGTACTTGATGTGATCAATTGCTACAATAGAAAGTGGACCAGTTTTTATAAATAAATAAAAATGGTGAATTAATTCTCATCAGTTTCAATAAATTAATAGCAAATGAAAAACTAGCTAGTCTCTAATATTATTTCAATTTGAGTCTAAACTAGTAGTTGTTTCTAATATTTTTTAAGACCATTAGAGACTGCACATCAGGTCTCTGCAGTCTCTAATGACATTTCAATTAATAAAGACAAGTTTTTTGGTTTCCTAAAATATCTTGAACTATGGCCATCTTCACTATTTTTTCTGGCTCTTGGCTGTGTTGAGTGCGTTGAATTTGGGAGTTTTTCTTCTGGTGGTTAGCTGGTACTCATTCAACACAATGGTACCAAGCCAGTAATAACATTCATGGAAAATCCTATAATAATTTAAGAGAAAGGATTAAATATATTTAATCCATGAACTGTTGTAAATTTTTATTTTTATTTTTAACAATTTTTTATTAATTTAAATTTTTTAATTTTTATCAATTTTTATTTTTAGTTTATAATTCTTTTGTTTTTTTTTAACATTTTGATCTTTGATGTCAAAACTTTTTGTTCATGTAAAAAAATTTTGAAGTCCAAAATTAAAGAAAATTTGTTTAAAAGCTAAACAAAAATCGATAAATTGAAAATATTTAATCCTATCAAATTATGAGTCCAACAAGCTATTTTTAACGGTCACAACTTATTCATTTCATCTCAAAGTCATGTACTAATCCGTCTTTTTCTTTTGTCATTATAACGAATATAAAAACTAATTATCAACCTATGATAGTTAACCACTAAAATTTATAGAGCAATTCATACAAAATTGTTCCAATTTAACTATTTGTTACGAGATTGAGCTTTGGTCAAAGATAACTTCTTTTTATTAATAACCATTATACATTTTTCTTATGCTATGCACTTATCGTATCGTCCTTTATATGTATCTATAAATATATTCGTTTGAGAGAGCAAAGCCAGTTTGGAGCTTCAGCAAAGGTTGCCACCAGAAGTAGTCAAGTTGCATTAATTAGGTTTTTTTGGATAAGTTTCTACATAATGACTTCTAGAAGAAAAAAATACGAATAAAAATTAAAATAAATTTCTCTAAAACTAGTTTATATATAAATTAAAAACAAGACTTTAAAAAAATAAATAAGAAAGATTTTACAAACTAACTTATGCATGAACTAATTTTAATTCATAAAGAAATTTATTTCATTTTTTTTTTTTTTTTATTCTTAGAAAAACTTTAATAAATTTACCCAAACATTCAAAGGTGAATAAGGAGGTTAGACAACCCAATGTCCCAAAATATTTCCACGCACAAGTCTAGATTCATAACCCCAATAGCAGAACATATGAAGCGAAGAACATTTATAAGGAACCTTAAATATTACATTCTTTATTTCAACACATCCAAACAGCATCTACACAAATACAACTAAACATCTACGAGAATGATGGTAATTGACGGCAATGTAGAAATGAACCATAAGACCAATCTATACAAACACAATTAAACATCTTCGAGAAAGATGCTGATGCCTAATGCCAATATACAACTGGACCAGAAATCCAATGTAGCAAAATCTCAATGAGAATTTTATTTTGATCTATACAATATTCTAAATTAACAATTAAAGATTAATTTGTATTTATTGAACATGACTTTTATTGATAAAATATTATTTACACTAATAATAATCGATCATCAAATCGATCTCATGTCTTAAAACAAGTTTTATAATCACTAAAATAAGATACTTGATTACTCAACAAGAATTTAGTGTCGAGTTCTTTTGTATGTATATCGGTTAGAAATCCAGAGATACACAAGGAAGTTGAGCAAGCTAAGAACACTCAAAAGCCAGAAGAAGTAATCAAGATGGCCCCTATTAAGATTATCTGGGATCCAACCAATCCTTCCATGGGTTGTGGTGATTTTTGTGACAATGAAAAGAAGCAAAGTACTCGCATAATTTCCCAATGCAGTAGTAGTGAGTGACAAAGCTGCACACAAGCTTTTCATGGCATCAGGTGCCTGTCCATAAAAGAACTCCATTTGGCCAATGTTGGTGAAAACCTCAGCAGCTCCTACAATGAAGTACTGAGGCACTTGCCAGAATATCGACATGGGAACGGTTTCGAGATCATAGTAGTTGTTTCTTCTGACCATGTGAAGGCGAACAACCTCCAAAATGCCGGCAACTATCATGGAGATGATGGAGATGATTAGGCCAATGCCTATGCGTTGGAGCTGTGAGAATCCTTGTTCATGGCCAGTGAACTTTCTTGCTGAGGGCACAATGATGCGGTCGTAGATGGGGGCCCAGAAGATGACACTGAGAGTGTCAAAGAGAGAGAGGGATGCTGAGGGGATTTTGAAGTTGGGGCCAATGTGTTGGTCCATTGTGTTGCCTTGTAACACAAACATGGTGTTCATTTGGCTGTACACTGTTGCAAAAGCTATCAGGGATGCCCAAACTGGGAGCAGATGGATTACGGATTTCAGCTCCTCAATTTGTGTCACTGTGCACAGCCTCCATGAGTTTGGCCAACTAGTGCTGTGCTCTGGTTCTGCCTCTATTGCTGCCTTGTCCAAAAACCTGGAATCAACAACTTTCTCTAATACTCAAATAAAACATGAAAGACTTAATTGTACTATTTATCATTTGTCTACTGTAATTTAGTGAATTTTGCTATCAAACTTTTGAATCATACATTTTTTTCATTTAACTTTCGAATTTTTGTACATTATGTCACCTTATTAGTTGTGTGTTAATGTAACACATTAATTATTAATATGAAATATTATGTTACATCATTTATATATCATATGAGAAATTAATATTAACGGTAAATGTATCACATCAATGGTCAATATATCATATAAACATTAAACGTGTTATATTAATGGTTAATTTACCGCATCAAATAATTAATTAATGAGATAAAAAATTGTGTGAAATTTTGAAAATTAAGAAACAAAGTGTGTAAAATCAAAAGTTGGGTGACAAAATTTTAAAAAATCATAAAACATGAGGAGAAAAAGTTGATATTTCAGTTTCACCATTGAATCATTGATGCTTTTAATGTTAACAATGATATTCATATACTTGTAGAGTTCCTCTATCTCTCTTTCACCTAATTAGTGGATGAATATCACTATTCTTGCAAACAATAAAAATGCAAACATGATTTAGAAAACTCACTTTAACGTATTTGTGTGTTGAAGTTTGCGGCACCCTTTGATGTTAGACTCTGCATCTGCAGTCTCATAAAGAAGAGACTTATTATCTGGCACTTGTTTCCCAGCTTTCCTGCATGCTGCCACAATAACTTGACAGATCCTTGTAAGGGGACTACCTCCAGGTAGTTGAAGTCTGTACCATTTACTACCAAAGAAGAAAAATATAATTGCAATGATCATTGCTACAGCAGGTATTCCAAATCCCCATCCCCAACCCACATTCGTTTGTATCCAGACTAACACTGAGGAAGCAACGAGTGAACCAATGTTTATAACCAAATAAAACCAATTGAAGAAAGAGCTCTTCATTTTCCTCTCAGTGACATCATTTTCATCAAACTGGTCAGCACCAAAAGATGAGACACATGGTTTAATACCACCAGTTCCAAGAGCAATCAAGTAGAGTCCTATAAAGCAAACTGAAGTTTGTCCTAATGTTGGATGACAACCATTAGCATCACATGAAGGCTTTAATCCAGGGGCAATAGCAGAAAATGTAAGAAGTGTCATTCCCTAGAAAGTAAACAAACAAGCACCATTAGTAGGGCTTACCCTCCTATTAGTTTATATTTTTCCCTTATAATAATGTTCTGAAACACAATATATGTATAACATTAGTTCAATTTCTTGAAATTTTTAAATTTTTAAATGGAATAAATGATGAAAAGATAAAATTAACTACATTATTTTATAGTAAAAAACAAGTATGTCTAATTTGACAACTAGTTTGTAAGGTGAAAATTATCTAAATTTTATCAACATTAGTAACAACATTTTCAATGGTGGTTTTCATAAGTAACTTACAAGGTTTTTATTTTACTTTTAGTGGAATCCACCATGTTACATCATTTTTAAACAATGCACATTACATTTTTTTTATAAATTTTACTCTAATGGTGAGATCTTATAAGCAACTTATATAAATTTTTTTTATATTTTTTACTTCACTTTTTGACAATTTAAAAAATTAAGGTAAATATTATAATTAAATATTAATTTAATTAAACATAATAAATAATTTTTTTGATTTGTGGGAGTGATTTGTATTCTCAACAACCTTATTTATTTAAGAGTTGTTACTTATTTTTAAACAATTTCTTGTGTCATATCATTATATTCTAATGAAAGTTGTTAATAAATATCATTGTTTATTAGTAAGATACATCACAAAAATTCTACATTAGAGATACTCTTAAATTTTATCTACTAAACATACTATTTCAACACCGCAATTAGGATAGTCCAAAGAAGCTTCAATTAAGACAAGTCAGGGGTGACCATATTTAAGGTGGTTTTCCAACATGAACTCACACTATGAAGAGTATGTGCATATTAAATTCATTTATCATAACATAGACTTCAACAAACAAAAATGATTGCTCTTCATCTGAACTTACAATGACATAGATAATTGAGAAACTAGCAATTGTCCAGTATCTTCCCATATATGAATCAGCCAAAAATGCTCCAAGTAATGGGGTGAGGTAGCATGTCCCTGACCAGGTTGTGACATTATTTGCAGCAGTTGCATTTGATTGGTGGAAACGGGTGTGCAGATAGTTCACTAGGTTTGTACTCATGCCATAGTACGCCAATCTTTCACAGCACTCATTCCCTGCCATAATTTTTTTCAGCACCTTAGTGACATTATTTTTCTTTATATGTATGAATCGAACTCGGTACTAAACAAGTTTATAATAATTCAGACACTTAATTCAACTAACTGAGTTAGACCACCTTGATCTTAGTGTGATTTTAATACAGAAATATGCATATCTGAGATGGTATGGAAATAAAAGTAAGAATTAAAAGATCCAATACCAAGTATAAAGCGGCATGCTTTCCATCTTCCAGTCTTTTTCTTGCTGGCAGGATTTTTGTGAATGTTAAGTGTCCCATCTTCTGTATATAATCTATCTTCTGCCACATCATGTGATTCTATGCCATTTTCCATGGTATCATATACCAGATTTACTATTTTCTGCTTCTTTGTTCTCTGCTACACGTTTGTAGGGTGCTGGAAATGAGTGAACAAATAATCAGCATAACATACAGGAAAATTGAACAGGCTGCTATCGTGGATTTCATGTTATAAATGTGTAATGTATTTGAGTGTGCTTATGAGTAGGAATTGCAAAGAGAGGTTTAGCTAAGGAATGAATATGTGAGTTCATGAAGCTCCGTTCACAATTCTTGGTAAACAATGCGATAGTTAAAATCATAATAATGAATTAATGTAGCACTGCAGAAATGCAACAGAGAAGCCTTACAAGCTCTCCTAAATTTATAAAAGGAAAACGCAAAACTATTCAGAGCTAGTAATGCAATTAAAAAATGACATTTTAACCTACATTTTGCAATCACACAAGAACATATAAAGTTTTATAACATGGTAATGACCCTTAATTTCAAACTTCAATCAGTATTGGAATACAAACCAACCGCATGATAGCTACACCTAACAGAAACAAAGGATCCCTTATATGTGGAATCTAAAAGTCACTTTCTCATTATAATAACAAAACCGGTACACGGAAGAGAGAAAGAAAAAATGCTCGAAAAGCACACAGGAATCTTCACCAAAACCCAAGTGAAAAGTTTCCCTTTCGCCATGAGTGAAAAGGTATAGAAGAAGTGAATACCAAAAATGATAAAATAAGTCAGTGTGACACCATTGAAAAATCAATACTAAATGATACATGATTATTAAGCAATGACTAAAAAAAGGGACAAATTGGTCAAAAGTTATTAGCAAAACGGACCTCAGAATAACGTCAGGGTGATGATGTTTCTCTTCATACTGAGAAACAGGAATAAATGACAATGATAATACTGAGAATAAAACCCATTACATTTAAATAATGTGAAACATAACAATTTGCATTTGCAAGCCCAGAATTCATTATTATCAATGAAAGCAAACCCAACTCTAGGATGATGGGAAGGGAAAAAAAAAAAGAAAAAAAAGAACACACACATAAGAACCTATGAAAAATATGCATGCAAATATAGATAAACATAGAACCATGAAAGTTGAGACTATCTTACCTAAGACGATAGAACAGACCGTACGCAATTATGTAATGGTAGGGGATTATGAACCTTATTTAAATGTGGAATCCTGAACGTGAACAAACTAGGAATTGCAAAACCTTAACATGGATATCATCATTTCACTCAAAAAAGATAAGCACAAACGAAAAAAAATGAAGTAGAATGAGATCTTGTGTTTGGTTCTGTTGTCTCCTGAGTCTTTCTTGTGATCCTACGTTCTCCGACTTTAATTGACTTATTTTCGTCGATGTTAGCACGTGGCCATCACACATAACCCAGTTTTTCAGTTACGAGAGAGTTAATAAAAGGATAAAACTCATCCGTGGAAATTGACTGAAGTATAATAGAACAACACAATGTAAGAATTTCTGGTTATATAGGCAAAGTTAGAATTATGATTTTGCAACTACACTATTTTAATTCACTGTAACTAGTATATAGGCGTTGAAAAATTGACCTGTTTTTCTCGTGCACACTTTTTATTACTCTTAACATACATACATATTTGCCACTCTAATTTGACAACATTAATTAAACTAAAAATACAATCTGTCCTCTATTACTCCATAGTTGTGGAAATTTTCTTTATTTGGATCTTTAAATAATACGATTAATTAACATTTATCTTTTCATATTTTATAACGTAATTAAGCATAGTTTTTCAAACTTTTCTAAGGTCGGAACAGAAAATAACCAGGCGTCAAAATAACGAGAAAAATTCTTTCATTATTTATGGAAAAAAGTTACACTATCAATTAATCTAAAATTATTTTAAATATGACTTTTAATCAAAGTAAAAGTTTAATCAAAATACACAAAAAAAAATTAAAAAAATATTTTCATAGATTGTTATATGTATGCTACCTAGTCTTTATATATAAGCCGTTTTTTCTTTATTTTTGTTTGTCCCTTTTTATAAGATTCTCTATAAATTGCGAGTTGCATTAATTAATTCTTATTGTGACACCCTCTACCCGACATTCATAGCTACACAATAAATAGGAATAATTAAAATCTTTTATAAATAAAACTAGAATCTCAAATATCTTACGTAAAGAATTCACATTCACAAACTCATAAACAATATCTCTAATGCGAAAATTACAAAGGAAAGAAATTGAGATTTTTAAAACAGTTCAATGAAAATAACATTGTTAAGTCTCAATTATACCTCTTTTTGAATGAGATTTATTGAACAATTCTACTCATTCTTAACACCATTGCAAGATAATTGTTCCCTTTTTGATTCATCTTTTGTGCAGATATAGCTAACCCATTTTAGCTAACAATACCTTAATACACCTCATTTTTTGTGCAGGTATTGAGCTAGAGATTTGAGGATTGAAGATCTTTGGGATTGGAAACATAAGGAGCCAAGGAGCAGAGCAGAGTGGCTGCGCCGGGCGCAAGATGACGCCGCGCCGGGCTTGAGAAGAACAGAGCAGTGGACTTCTGGAAGTCATACATGCGCCGGGCGCGAGACTCCACCACGCCGGGCGTGATCAAGGCAGAGAGTACCTCAAAACTCTCTGGAATGAATTGCGCCGGGCTTAATAGAGAATTGCGCCGGGCTTGCTCTAAGGCAGAGAATGCTTGAAAGCCTCTGGAAGACACTGCACCGGGCGTAAAAAGTAATTGCGCCGAGCTTATAATGAGGCAGAAAGTGCTCAGAAGACGCTGCGCCAGGCGCGAAGACTTAGGCGTCGGGCGCAAAATCCTAATCTGACCTCCCAAGCTCGTATTTGAAGCCATTTTCGAGGGTTTCTCCCTCATTCACACATTGGACGAGTTTTAGGAGCTGTGGAAGGGATTCCCGAAGCTTGGAGCTGTTCGTGTGTGGATCTTTCCTTCGGTTTCTTCATTTCTCCCTTCATCTCTATTTTGTTTTGCCGTCATTTTGAGTGGTTCTACCCATTTTTTGTGGGGTTAGATGTAACCAACGAATTCTAGTGTAATCCTCACGTTCTCAATGATATATATATATATATATATATATATATATATATATATATATATGTTGTTCATTCATTGTTGTGTTGTTTCTATTCTTAATGCTTGCCTTGGATTGATTCTCCTTGCATGATATAGGTTCCATGAGTATTGGAAAATAACCTTTGAAACTAGCTCTGAAACAAATGCCTAGTGGGAAATGTATCTAGGAATGGAGTTTGGCCCATTAGTAGTCTTAAACCCTAGCCCGTAATGCGGGTGTAGATATTGGATACTCAAGGGATTGATATTCAATATCCACACCTAGGCTCTTGCTCTAAGGGATTAGGTTTGAGTAAACTATTGGGTTGACTAAGCAATGAATTTAACAAGAGATTAAGGATTCATTAGTTTAACGTTTGGTGAAATCTGACCCCACAATCTCACAATACCACAATACCATTCCTTACCTTTTCCACTCACAAAACAATATTTATTTACAGTTTTCATTCCAATAGTCACAACTTTGAATTCACTGCACAAACTATGAAATTGGAATTATTCTTTAGTCACGAATAGTCAATAAATGCTTATTTTACCTTCTAATCCCTGTGGATACGATATTTTTACTACTCGAACGGCCAGTATACTTGCCGTGTTTGAGACCGTTAATAGAATCTAACTGATTTATAGATTAAAACAAAAGTGTTTAAACGGAAATCTCAACAAGTTTTTGGCGCCGTTGCTGGGGATTAGCAAGGCAATTTAGTATTTATAGCTATTTGTGACTTGTTCCTTTACTTTTATTGTTAATTTTGATTTTAGCAAATGAATTCTTTGGGCTGACTTGTGCACTCTACTCTGTTGTTTTCTCTTGTATGCAAGGTACTATCCGAACTAGAGGTACTGCTTCTTCTGAGCCATTGTTGAACGATCCTGAGATTGAACGCACTGCAAGGAGGAATAACAGCAACAGGAGGAGAAGGAGGACTAGAGCAAACCTAGTCAGCCAACCAACCAATCAGATCCCTGAAGTTCTTGTCTCTGACATTCCTGAGTTCAACATGGAAGGTGAAGGTGACAATCATAACCGGAGGCGCACTATAGGTGATGCTTTCACCTACACTAGCCCGAGGGAATTCTCTAGCATTGTGAGGCCTACCAGGAATGACAGACTAGCAGAGATGAAGCCTGCACTCCTACAGCTTATCAGCTCTCACCAATTTTCTGGCCTGGATCATGAAGACCCACATACTCATCTCTACACTTTTTATGAGTTGTGCGGTTCAGTTGGAGTTTCTGGGGCTGATGAAGAGGCGTTATTCATGAGGTTGTTTCCATTTTCTCTGGATGGGAAGGCTAAGGCTTGGCTTCATTCTTAGCCAAACCAAAGCCTAGCCACGTGGAGGGATGTGGAAACTAAATTCTTAGCCAGATTCTTTCCCCCGTCCAAGAACACTGAGGCCAGAACTGCTATTGCTACTTTTGCTCAAGGTGCGGATGAGCCACTGTGTGAAGCATGGGAGAGATACAAATCACTGTTGAGGACGTGCCCCAACCATGGTTTTGAGGTAAAACATCAAGTGCAAACCTTCTGTAATGGTTTGCAACCTCAAACCAAGATGATATTGGATGCTTCTTTTGGAGGGTCAGTCATGTTTAGAACTGCTGAAGAGGCTATCACAATCATTGAGTCCATGGCTTCCACAGACTTTAGGAGCCAGCATGGTAGAAGCTCTTCACACAAGAGAGGAGTTTTGGAGCTGAGTACTCAAGATGCGGTGTTAGCTCAAAACAAGATACTTTCCCAACAAATTGAAGCCTTGAACCAACAAATGGCCAAGCTTCCTCAACAATTTCAAGCTATGCACGCTAATAATCCTCCTATGCAACAAGTATTGGCATGTGATTTTTGTGGAGGTGACCACCTTAATGGTTATTGTGCCGGTTCATCTAATTCCCAAGGTGAAGAAGTGAATTATATGGGGAATCAAGGGCGGCAAAATTTCTCTCAACACCCCTATCCGCAAAATTCAAATCAGGGGTGGAGAAATAACTATGGTGGAAACAAGCCAGACATGAATGCTTCATCAAGTAGCAGGCCTCCACATCAACACCAACACCCACCTTTATATGAAAGAACCACTAAGTTGGAAGACACATTGCAACAATTCATGCAATTGTCTATGTCCAACCAAAAGAATACTGACGCTTCAATCAAAAATCTGGAGATACAGGTGGGGCAAATAGCAAAACAGCTGGCAGAACAACAAAAAGGTTCTTTCTCAGCCAACACCGAGCAAAACCCGAAGGGGCACTTGAATGTTGTATCTACAAGAAGTGGTCGGGAATTTGTGGTGAAGGAGAATGAGAAGAAAAATGAGAGCGAGGAGAAAAATGATATGAGTGTAGAAGATGATGCTAGTGTTGATGAAGAGATCATTTTGGAAGGCCCAAGAGTGCTGAGAAGGAGTGGAGGAAGTGAGTTGGTTGAAGAAAATAAGAAGAAAAATGAAAATACCAAAAAGAATGAGAAAGAGAAAGAGATTGAAAGAGAAAAAGAAGGAGTCAGTAGAGAAAAAAATAAAGCACCCTTGGAGGAGAGGAGTATTGTGAAGGTGCCACCCACTAAGAGCTTACCGTATCCTCATGCACCTTCAAGAAGGGATAAGGAGAGGCAATATGCTCGGTTCTTAGAGATTTTCAAGACCTTGCAAATTAACATTCCGTTCTCCGAGGCATTAGAGCAAATGCCTACATATGCCAAGTTCATGAAAGAGCTCCTCACCAAGAAGAGAAAGTATTTTGAAGAGGAGACCATTACATTGGAGGCGGGGTGTAGTGCCATTATTCAGAAGATGTTCCCAACAAAGTCTAAGGACCCTGGTAGTTTCACTCTTCCAGTCACTATTGGGAGTTTAGCTATTGGGAAGGCTTTACTTGATTTGGGGGCTAGCATCAATCTTATGCCCTTATCGATGCTTCAGAGGATTGGTGATTTGGAAGTGAAGCCAACTCGCATGACTTTGCAGTTGGCTGATCGATCTGTGAAGTATCCTCATGGCATTGTGGAGGATGTTCTGGTGAAGGTGGACCGTTTCTTGTTTCCCGCTGATTTCGTGGTGATGGATATTGAAGAGGACATTGATGTACCTCTCATTCATGGTCGACCATTCATGAAGACTGCAAGAGTTCTAATTGATGTGGATGATGGGAAGCTTAAGGTGAGAGTGAATGATGAAGAGGTCAATTTTGATGTGTTTGATGCCATGCACTACCCCAAGGACAAGAGCAGTTGCTTCCGGGTTGATGTAATTGATGGCCTTATTGAAGATACAAGGAAGCATATCTCTTTTTCTACCCCTTTGGAGAAAGTCCTAATCAATATGGTTGAATACCTCCATGAAGAAGAAGATAGAGAGATTGAGGCATGTTTGAAGAGCCTTGATTCATATAAGGAGGTGACACCGGATTAGGGCATATGAAAGATTTGAAGGAGGAAGGGGAGGTGATTACCCCGAAGCTTGAGTTGAAATTACTTCCTTCTCATCTCAAGTATGTGTTTCTAGAAGAAGGTGGAAGCAAGCCAGTTATCATAAGTAGCTCTTTATCCACATTGGAGGAGGAGAAGCTTGTGAGAGTTTTGAAGTTCTATCAAGGGGCAATTGGTTGGTCTATTTCTGATCTCAAGGGAATTAGCCCAGCCTATTGCATGCATAAGATATTTATGGAGGATGAGTACAAGCCGGTTGCTCAACCACAGAGGAGGCTTAATCCTGTGATGAAGGAGGTGGTGAAGAAGGAAGTGATGAAGCTGTTGGATGCCGGCATGATCTACCCCATTTCTGATAGTGCATGGGTGAGCCCTGTGCAAGTGGTTCCAAAGAAGGGTGGCATGACGGTGATTCAGAATGAGAAGAATGAGCTAATTCCTTCTAGAACGGTCACGGGGTGGAGAATGTGTATTGATTATCGGAAGCTTAACAAGGCTACCAGGAAGGATCATTTTCCACTCCCATTCATGGATCAAATGCTTGAGAGATTAGCTGGCCAAGCTTATTATTGCTTTCTTGATGGGTATTCAGGCTACAACCAAATTGTGGTGGATCCGGAAGATCAGGAGAAGACCGCTTTCACTTGTCCTTTTGGTGTCTTTGCTTATCGGAAGATGCCATTTGGGCTGTGCAATGCTCCTGCAACATTTCAACGATGCATGCTAGTTATTCTCCGATTTGGTGGAGAAGAGCATTGAGGTCTTCATGGATGATTTCTCCGTGTTCGGGTCTTCATTTGACGAGTGCCTGACCAATCTTGAAGTGGTGCTTAGAAGATGCTTGGAGACCAACCTTATCCTCAACTGGGAAAAATGCCATTTTATGGTGACCGAGGGGATAGTCTTGGGGCACAAGATCTCTCACAAGGGCATTGAAGTTGACCCTGCCAAAGTGGAGGTAATAGAAAAACTCCCTCCACCCATCAATGTCAAAGGTATTAGGAGTTTCTTGGGGCATGCTGGCTTTTACAGACGATTTATAAAAGATTTTTCAATGATAGCCAGACCCCTAAGTAATCTCCTAAACAAAGACACTCCTTTTTGCTTCAATGATTCTTGTATGAAAGCTTTTGAAACTTTAAAGGCTAGACTTACCTCTGCACCCATAATCACTGCACCAGATTGGACATTGGATTTTGAACTCATGTGTGATGCTAGTGATTATGCGGTTGGAGCAGTCTTAGGCCAAAGGAGGACTAAAATTTTTCATGTTATTCACTATGCTAGCAAGGTTTTAAATGAGGCACAAATTAACTATGCCACTACTGAAAAAGAGCTGCTAGCCATAGTGTTTGCATTGGAAAAATTTCGGTCCTATTTGATTGGTTCCAAAGTGGTTGTGTTCACAGATCATGCAGCCATTAAGTACTTACTCACCAAGCCGGATTCCAAGCCAAGACTCATAAGATGGATTCTTCTCCTTCAAGAGTTTGATTTGGAGATTAAAGACAAGAGTGGCAAGGAAAATCTGGTTGCTTACCACCTCTCAAGGCTCATAAATGATGAGGTGACCCTGAAGGAGAGGGAGATCTTGGAGGAGTTCCCTGATGAAAAATTGTTCATGGTGCAAGAGCGGCCTTGGTTTGCGGACTTAGCAAACTTCAAGGCAGCTGGAGTTATTCCTGAAGATTTCACATGGCACCAAAAGAAGAAGTTCCTCCGTGATGCTACCTACTATGTATGGGATGACCCTCACTTGTTCAAGATTGGTTCAGACGGCTTATTGAGGAGGTGCGTCTCAAGAGAGGAGGCCAAGAGTATTTTGTGGCACTGTCACAACTCTCCTTATGGAGGGCACTTCAATGGAGAAAGAACAGCTGCCAAAGTGCTTCAAGCTAGATTTTACTGGCCGACACTCTTCAAAGATGCCCACAGTCATGCCAAGCAGTGTGACAATTGTCAGAGGGCCGGAGGAATCACAAGAAAGCATGAGATGCCCTTACAAAATATGCAGGAGGTTGAGGTGTTTGATTGTTGGGGCATAGATTTTGTTGGCCCACTGCCTTCTTCCTTCACAAATGAATATATTCTTGTGGCAGTGGACTATGTCTCAAAATGGGTTGAAGCTATTGCTACACCCAAGGCGGATGGCAAAACAGTAGTGAAGTTCCTCAAGAAGCACATATTCAGCAGATTTGGCACCCCCAGGGTACTTATCAGTGATGGAGGTTCACACTTCTGTAATGCTCAGTTGGAAAGGGCTCTAGAACATTATGGAGTCCATCATAAGGTTGCTACCGCCTATCACCCTCAAACCAATGGGCAAGCTGAGGTCTCTAACAGAGAGATCAAGAGGATTCTGGAGAAGACTGTGTCAGCTTCAAGGAAGGACTGGTCTACAAAGCTTGATGAAGCTCTATGGGCTTATAGAACCACCTTCAAATCTCCAATTGGTCTCACTCCATTTCAGTTGGTGTATGGAAAAGCTTGCCATCTTCCTGTGGAACTGGAGCACAAAGCTTATTGGGCTGTGAAGCTGTTGAATTTTGATCCTCTCAGTACTGGTGAGAAGAGGAAGTTAGAACTGCATGCTCTTGATGAACTGAGGCTCCAAGCCTATGAATCATCTAAGCTCTACAAGGAGAAAGTCAAGAGCTATCATGATAGGAAAATTCTCAAGAGAGAGTTCAGGGCAGGCCAATCAGTGCTTCTGTTCAATTCCAGGCTCAAACTCTTCCCTGGAAAATTGAGATCAAAATGGTCTGGCCCTTTCAGAGTTAAGGAGGTAAAACCCTATGGTGCCATAGAAATTGAAGATCCTGAGGCACAAAGAAGCTGGGTTGTGAATGGACAGCGGTTGAAACCCTACTTGGGTGGAGAAGTCGAAAGACTCTGCTGTATCCTTTCTTTCAGAGACCCTTGAGGTCTATTCTTGTCAGGCTCGGGACAGTAAACAAGCGCTTCCTGGGAGGCAACCCAGAGATCTGAACTTTGATTTAGGTGTTTTGTGTTTGCCTTGTGTTGTTTGCTTCTAGCATTGATATGTGTTTTAATTATGTGTTAGAATGTATCTGTGATGTGAATTCTGATTGTTCATGTTGTATGTATTGTGTGAAGCTTGCTTGAGTGAAGTAGATATAGCCTAGATCTTGTTATGAGAGTGAGGAGTGGAAAAATTTAGAGGAAAGCTTAAATAGAACTAGTCACGTCGGGCGCGACATAGCCACGCCCAGCGCACCTAAAGCCATTTGGTCTCTGCCAATACCCTTGTCGGGCGCAATTTCTAATTTGGTCTCTCCCATTCTCTTCACTCTCTCACCCACATACTCTCTCATTTTCTCTCTAATCCTGGTTTCGTTGCCCTCAAGCGTCACCTTCTCCATTGCCCCTTCTCCTTCTCCCATTACTCTCATTTACAACCACATTTTCCTTCACCAAACCTCCATTGAACCGTTCCTTCTCCTTCTGCCTCACGCTCTGCTTGCATCTTCTTCTCGAGGGCGCGCTTCACTTTCTCTCTTCCCTCCAAGAACGCATCACTGAAGTAGGTTCACCCTTCGTGCTACCTCTTTTTCTCTGGCTACTGTTTTTGTTTTTCTTGGTTTTAGGTTTTCTAGGGTTTCTGTTGACCCACATTGGGATTTGGGGTTCAAACGCTTTGATTCTGAAGTAGCTCTGGGTGTAATAATGCCAGGCGCGACGAATCGTGCCTGGCACAACAGGATTTTAAATTTTCTGGATGAATTTAAGCCGGGCGCAATGAACTACGCCCGGCGCACCTCTATTTTGAGAGCTGTTTTTATTCTGTGGTTCGCCCGGCGCAATTCTATTTTGCGCCTGGCGCGAGGGCTTCCAGAGAATTTTCTACACTCCCTGCGCCAGGCGAATGAAATTCTAAGCCCGGTGCAATTCCCCTCTGAAACCCATATTTTTGTTGTTTTTAGTTTCTTTTTAAATTCCAGTTTCAGTCTAAGGCTAGCTCTCTTTGAGTGAGTTGCACTGGTCATTATTGTATTTTGTCTGCTCATGATTGTCTGCCTGGAATTTTTGCTTATTTTCTGCAGATGGCTTCCTCCAGTAAGCACCACCGTGCAGGGAAATCGGGTCAGCCCTCGCGCAGGCCGAGTCGACCCTATTCCGACCTCTTTCTGACAGAGCGCAATGAGAAGCATTTCGAGTCCACCAGTGCTCGGAAATTTATACTAGAGAGGCGGGTTGAGCTGGAGCCAAATGAGGCTCCCGAGTTTCAAGCTGAATTGCGTAGACGCCGATGGGACAAGCTCGGTTCCTATCCACTTCCGGCCAACATAGTTGTGGTCAAAGAGTTCTACACTAGTGCTCTGAGACAGGAGGGCCTTGCCCCATTCACTAGCTATGTCAGGGGTGTGCATGTCCCCTATGACGCTCGGACGATCAATGAATTTCTGGGGACTACACTGAGAGACGATGAGCAGAATGAGTACGACAACTACAGTCACACTACTATGGATCCTGATGTGGTTGAGGCTGCCATATGTATGCCGGGACGTGGGTTCCACAGGAACCGAGCTCAGCAACCTCTGCACGTGAAGCGCAGGGATCTTCTACCGGTGGTTAGAATTTGATCAGCCTTGGTGCATGCTAACATTCTCCCGTGCTCCCACGTTTCTGACCTGCACTGGACCCGGTCCATGCTTATGTACTGTATCATGACTCAGAGGACCGTGGATTTGGGGGGCATTATCTGCATGGAGATCTCTGGCTGCGCCAACTCTGCACCTGGCTCAGCACTAGGACATCCATCCCTCATCACCCAGTTATGTCAGCTTGCCGGTGTGGATGTCCACTCGCCGCCTTTTGAGGGTCCTGGCAGGGCCATTGAGAGCAGATACATCTCTGCCTATTGCCAGGACCGCGCTCCACCAGCAGTCCCTGCCCCCGAGCCTATTCATGCTGCTGGGCCCCAGGAGGACGTGCCTATGGATGATGCTGCTGTCCCAAACCCTCCACTCACTATCCATCAGCGTTTCGACGCCTTGGAGGGTCGCATGGCCACATTCATGCAGCGCCAGGAGGACCGCCTGGATACTTTTATGCAGAGGCACGAGGGCCAGATGGAGTCTCTCCACCGTGGACAGACCTTCATGTTTGATGCATTTAGGAGTTTCATGCTGCACTCTGCCCCTGATTACCAGTTCCCCACCACCACTGATTATCATTCTTACACGGGGTGGCCTGGGGACCAGGCCTCTTTCTTTGGGGGGGGTGGAGCTGCCGAGGATGCTGGAGTTGCTGCTGAGGAGGGTGGAGCTGACCTCGGACATGATGATGACCAGGCCCCGTGATGGATGCAAAAGGAGCTTGACTTAGCTACTTTTTATTGTTTTTCTTGTCATTTATGTTTCAGTCTTTCCATTTCAGTGTTGAACTATTTGTGTCTCAGAACTCTGTTTTAGTTATTATATTTAGTTTCTGTTGGTGATTACTCTGGTTGGTTCCAATTTTTTGTTAATATTCTGCTTTAGCACGGGTTTTAATATTGTTGATACTTGCTTTGCTTGTGGTTGATTCTGGATTGTGGTTTGCTTGATTTTGGTGGTGTGTGTACCTTAAACATTTGCAAGTCACGTTAGATCTTTAGTTCATGACCAATTGCATACGGGTTTCAATGTTGATCATAGAACTGAGCTGAGTTTGATAATTTGTGGGTGCATAGCCGGGTGAAGTTTGAGCCTAAATACTTATGAGTGAACTATGCTTAAGTTGCATGATAGACTTTGCTTGAGTTTCCCTGGTGGTCTGCTTATGTTGTGTACTTAGGTGATCAAGGCATTCATATTTTCCCTTATTTTGCTAACCTCCTAAACCAAAAAGCCATTTTCACCTCTCACTTGACTCATACTTTCCTAAGCCCAACATCACACCTCTACTTGTCCCAAACCATGAAAAATTAACCATAACCTTTGCTTTGGTTAAGAGAGCAAATTGATGACATCAAGTAAGTTTGGGGGAGTTGTTAAATGGGAAATTTTGGGAAAAAGGAAGTATGTGGTCAACCATTCAAAAAAAAAAAACAAAAAAAAACAAAAATATTAGGATGCAAAAGTGTAAATATGCATCTTATAAAGGCTAATGGCTTGGATCCGAGAAAGGGCATGTGTGCTAAATTGTTGTATTGGGGTATGGATAGGAATATCATTGTAAAAATTCCAATTGCTCTCTTAAGCCATAGCACCCTCAATTCTTGAAAAACCATAAGACTGCTACTGCTTGACCCTGCTTGACTCAGATTGCCCTAGTAAAGCCTTGTGATAAGTGTCTGCATTTGTTTTACCACTGGTTTCATTTGGAAACGAAGAACAAAGTTGAATCATGTGGCGTGAGTAGTAGACTAGAGAGAAACACTCACCCTTATACACTAGTGTGCATAGAGAGAAACACTTTCCTAGTGAGAATGCATTTATAGATAGTCATTACTCTTCTCATCTCTTTGATCTCTTTTGAAACCTTTGTTTGCACCTTGTCATGTTCCATTGCAATAATTGTGACTGAAAATTCATTTAAGGTTCATGCTTGCGAAAAGAAAATACAAGTGAACTAGGATGTAGAACTTGACACACTTGCATTGTTTGTTATCTGCTAGATTAATTACCTGTTGCTTGAGGACAAGCAAGGTTCTAAGTTTGGGGGAGTTGTTAAGTCTCAATTATACCTCTTTTTGAATGAGATTTATTGAACAATTCTACTCATTCTTAACACCATTGCAAGATAATTGTTCCCTTTTTGATTCATCTTTTGTGCAGATATAGCTAACCCATTTTAGCTAACAATACCTTAATACACCTCATTTTTTGTGCAGGTATTGAGCTAGAGATTTGAGGATTGAAGATCTTTGGGATTGGAAACATAAGGAGCCAAGGAGCAGAGCAGAGTGGTTGCGCCGGGCGTAAGATGACGCCGCGCCGGGCTTGAGAAGAACATAGCAGTGGACTTCTGGAAGTCATACATGCGCCGGGCGCGAGACTCCACCACGCCGGGCGTGATTGAGGCAGAGAGTACCTCAAAACTCTCTGGAATGAATTGCGCCGGGCTTAATAGAGAATTGCGCCGGGCTTGCTTTAAGGCAGAGAATGCTTGAAAGCCTCTGGAAGACACTGCGCCGGGCGTAAAAAGTAATTGCGCCGGGTTTATAATGAGGCAGAAAGTGCTCAGAAGACGCTGCGCCAGGCGCGAAGACTTAGGCACCGGGCGCGAAACCCTAATCTGACCTCCCAGGCTCGTATTTGAAGCCATTTTTGAGGGTTTCTCCCTCATTCACACATTGGACGAGTTTTAGGAGCTGTGGAAGGGATTCCCGGAGCTTGGAGTTGTTCGTGTGTGGGTCTTTCCTTCGGTTTCTTCATTTCTCCCTTCATCTCTATTTTGTTTTGCCCTCATTTTGAGTGGTTCTACCCATTTTTTGTGGGGTTAGATGTAACCAACGAATTCTAGTGTAATCCTCACGTTCTCAATGATATATATATATATATATATATATGTTGTTCATTCATTGTTGTGTTGTTTCTATTCTTAATGCTTGCCTTGGATTGATTCTCCTTGCATGATATAGGTTCCATGGGTATTGGAAAATAACCTTTGAAACTAGCTCTGAAACAAATGCCTAGTGGGAAATGTATCTAGGAATGGAGTTTGGCCCATTAGTAGTCTTAAACCCTAGCCCGTAATGCGGGTGTAGATATTGGATACTCAAGGGATTGATATTCAATATCCACACCTAGGCTCTTGCTCTAAGGGATTAGGTTTGAGTAAACTATTGGGTTGACTAAGCAATGAATTTAACAAGAGATTAAGGATTCATTAGTTTAACGTTTGGTGAAATCTGACCCCACAATCTCACAATACCACAATACCATTCCTTACCTTTTCCACTCACAAAACAATATTTATTTACAGCTTTCATTCCAATAGTCATAACTTTGAATTCACTGCACAAACTATGAAATTGGAATTATTCTTTAGTCACGAATAGTCAATAAATGCTTATTTTACCTTCTAATCCCTGTGGATACGATATTTTTACTACTTGAACGGTCGGTATACTTGCCGTGTTTGAGACCGTTAATAGAATCTAACTAATTTATAGATTAAAACAAAAGTGGTTAAACGGAAATCTCAACAAACATCTTAAACTATTTCTAACTACGTCCCGATCTCATATATCATATTAGAGCATGCCCAACTGAAGCCTAAGCTTCATCATCAACATCCTTATGTTAATGATCATCTGCAACACAGTAGAAGACACACATTAATCAAGCACAACTCAAGTCATACATACATTAGTAATACATACACAATCACTCATTATGCAATGATGTCATGGACTCAACTCACAAATGCATGCATGTGACGCCAGTCACATATCACATATCACTGGTGTGCTGCCTAAAATATACCTAAGGTAGTCTAGAAGTACATGTAGGGAGTTACCCATACACTCTCAACTAGAAGAATGTACTGCTAGGATCTAGTCGGGATAGCGAAGCTGAGCAAGTTACTCACAAACGGGCGGAATCGAGACATCCAAACTGCACTATCCCCTAAGAATTTTCCAAGTTGTTACAAAGGAGGACATTCCCTAATGGTGTACTCTACATCGTATCCCGTCACATAAATGCACATGATGCATGTCACACACTCACACCTCAATGACTCATCATTTCACTTGTCATAGTTTTTCATATATCATGTCTCATTGTCACATATCATCATGTCTCCTGTCTCATATTCACTTTTCACATTGTCTCATCATATTCACATAGTCTTATACAAGGAACTTCTCATAGGCATATACATCAGAACAACACACAAACCATAATAGGAAATTACCCAACATCATACACACTCAATTCGCAATTCATAACATATATGAAACATAAAGGTCATAACACAACTTCATGATTTTACACATTTTTTTTACAACTAGTAAGGTAATATAATATTTCTATAGGTCAAAACACTCTAAATATTACCCAAAACACGAATCCATCCTCAATTTTACATATAATGCCTCAAAATTCATCCAAAGATCATATCCCTAATTTCACTTCATAGGGTTTCCCACAGAAACCCACAGAATACTCTAATTCATTTCGAAACTTATCTGTTTTCAAAATTAAACACATATACATACTCAAAATCACACAAAGAATGCAACAAAATAATCGAAAAGCAAAGCTGAAAACTTCCATAAAGTGTTTGTTCCTATAGGCATATATCAGCTACCTAACAGTTATTTTCACACCCCTAAGTAAGGTTTCTCACTCCCCCTTTACTTGGATGAGTAGAAGATGAAGTGAGAGCATGATCTAGTCGATCTCTTTCTCTTGGTTCTCTTTGGTCTTCAGAGAGAATAGAAAGGAAATAGGAAATGAATAAGGAAGAAGTTAGGAGAAATAAAGCGTAAGGTAATTTCTCTTATCCGGATAACTCCCTTCTTAAAATAATAAAAATAAAATAATAATAATAATAATAATTAATCAAATGACCATCACGTCCTTCCTTCTCCTTCCATAAAATAATTAATATAATATAATTAAAATACACCTCTTCTCTTTAATCAAATAATATAATAGCATGATTATTAATAAAATACAAATCATAAAAGATCGATATATCACCAATCAAAATAATAATTACAAATCATACTTTATAATAAAATAGTGCTCATATAAGTAATTAAATAATATCAAAATCTTTTAATAAACACATTTAAAATATTATAATAATTTCTAATATTATTATTATAAATTATGAAATCTGGGTGTTACACTTATCTAAAATATACTTATTTAATTAATTTTTTTAGATAAAAAAATAATAAATATTTGAAATTAATTGGAAAAATAATTCTCTCTCTTATTAAGATTGAAGAAGATAAATAGGCACACAAATATTTTTCTTTCAAAGTTCAATTAATTAGATGAAAAATGATTAAATGGAAGAGATGTTTAGGATAATTTTGAAGAAAAAAAATAGTTTAAATTATTGACAAATTTAATGATCTTAACTAAATTAACTAATTTTTTTTTAAAAGGTATAATTTAGTTGAAAGAGTTGAGGAAAGTAGAAATTTAAAAATATTTAATTTATTATAATAACTATGAAAGTCAGATAGATTTAAAGTGATTTCTACATAGTTAATATTATTTTCATCCCTATATATAAGATTTAATTACCAAATTCATCAATATTAAGAAAAAAAAATACTTAATTTAATTGAGAACAATAATTTTTTCTTATTTATATATGTATTTTTTAAAACTAATCTTATACTATTTTTCTTTCTTAGTTAATATTACAATTAAAGTACATATCTTACACTATTTCTCTTTCCTAATTAATATTTATATTTCTTCTAACTAATTAAAATACATATTTCTTGTTAAGAAGATTATAATTATTGCATTTTATCAAATTAAGATAACACACTTTAGTTAGAGATATTTAATCTAAAAATAATTAACATAAAAGATAATATTTGAGTCTTATAAATTATTCTAAATTAGATCTTATAAATAGTAACAAAAGTATTATATTATATAAATTTTCTTATATGAACGGTTTATTAAAATTAAATTCTTAAAATAATAATTATAAAAGTTTACGATCTTATCATACATGTATTTGGAGATAATATTAGCTAGAGATGGTGTCATACATATATAGGATTCCATAATTCCTTTTGAGGGACGAAGACATTTCACTTTATAGTCTATGAATAAGACTCGTTTACGAACATTACCATCCAAATGGATACTACGTTTGAGATAGTACGAGTTTTGTGTAGCATTCTTTTTCAGGGAACACGGCAATTCCTCTTTAATTTATATTCCATAAGGCAATTTCACTATCGTTAATTAATTACATAATTAAGCACGAATATATATATATATATATTAAAATAAGTTATATGTTCTTCTCCACAGACAAATAAGAGTCTTATACAACGTAAATTACATTGTCCTCTCTTAAGAAATCTAAATATTATATATATTTTTTATACATTAAAACATCAAATAAATTATACTTATATTCCTTATATATATATATATATATATATATATATATATATAATACTATTATTCTTTTATTATATTAAAATATATAATTTAGAGCATTTAACTTATCATTACTAATATTTTATGATATTTTAAATTATACTTTTAGTTAAAACATATGTTTAATTTATTGTCATTCATTAACTTGATAAAAATTGTTAAATATATAATTAAATTTAAATTACTTTATAGAATAATAAGCAAATAAAAATTATAAAATAAATTATATATATACTTCCAAAATTATATATATATATATATATATATATATATATATATATAACTTTTTTAAATTAAATTTTTAAAATTGAGTTGTCAATAACCAACGTTATCTATAAGTATTAAATTTTGTAATAATTATATTTTATTCAACAATAATTTTTAATATAAATATATTTAGTTAAAAGTTATATATTTAATATACATATATAAGTATCATCATATTAATTAAATATAATAAGTAATAGTTTATCATAAAATACTTCTTTATTTAGATATTATTAGTATATTTATTAATAACATCAAATAAATTAATATTTTTAATACTTATAAATTACCTTCAATATATATAATTAATAGTATATAACGAAAAAGGTTGTAAAAGTATTACATCAACTACATTAAATACTGTTTTATCTTTTATTGTTATATATATATATATATATATATATATATATATTATTTTTAATTTTATTAGCTTACATAAATAATTTGTAAAAAGAATAACTTTTAAATTTTAATAATTTTAGAAAAATTAATAATAAATTTTAAAATAATAATTAAAAATACATGTAAAGAAAGAAATAAATTGTTAAACTGTAACATTTTTTTTAATAGAGAAAATTTTATTTTAACATAAGAAGTGAGAGTTGTGTAATATTAAAATTTCTCATAAAATATTAATTTAAAGAGTGTTTTGATAGTAATTTTTTTAACATAATTTTAATGAATAATTTATTAAAAATGGATAAAATATCATATCTTGAAATATATTGAGAAAGGATATTATAAGTTTTACCATAAAAAGTGAGAATATTATAATATTTATATCTCTATCAAGAAGAAAGTGTAATTTATTTTTATATTTTATTTTATGATTACTGACAGTATAATAGTGTGAAATAAGTACTGTAGAAACAATTTAGTTATGGAATAAATTAAAGAAAATTAATTAATTTCATATAAATTATATTTGGGGTCGAAAATTCTATTAAAAAGAGAAGAAGGGGAAATTTTGGGAAGGTTAGGGTACGGGTGGGGGCCGAAAACACAAGCAATTTTTGTCCTTAAAAAAATAGAAATTTTATAAGGAAATAAAGAAAATAGTACATCTTTTAAAATATTCAATATATTATTTAAATATATATATATAACTATACTGGCAAGGCCTTTCGGCCACCATATGGTCGACACCCGATCGGCACCTGAAAGACCGAACCAGGTAGCCGACATCCAATCGGCACCTGAAGGGCCG
The DNA here is from genome assembly GCF_000230855.2 of Cajanus cajan. NCBI lineage: Eukaryota > Viridiplantae > Streptophyta > Magnoliopsida > Fabales > Fabaceae > Cajanus > Cajanus cajan. Next base: position 10,937,167 of record NC_138519.1, read on the forward strand.
AACCAGGTGGCCGACGGCTGATCGGTCATTGGATACCTATGGAATATGAACTATCATTAAAGGGACAAGAATTATCCTTAATCAAGAGTTAAGAGTTAATCACATTGATAAGCCGATTAGAAGCGTATTACCTAATATGGTAATCTTTCCATAGTGTACCGAGGGGTCAGGGTCCATAAATGTCAGTATAAATAGCTCAAGTAAAAAAGTAACGTCACTGTTCATTAATTATCCTAGATACTCGTGCTTGTCCTGACTTGAGCATTGAAGTGCCTTTTGCAGGTACCAACCCCTTCATATTGGAATATTCTATTGGAGTACTCATTCGGCCCTTCACCACCCAAAAGACTACGAGTGTATCCTAGACAGGTACAATAACAAAATATATATTTAAATAATTTATACTAATAATAAAAGGGATTTTTTGATTTCATTTCCACTTTATCTTTTTCATTTTATCCTTAATAATTATACATAATTTCTAATAAAAATATAAATAATTTGAATATATTTATTATTTTTCTCCTTTTTAACAAAGGCATGTAGTGCCTTTTTTTTCATTAGCCTATACTTATATATAAAAATAATTTCATATTTTCGTGTAGATAATTTTTGAGCTATTTTATCTTTATAAATTATTAGTAATTTAGGATTTAGGATTTAAGGTTATTATTATCTTTTTGGAAAAAAAAATTCTTTGAATAGAAAATAAGAGTATATGTGTCTTTCAAACACCAAATAGGTGTATATTGTAACGACCCGTTGTCGCAACCGAGATCGCGACAGGACAGCGAAAAATAAATTGAAAAAGAGGAGTCGCCACCAATGTTATTTTTTTACCAAAAAACATTGGAAAAACCATAAAATAGAAAACAGTCTACGAAAACCAAATTTTTGAGTTCGGGAGTCGATTACGTATGAGGAAGGTATTAACACCTCACAACGTTCGTCCTAAGACGATTACCTTTAATTAATTAAACTAATTATTTATAATTTATAAAAATATTTATCTCACTAAAATAATCAAATATATTTTATTTAACTAATTTAAATTATGCATTGAAAAAGGGTTAAAATTATTATTGTTATATAAAAAGGAAAATAATATATTTTTTACTTTTTGGCTCGACAAGATTTAGTTCTTGCTCTTACATATCTTCATGTGTAATGAAGAATCAGAGTCACATAGTTCTTTGTAAAAAATATTTGTGTGTTGATATTTTTAAATTAAATTTTATTTTTGTTAAATATAAGATTCTTGAACTGTCTCAGCTCATTCACCCTAAAAATATAAAATTGACTAAGGTGTACACCAAAGTTAATTCAATAAAATATTTAATTTCAATTATAATTATTTGTTATAGATATTTTTGTTACTACTATATATATTTTAAAAAAATTCTTAGATGACTATTTTTATTTTGGTGAAAAATCTAAAGATATCATGTTGTCACAACTTGTATCTTAAATTCAAAAGTTAAAAAAATATCACATCTAATTAACCATTTCTCAAATAAAATCTTTACTAGAATAACTTTGAAAATTTATGTTGAATATTATGATAATATTTTTTTATATTTAATTATATTTTAAATTTAGATAAAAAGTACTTTAGATAACAAATTATCACAACTTGCACCTTTAAACTTTAGAATCAAGAGAATGTCACATTCTAATAATTCTTTTTTTAAAATGATAAATATCATTAATATAAATGTTAAAGGAGAATCTCATAGTTATTAATATTATTATTATAACAGTAACTATTGATATTATTACTATTATTATAATTATAATTATTGATATTATTATAACTATTATTATTATTTGAATCCGTTTCAACAACGTAGCAGCAAAAACCAAAGTAAAAGACAAAGAAATAGGAAGAAGGGTACTGCATGCGGTCACATCCCAACTCATTGGTCACGAAGAAATAGATACTAAAGGCATAAATATATATTAAAAATAAAGGGTAAAATAAGTTAAAATGCTATCAAATATATGTACGTGGGAAGATATTTTGAACGGTGAAAATAAAATAAAATAATCAAGGAGAAAAGAAAGATGACACCTGTAGAGCCTGTAATGTTATTTTAGCTTCGCATGACGTGGTTGGCAAACAATGAATGGTTATGGAAAAGTTCGATGAAGTCGCTAATATGAAGCAAACCAACAGCCATGGACCACAGTGAAGACTTGAGACTTTAGAACACTTTCGGTTTCATGATTTGCATTCAAAAACAACGAACCTTCGAGTCAAGATGTCTTTGACCAAATGCAGAAAATGAAAACGCAAGGGGCTGCCAAGTTCGGATGTGATGAATATGCATGGTATGTTTGGCAGTTTGGTTTGAGATTCTAGTTCGCACATTAGTGTATACAAAAGTGTGTCAGTCATGGTAGATGAGTGGTGTATAGTGTTTTAGCTTGTGAAGAATAATGGCTAGCATACTTTTAGAATGATGAATGTTGTCGGGAAGAAGTGAGAGAGTGTGCAGAGATTATGTAAGAAACAGAGAAATCATGGAAGCTTGAGTCATTTAGGTTGTCATTTACTTTGAAGGTGTTGGGTGGTCATGGTGGATCAAAACAAATGAACATGGCTGGTGCACTCAAAGCCATGAATGTGATGGAAGGAGGTCAATGTTGTTAGGCAACTTGCAAGTGTTCTTGTGTGTGAAAGAAAGTTCCGAGGCTGTGCTTGAGTTCTGGTTATCAAGAACCCTCCCGTTGGCCTCGAGAGAATGACATGAAAAAGAAGTTCCCCAAAAAAACTCTTGTTCCACCTTGCCTAAACTTGCTTTTTTCAATCAAAAGCTGAAATAGCCATTTTTGTTTTTCTTGCAACTGCACGCGTATCCTACGCAATAAATGCGTATCTGTCACTTTACGTGTTGTGAATGGAAATTGGAAATCTTTTGTACATATCTTTTTGAATGATTATTGTTCATAAAATTCAAATTTAAACTCATTTTATTTTAATATTTTATTTGTATTAGTTATAACCTTTTTTTGTATATACCTTTTTTTCTATCATTTTAAAAATAAAATTAATATTTTTTGGATAAATTGGGTTACTACACCCACCATGATTCCTATACTTAGTGGAATCACACTACTACCGATAGACTAAGAGGAATATTAAAATGTAATAACTCATGCATACGGGTATATATAAAATATAATAACTATGTTTTTATATACAAAATATAACACCATATATGTACAGTTATCCCAATTAATATCACCTTAGTACCGGTTAAGCACGACTAGCCAATACTCCAACAGGCTCCGACACTAGGACAAAGCATCTGATCTCACTAGTAGCGGTTACACCCACTCCAACCTAACCCTGACCTGTTCTCATACACAGTATGATCATCGCAGTCCATCCCCATGGAAACAGAAGGGTAAGCTAGAGTTCAATAAAAACCATACAAGCATAATAATGAATATCTATGCTACTCAACTATCAAATCATCAAATCATGAAGTCAAACACCATACACTTCATCATAACAACAATCATGCAATTAAGCAACACATGAAAGATATCAATGCATATATATCATCTAATGCGTCGTTATACATACACATAGGAGATCTCCCTAACAATAGAGTAGCATAAGTGACATCCCAATCCTACCGAAACCACCCCAACCCTTTTCACGCCCAATGCGCTCGCTCGGTCACAGCTAAACAGGATATAAATCCTCACTCAGGTTTACTAGGATGATGTCACTTACACACTTGGAAGTTTGGTTCCACCATCATGTATAGCACAACTGGGTACAGGCTTACCATGACCTTGCATTACCAAGTCACTTGTGGAGTTCACCCACCGACTATCCGCAAGGAACCACGCACCTTCCCCAGTACTTGGTTAGGGGAATAACCCTTGACCTCATACCCCGCTCCAACACTAACTAAGGACTTAGAAGAGACTCACCCAAACTAGTGGCTTATCTAAGCACCACTCTCACCCAAAACAAGTGGCCTATCTAAGCACTACTCTCATTTATAATAGTGGCCTATCCAAGCACCACTCTCAAGAGACTCTATGTGAGCTCTTCTAGTTCGAAAACATTTTCCTTTCCTCAAGTCCTAGGCTAGACGCAGCCATAAGGCATCACATGCAGTAATGCATCATACATCATACATGGTCAATCCACCATCATGATCAATATCATCTTCATATGAACATATACACATGTCCTATCATATTCAAACATTCATATATATATATATATATATATATATATATATATATATATATATATATATATATATATATATATATATATCATTATCAAGCATACATATGAATCATACATCACGATACATCATATTTCATACATACATGGTCCAACTTCACTCTTAAACATGCAAAAACATCATTTTTAATCAACATCACTAAGTATACTCACGCTCGGCATAATTAGTTTGCGCCTGGACGAAATCCAACCCGAGAGCTCTAAGCTCTTCCATGCCTAGCGCATTCAGCTTGCGCCCGACATCATTCAAACAGAGACTCATAGGAGTCTCCACGCCCAGTGCATCAACCCTATGCCCGACGCCATCTAGACAGAAACCTCCAGAGGTCTCTCCACCCAACGCACTTACCTTATGCCTGGTGCCATATATATCAAAAAGTGCCATGAAACATCACCATCTGATATCGCGCCCGACGTGGCTCTCCTCACGCTTGGCGTGATTCACCTAGAGGCTCCCATCTCCAATCGCGCCTGGCACGACTAACCTCGTGCCCGATGTGATTAGAAAATGACTGCTTCTAATGAATGCACGCCCGGTGCCAAGAACATGCGTCCGACGCAAATTCAAACTGCCACCCCCAAAAAATTTGAAATTTTCCTCCAACACCTGAAAATCAAGATCCAACCACATGCAATCCAAGAAATGAAACACATAGATCCATACAACTAGAAAAGAACCTCTGATTCACCAAAGATCCCTTTCTTCCCAAAACCCTGAAAAATGAGAAATCCTTCAATGCAGCCATTGATTCCCAAAATTCATGCACCAATTGAGTTCGTAAACTCACATGCATCCAATCAATCTACATTCTAGCTTCCCTCACCTGAAAGTTGGTTCAAAATGGCCAAGAACAGAGTAGAAGAAGAAATTTCTCCAAAGCTCGACCCGTGGACTTCAATCCTCTAAAAGTAAGCTTCCTAGCCTAAATTCCAAGAGAAGACAAAAGAGATTAGTAATCTAGAAGAGAAGAGGAATCAAACAGAGAAATTTGGGAGAGAAAGGACTCTCTACGTTTCTTTGATAATGAACTTATGAAGTTTCCTTATCAGAAAAACCCTTATATACTCTTCTTTCTAGAATCAACTAAACTCTAAAATCTACTCACTACATTACATATATCTTTTATATATTGTTATATACAACTATCCTTAACACACTCCAAATCTTTTCTTTCAACCACTTACTTTATTATTTTTATTTTTTAAATATAAAAATGTACAGAGTGTCTCTTTTACACAACTATATATAGAGACAATAATTAGTTTTTTCGTTGACACAAATTTTTGGATGATCTTTTCTTTATAACTATTTTTAAACCACTCTCTCCAACTATCTTCTTTATTTAATTTATATCTTTATTTTTTTTAGTAAATCTCTAACTAATTATCATCTCATTATTTTTTTAATAGTAGAGACACATAGTAACTCTCTCCGCTAATGTGTGTTTATATATATGAGTTAGGATCTGTTGATATCAAATGTAAGTATAAACTTATACCAAATCTTATCTTTTCAATAACATTTTATATAATAAAAATTTGACCAATCTAATTGCTATATTATATAATATCATATTCAAGATTATATATATATATATATATATATATATATATAAATATCAAATTTTACATAATTTTAAAATTATTTGTTAATTTATCACATTGTTTTATTATAAAATAATATATATATATATAGGGGAATCTTAATATACTCCCACCTATTTTTTAGTGGGAGTATGTTAGCAACCTACACCAAAATTTTAGAACAAAAAAACCACTCATTTCTTTTGATTTGGTTAATTTATATAAATGATATTATAGTAATTTAATTTAATTTTAAAAGAAAATTAAATATTTTCTCTTTTATTAATTTCTTTCACCAAGTCATTTATCTCTCCTGTTAAATTCCTTCTCCAACCTATTTCTCTTTCCTATTAAATTCTTTCTCTAATTTATTTATCTCTCCTATTAAATTCCTTTTTTAACTTATTTCTCTCTCATCTCTCGTGATGTCTCCTCCTCTCTCTGAATAAATAAAAATTAATTAATAGAAAAAAAATGACTTAGTGGATGAAGTTAATAATATATATATGGGGAATGCTAATATACTCCCACATATTTCTTAGTGGGAGTATGTTAGCAACCTATTTCAAAATTTTAGGACAAAAAAACCACTCATTTCTTTTGATTTGGTTAATTCTTACAAAGGATATTATAGTAATTTAATTTAATTTTAAATGAAAATAAAATATTTTCTCTCTCTTATTAACTTCATTCACTAAGTCATTTCTTTTTTCTATTAAATTCCTTCTCCAACCCATTTCTCTTTCCTATTAAATTCTTTCTCTAACTTATTTATCTCTCTCCTATTAAATTCCTTCTCCAACCCATTTCTCTTTCCTATTAAATTCTTTCTCTAACTTATTTATCTCTCTCTTATTAAATTCCTTCTTTAACTCATTTCTCTCTCATCTCTCATGATGTCTCCCTCTCTCTATGAACAAAAAAAAATTAATTAAAAAAAAAGAAATGACTTAGTGAATGAAGTTAATAAGAGAGAGAAAATATTTTATTTTTATTTAAAATTAAATTAAATTACTATAATATCCTTTGTACGAATTAACCAAATCAAAAGAAATGAGTAGTTTTTTATCCTAAAATTTTGGTGTAGGTTGCTACTCCTTCCGTTTTTTATTCATAGTCGTTTAAGGTTTTGCACGGGACTTAAAGAAATGATTGATATTTTAGTTTTCAAAAATATTTATTACTTACTTTCTTATTCTACCCTGTATTTTTTTTATAGTATTTCGTTGGAAACATATTGCCCTTTTAAATGTAACATTAACTTTACATAGGTAGTCGGAGAAAAAATAGGTAGACATTATAAATAAATAGACACATTGTTCAGTAAACATACATTAATTATCAAGGGTAAAAATGAGAAAAAAAATTAATAAGTCATTGATTTTAGTAAAATAAAAATGAAAAAAATGAAAAATTCTAACAAAACGACTATGAATAAAAAACGGAGGGAGTAACATACTCTCCCTAAAAAATAGGTGGGAGTATATTAGCATTGCCCATATATATCTATAGTTAATCACCTATACACTGTCAATGTAAAGTTTTTTTATACTGACAACCAATTATATCCTTTAATTGTGTCATGTCATGTTAAAAGTAAATGTGTTTACAGTGACATGACATAATTAAATGATATAATTGGTTGTCAGTGTAAAAAAACTTTACGCTAACAATGTATAGGTAATTAACTCATATATATATATATATATATATATATATATATATATATATATATATATGAGTTATGCACAAGAATTAAGACAATAATTAATATTTTATTTTTTCAAAGTATTTATTACATATTTTCCTATTATACCCTTTAGGTAGTTGGAGAAGAAATAATTACATTAGAAAATGAATAGACATATTGTTCAGTAAACATAAATTAATTATTAAGGAAAAAATGAAGAAAAAAATTAATTAGTCATTAATTTTAGAAAAGTGACAATAAAAAAAAATAACAAAATCTAACAAAACGACTATGAAAAAGAAACGGAGGGACTATATGCCTTGAAATCATAATTCTTTCAAATCATAAATTTTGAAAATTATGATACATAAGAATAATTAAAATATATTTAATTAACCATTAATGTTTTCTGAAAAATATTTAATTGGACATAAATATTTTTAAAAATATTTATAAATGATACTTGACCATTAACAATTATTATAACATTAAATGAATGGTATCTTTAACGATTTTACCGCATTAACTCTTTTCTTTTTAAACTGGAAATGCGACTTTCCTACCTCCCCATGTGAACAATTATTTGAAAAATATAAAAAAAAAATTTCTTGTGGATTTATGTTTCTTGAAAATGTTATTTTTTTAAAATAAAAAAGTAAACATAAAAAATTAACATTCTCAATTTTAAATTTTCAAAAAGTTAATTTTTTTCATGTACAAAATGTCTCTATGTGTTTGATAGGATGCACTTCAAGCATTATTAGCGAAAAAATATCCTTTTATATATATATATAAAATAAATACACACTCATGAGTCAATATCTATTGAAATCAGGTGCATGTCTAAAAATTTATAGCAAATCATATATCTTTAATAACTTTTATTATATGATACAAATTTAATTGATTTAACCATTAAATTATGCATTAATATTATACTCAAGAGCATGTATATATATTATGTTACAATGGTGACAACAATAATGATAGTTGAAATGGTGTGACAACAATATTATAATAACAATGATAACAATAACAATAATAAAGAAAATTATGACAATGGTGGTATATTACTGTATTTGTAATCTTTTAATCAAAGTCTTTTAATCTAACACTTGTTGCTAGTTGTTCTCATGTTAGTAAGTATTTTCATTTGAGTGGTCCTATTAGAAGATGTTTCTAATAAGAAACTTCTTAATATAAGAAAATAAAAATTATTAATAATAACCATTAAATTAAAATAGATAGGTAAAATTAATTAACTATAAAAAAAATTACCATATATCATTACCATATATATCTATCATAATCGACACCAATACTATCATCACACAATCATAAAATATGATGGCTTTATCTTGAGGAAACTCGAGATCATCACTCAAATTATCTTCCTTTGCTGTTGTAGCCAAAGCCATAAGTATTATTAATTACAATATTAAATAATACACAAGATTTTTATTTATTGAAAATTGAAAAAATAAATACATTTTCAGTATTTTCATTTCTTTTTATAATAAAAAATTATAAAAATTAAACCAAACACTTTTAAACTTACATATATATGTGATTGTAAGACCTACTTTAAGACCCAAGGGCCGACATTGTATTTTTAGGTTTAATTTTTGTCTATATTAAAATAATAATTGGCTAGCGGGAGACACGTCCCGCGAACATAGATTAGTTATTAATTGTTAGCTATAGATTATCACATGGACACTATAAGAATTTTTGCCATATAATGATCAATGACACACACCTTACAGTGAAACAATATGTGTCACTAAAAATTACTTTTACATACACAATAAATGCAATATATATTGATATATTATTAAAAAAATGTGGGTATAAATTAAGTGATACACAAAATATGTTGTTAAATCTCATTCAAAATCAATACTAAAATTGTGTGTAATTATATATCAAATAGATATATACCTACATATATTATATTTATAATGACACATTTTGTGTGTCACTATATGTAATATTTTTTGTAGTGGGACTATGTCCATGGATCAAATAAAAAAACTTAAATATTTATAAAATATATTAAGCCTAATGGACATAAAACATGTCACCCTATACTTTCACATAATAATTTTTTTTTCGTAATCATAATATTAGTACAAAATATCTAATATAAAAAGTTATGACCAATTTTCGTCAACCATAAATAGATACAATATAAATATATTTTCTTTTTCAATATAATTTATTTCATAAATTTCTAAGAATTTCACATGATATTTATCTCTAACAAATTCTTCTTTCATGTCATATTTTAATTTATATATTTTTATCAAATGCATAAAAGTAACTCACATCAAGAAATATAAAAATACATTAACTATAACATGATTTTGGTCTAAGCATACACATTAACACATTAATGAACACCACAATTTCCAACAACTAAACCCAAGAAGCCAGCACACGGTTTCACTCTCATTTCTCAGTCTCAGCTCCAGTTGATCTGTTGTATACCCTGACTTTGAAACCCCCAGCCATATGAGCCGCCAGTAGAGGAACAAAACGCGGGCGCTCATCAGAAACCGGCGAAATAACAAAGGACTTAAGAACAGAAGCCACCACATACTCCATCTGAATGAAAGCCATTTCCTTCCCAAGACACACTCTAGGACCCGCCAGAAACACCGCAAACTTGTAAGGACTCACACTCTTCACAATTCCATTATCAACATTATCTTCATGGAACCACCGTTGGGGTTTAAACTCCAAACAGTCCTTCCCCCACAGAGCTTCCATTCTCCCCATCCCATACGGAAAATAAGTAACCCTATCCCCTTTCCCCACGCGAGTCCCATCGGGTAACACGTCAGCACCAATCGCATGCTTCGAGTCCCACGCAACCGGAGGGTACAGCCTCATGGACTCGCACAAACACGCCTTCAGAAACCTCATCTCTTTCAACCACTCGTAGTCCAAACGCAAACCCTTCTCACTCACCTCTTTCACTATCACCTCCTCTTCCTCTCGCTGCTTCGATAGCAACCAAAACAGCCACGTCATCGCCGCCGAAGTCGTGTTCCTCCCCGCCATTATCATGCTTATAACCATGTCTCTTACCAACGTTTCCGATTGCCCCGCCTCCAACAACCGAACAAGCAAATCCATGCTTTTTTTCCCCTTCTTTATATCCTTCTTCTTTGTTACTATAATCTCCGTCACCGACTCGTGTGTTGGGAAGAAACTTTAAAGGCTAGAAGGAAGTGTTTAAGATTGAGAGAGGTTGGAAGATTTTGAGAGAAAGAAAGGCTTGTTGTATTGAATGTTTCTAAACTTTTTTGCTTACTTCCAAATGGTTAGGATCTTGCCACCACAACATTCATCTAAGGGCTATAATTCATTTTCTAGAACTTTCTAAAACATTCCTACAATTCTAAACTTTTCTAAACTTATCTAGAAACATCTTATGGATAAACATCTATAGATATTTTGTACATCATTCTAGAATCTTTTAGATAGGATTTTCTAGAATTCTATTTGGGCCTTTGCTAATATTGGGCTTTTATCTTTTAAGCCCAACATACAAAATCAATTTATATTCCAACACCCCCTCTTAAACTTGATTTTGTACTCCAAGCAAACTTCTCAACTTCATAAAGACTTCTTTCTTCAGCGGTTTGGTGAAGATATCTGCTACCTGATCATGCGTCTTCACATATTCCATTTGCACATCCTTGTTGCTGATGCATTCTCTAATGTAATGGTAACGGGTGTGGTTGTGCTTACTTTGATCATGGAAGACTGGGTTTTTTGCTAATGCTATTGCCGACTTGTTGTCCACGTAAATCTTTGTTGGCTCCACTTAACTCCTTCAATAGGTTGCGTAGCCAAATAGCATGGCGAACGCATGAAGTTGCAGCTACATACTCTGCTTCACATGTAGACAAAGTGACAATAGGCTGCTTCTTGGACATCCAAGTAAAGGCTGTGTCTCCCATGTAGAACACAAATCCACTTGTGCTCTTTCGGTCATCCATATCTCCACTCCAATCGCTATCATTATATCCAACAAGCTTGTAATCGTTAGAATTTGAGTAGTATAGGCCAAAGCTTGTTGTACCTTTGATATATCGAAGAATCCTCTTCGCAGTCTTGAGGTGAGTAGTTGTTGGAGCTTCCATGTACCGACTCACGACTCCAACGACATAGAGAATGTCTGGTCTTGTACAAGTTAAATAGCGCAAACTTCCAACAAGACTTTTATAGAGGGTTGGATCCACCTTTTCTCCCTCTTCATCCTTACTCAACTTGATGCCGCATTCCATAGGAGTGCCAACTAGATTAGCATCATCCAACTTGAACTTCTTGAGGAGGTCTTTAGCATAGCTTTCTTGAGTAATAAAAATTCCTTCGTTTCCTTGCTTTACTTCAATTCCGAGATAATATGCCATAAGCCCCATGTCGGTCATTTCAAACTCCTTGGTCATATCCTTCTTGAATTCCTCAAACATGCTTGGATTGTTCCCTGTAAAGATCAAGTCATCGACATACAAGCATACAATCAAAATATCTTTACCTTGAGCTTTGATATAGAGTGCATGACACTTGATGAAATTCGCTTCTTTGAAGTACTTGTCAATCCAAACATTCCAAGCTCTCGGAGCTTGTTTCAATCCATAAAGAGTTTTCTTTAATCTCAAGACTTTATCTTCTTCTCCTTTAACTTCATATCCTTGTGGTTGCTCAATGTAGACTTCTTCTTCAAGAACTCCATTTAAGAAGGCAGATTTGACATCCATTTGATGTATCTTCCAATTATTCTGAGCTTCTAATGATATAATAAGTCTAACAGTTTCTAGTCGAGCAACAGGAGCAAATTCCTCATCATAGTCGATGCCAGCCCTTTGAATGTAGCCCTTTGCTACCAATCTTGCTTTGTATCTCTGAACTTCTCCTTTGGAGTCCTTCTTTGCTTTTTAGACCCACTTGACACTAATTGCTGTGTGTTCTTTTGGAAGCGAGACTAGCTCCCAAGTATCATTCTTTTTTATTGCCTCGATCTCTTCATCCATTGCATTTCTCCAACTCTTCTTTCCAATTGCTTCTTGGAAGTTCATGGTCTCACAGTCTGCAAATAGACAGAATAAGGTAACATTGTCTAGATTTTCGGTTGCCTCATATATTTCTTGGAGACTTCGAAAACGTGGCATTCTTTCACTTGAGCTTTCATAATCTTGAAGGGTTGTATTTGGTGAAGTGGGTGGAGTAGTAGGTGTCTCTTGCGGTTTTTGTTGTTGTTCCACATCATCTTCTTCAACGCACGGGAAGAAGGTATGATCCTCACAATTTGTCGACCAATCCCATTCTCCTTCTTCATCAAACACTACATTCCGACTGATGATTGTTTTCCTTGAATCAGGATTGTAGAGTTTGTACCCTTTGGAGTTGGCGTCGTAACCAATGAAGATGTATTTTTCACTTTTGTCATCAAGTTTACTTCATTTCTCATCTGGCACATGCACATGAGCTATGCTTCCAAAGACTCTAAGATGAGAAATACCTGGTTTTCTACCGCTCCATGCTTCTTGTGGTGTTTTTCCACTAACGCTTCTTGTTGGAGAGCGGTTGGTTAGATAGACTGTACATGCAACAGCTTCAGCCCAAAACTCCTTTGGAAGTTTTTTACTTTTAAGCATGCTTCTTGCCATCTCCAAGATTGTTCTATTCTTCCTTTCAGCCACTCCGTTTTGTTGAGGCGATCTTGGCACTGTCAATTGTCGTCTAATTCCATTGTCTTCACAATACTTCTGAAACTCTTTTGATGTGAACTCTCCTCCACGATTGGATCTCAAAGCTTTGATCAGAAGACCACTTTCCTTCTCAACATGGGCTTTAAACTTCTTGAAGTTCTCGAATACTTCTGATTTTTCTTTTAAGAAATATACCCATGTTTTTCTTGAAAAATCATCAATGAAGAGAAGGAAATAATTACTCTTACCAAGTGATCTTGGCTTGATTGGTCCGCACACATCTGTGTGTATGAGTTCTAATGGCTTTTGAGCTCTTGAGTCTCACTCCTTTGGAAAACTCAATCGAAATTGTTTTCCAAGTAGACATCCTTCACAGACTTGGTTGGGGTGAGTAATACAAGGCAGCCCTCTCACCATTGCCTTCTTGGAGAGCAACTCTAATCCTTTAAAATTAAGATGGCCAAATCGAAGATGCCAAAGCCACGATTGGTCTTTGTAGCACATCTTGAGACATTGTGGGCCATCACTTTGAATGTTGAGCACGAACATTCTATTTCTCGTCATTGGCACCTTTGTAATGAATCTACTTGTGTTATCTCTTATAGAAAGGTTATTATTCTTAAGTTGAATATCATAACCTTTCTCTAAGAGTTGTCCTAAGCTCAAGATGTTGCTCTTCATGCTTGGCACATAATATACGTTGGAAATAAATTGATGTTCTTCATTCTTTAGTCGGATGAGGACATTACCTTTTCCTTCCACCGCCACCTTTGATTCATCTCCAAAAGCCATGTTTCCCTTTATTGATTCGTCAAGCTCTACGAACATGCTTCTTTTCCCACACATATGGTTACTTGCTCCACTGTCAAGGTACCACTGATTATCCTCACCTTTATCTTGGCCCTTGTAAGCCAATAGCAAGGTACCATCTTCTTGACACCTTTCTTCAGCATAATTGGCTTTCTCTTCGACTTTATTTTTGTTAGGGGCTCTACATTCAGAAGCATAATGTCCAAACTTATTACAATTGTAACACTTGATTCGTGACTTGTCATACCTTGAATTCGGATTTCCTCTCCCACGACCTCTGTTAGAGCTTTCTCCTCTCTGGTTATTATTGTTAGGCCTTCGTCCTTGTCCATGTCCATATGCACGCCCTCGTCCTTGTTCTTGACTATAACTTCGCCTTGATTGGTTGTGTGCATTTTCTTCTTTTCTTGAATCAACATGTGCCTTGAAGACTTGCTCCACGATCTCTTCCTTTTTTTTTTCTTTTCTTCATAAGCTTGCAACGAACCAAGAAGTTGCTCTATTGACATGGCCTCCAAGTCTTTTGTTTCTTCGGTAATGGTGACAATATGTTCGAACTTTGGATCCAATGATCTAAGAATTTTCTCCATAATTCTTACATCATCTAACTTCTCACCATTTCTTTTTAGGTTATTAGTAACTGTTAAAACTCTCGAAAAGTAATCGGAGACTAGTTCACCTTCCTTCATATGTAAAGCTTCAAACTCTCCTCTCAAAGTTTGAAGACGTACCTTTTTTACTTGATCTGCTCCCTTGTAAGAGATCTTGAGCTTCTCCCATGCTTCCTTGGCTGTCTTGACTCCGGAAATCTTCTCAAAGGTATCTTCATCTAATCCTTGATAGATTAGACAGAGAGCTTTCCTGTCTCTCTTCCTTGAGTCTCTCAAGCTATCCTTTTGAGCTTGAGAAAGACTCTCTACATTCTCTGGTTTGGTGTGGCCCTTCTCGACCACCTCCCAGACATCATGTGCACCAAGGAGAGCTACCATCCTTAAGCTCCAATTGTCATAGTTGCTCTTGGTGAGCATCGGGACTTGAAAAGGAACTCTAGTATTTGCCATTTCTCTGAAGATCTTATGGCTCTTGATACCACTTTGTTGGGAAGAAACTTTAAAGGCTAGAAGGAAGTGTTTAAGATTGGGAGAGGTTGGAAGATTTTGAGAGAAAGAAAGACTTGTTGTATTGAATGCTTCTAAACTTTTTTGCTTACTTCCAAATGATACAACCATCCCCTATTTATACTAGTGGCACCTCCTTAACCAATGGTTAGGATCTTGCCTCCACAAGATTTATCTAAGGGCTATAATTCATTCTCTAGAACTTTCTAAAACATTCCTACAATTCTAAACTTTTCTAAACTTATCTAGAAACATCTTATGGATAAACATTTATAGATATTTTGTACATCATTTTAGAATCTTTTAGATAGGATTTTCTAGAATTCTATTTAGGCCTTTGCTAATATTGGGCTTTTATCTTTTAAGCCCAACATACAAAATCAATTTATATTCCAACATCGTGCACCAGCTTCACCGCTTCCTTCATCGACTTCTCCGACCCCATGTCAAACATCCTCTTCATCTTCCACACCACAAACACCGGCGCGGCCCCACGCGCCGCGCTCACCTCCGAAGCCGTGTCGAACGCCGTCAAGAGTGGCGGCAAGGGCTTCGACAAATCCAAACAGCACGGGTCGTGCCCTAAGGACACCTTGCAGACCGTATCAAAGGTGAGTCTCCGCAGCACGTCTTGAAGGTCGATCACGTGGCTCCCACGTGCGGCCCAATCCAAGAGTGGGAGAAGCCTATTGTGAACCTCTTCGTTGAGGGTTTTGACGATGAAGTCTCTGAGGGAGCGCGTGGTGAACTCGTGGCTGGCTAACTTGCGCTGCGCGTGCCACAACTCGCCGTCGACGTTGAATATGCCGCAGCCGAGAAGGTCGCCGAGGATTTCGGTGAAGGGTTTGCCTTTGGGGAAGTTGGCGAAGTTGGTCTTCAGGATGTACTCCACGTTGTGGGGGTTCGCCGTCACCACCGTGCGGCGCGCGCCGAGGCGGTGCACGACGATGGTTTGCGTAGGCGATTGGGCCAAGTGGTGGGTGTACCAATCGAGGAGACGGTGGCGGTTTTGGTAAAAGGAAATGAGGCATCCAATGATGGGGTGTGAAGGAGGTGCATGGTTATGATAACGTTGTTGTTGTTGTTGCTGTAGCTCGTTGAAGAGAAGGAGAAACCCCAAGCCTAAGCTTATGGACCCGAGAAAAACAAAGAAGAAAATAAGCATGGCTTGTGAGTGTTTGTTTGACAAACTTTACTCAAATATTATCCCCTTGTGTTAGGGTCTGTCTGTGAGAGATTTTAATGGAAAGAATGGGAGGAGAAGACTTAAAAGTTTTGTCCCGTTCAGAATATGACAGCAAATAAAGGATTTGTATTCTCTCCTCCCGGTAACAATAATAACTATTATTAGATATATTTATTTAATAGTTTAAATTTAATCTTATAAAAATTATTTAAGAAATTACATTAATTATATTAAAAAATTAATCAAAATTATTATAATATTATTTAAAAATTTACATTAATTTTATAATAATATTTTTGGTTGTGTAATAATAAAATTATTTAAGAAATATATATAATTATATTGATAATAGTTGACATTTATTTTAAAATATGAACTATTATTAATATAATTGTATATATTTCTTAAATAATTTTGATTATTGCATGACCAAAAATATTATTACAAAATTAATATAATTTCTTAAATAATATTGAAATAATTTTGATTAATTTGGTAATATTGTAATTAATGTAATTTTTTAAATAATTTTTATAAGATTGAATTTGAACCATTAGATATATCCAATGATTATTATTATTACTGGAGAGAGACTAGAGAGAGAGGATTGCAGGAGAGGATCCAAATTCGCAAATAAAAGGTAATTTTTCTTTATTTGGTAAAAGAATTTTAAATTTTAATTTATTTTTGTATTTTATAATTTTAAATTTAATAATATAAATATTTTTTTAAAATATTATATTAAAATTAGGAAGTTAAAATTAGGTATGAAAGATTTTGCTACCCTCATTTCCCCTCATAAAAATTAAACCAAATAAAAACAATTTTTAAAAACCTTTTTTCCATTCTATTCTAACAGAATGTTTAGGGTTATATATATATATATATATATATATATATATATATATATATATATATATATATATATATATATATATATATATATATATATAGGAAAATGCTAATATACTCCCACCTATTTTTTAGGGAAAGTATGTTAGCAACTTACACCAAAATTTTAGGACAAAAAACCACTCATTTCTTTTTATTTGTTTAATTTGTATAAAGGATATTATGGTAATTTGATTTAATTTAAATAAAAATAAAATATTTCCTCTCTCTTATTAACTTCATTCTCTAAGTCATTTCTCTCTCTTATTAAATTTCTTCTCTCCAATTCATTTCTCTTCCTTATTAAATTCTTTCTCTAACTTATTTATCTCTCTCCTATTAAATTCCTTCTTTAACTCATTTCTCTATTATCTCTCATGATGTCTCCCCCCTCTCTGAAAAAATAAAAATTAATTAATAAAATAAATAAATGAATTGGAGAATGAAATTAATAAGAAAGAGAAATATTTTAGTTTTATTTAAAATTAAATTAAATTACTATAATATCTTTTGTACGAATTAAATAAATTAAAATAAACAAGTGATTTTTTTGTCTTAAAATTTTGGTGTAGGTTGCTAACATACTCCCACTAAAAAATAGGTAGGAGTATATTAGCATTTCCCATATATATATATGGGAACTAATATGATAACTATTAACGACTATTAGATTAAAATAAATGTCTTGTATTAAAAGATTATAAACAAAGTTATCACATATTGTCATTGTCATAATTTATTATTATAATAATAATTATTATTTTTTTAATGTTATTTCAATTGTTGCTACTATTGTCACCTCCATCACATAGTTGTCATCTCACCACCACAACTAGTGCAATCACCACTGTTACCATCATTAAAAGCGGTGGTGGCAGTGGCTATGGTGAAAGAACTAATGGTGGTGTTAGTAATTACAATAGTAGTGGGGGTTATAAAGACAATAATTGTGTTTACATAAATGTTGATGATGGTTATAATAATAGTAATGAGAGAAATAAAGATGATGACAATAAATGATAATTTTATTTGTAACTTTTTAATCTAAACCATTTATTTTAATTTAAAGTTTGTTATAAATTATTTTCATGTTCTTATATTAGCAACGGTGTCATATATATATATATATATATATATATATATATATATATATATATAAGTGATTATCTATTTTTGTATATATAATTTTTAGATTGTCTTACCCTTAAATTTTTAAATAATAAAAAATAATATCTAAAATTAACTATTCTTACAAATTTAAGACTCAAACTTAAGAATTTGATGTTTGAAGACTATGTAGAATATTAATTGATTCAATAAATAATTTTTAAACAGCTTTAAACATATAAAGAGGTACAAAATATTTCAGTTCAATATATATATATATATATATATATATATGAGTGTGTGAATGTATATATGTGTGTTTGTGTGTGAGATATTATTAGGGGTGAGCAACGGGTGGGTTTGGTCGGGTTCGGGTGAAAAATGTCTAACCCGTTGTAAATCGGCTTTGAAAAAATGTGACCCATATCCGACCGACTGAGCTTTCGATTTGAGGCGGTTCGGGTTGAAACGGATTCGGATTTAAGCAGGTGGGTATAATCGGGTTTGAATTTTTTTGTAGACCAATTTATCTTAACGAAGATGTAGCTTAAAACGATAAAAAAATATTTTTAAAATAGTGTATAAAAATAGAATGAAGGTGACAATAGATGGTGTAAATAGATTCGTAGTTGAAACATTTATAAACTAAAGAAGCAAAAATAAAAGATAACAAAATTCATAGTTGTTACATGGAAAAGAAATATAAAGTTAGATTACAAAACCATAAGAAATCACAGTCACACAAAATGTACTCAAAATGGAGATAAGAAGATGGAAAAGAAAGACAAAGAAAGAAGCAAAAAGATAACTCTAAAAATAGACTAGTGTGTTGAGAAGTTTAATGAGGAAGGAGAAGACAAAATAAATATCTAAGTTATGAGAAAAAGGAAAAAAAATAAGTTACAAATTGATGGCTATATTATACTTGAAATAAAGACTTTTAAATTTGGACCATTGTTATTTAGTTATACAAAAGTAATAAAAAATTAAACTTATCTCATTTTCGGTTGGGTTCGATTTTTAGCGGGTTTAAAAATTCAAAACCGAACCCGCCCAATATAACCCGTATAAAATTAAAATTTTAACCCGATTTACTCATAAGACCCGCCCGAACCCACCCAAAAACAATATTTTTTTTCAGATTTTTCGGGTTCGGTTCGGGTGTCGGTTTAATGTTCACCCCTAGATATTATGATGAACCCATGGTACACAGTGAACAAGCAATAAGTAACGTACTGGAATTACTACAGTGGACGTGTTACATTGAAAAGTGTTATTTTAATAAAAGGTTTAAATGCATTTTTATTCATATGCTATTATAATTATGTAATTTTGATCTTTACAATTTTAATTGAGTAATTTTAAATTTTGAAGTATCATAATTTTATAATTTGATCCTCAAATTTTAACTAAACAATTTTAATTTATTAACTATGACAATTATATCTTTTTAGTCTCAAGTATTATAATTATATAATTTTTTACTTATTTAAATTACATATATTATAATTTTCATTCGTCGTTATCGCTGTGGTTTCTCTCTCCCCTTTTCTCTTGATGTCTCTCATCACAATCCCCAAAATCAAACCCTATAGATGGCTTAGTCTAGGTCAAAAGGGGGTTAAGAAAGACTAGAACTTGTACTTCAACACGCTCTTCTGGAACTTGAATTTCTGGGACAACGTCAGTACTTTGGCTGGGGAAGTTGATAGGCCACAAAAAACCTTTCCTTTGGCTCTTTTCATTGCCGTGATTTTCACCTGCGTCTCTTACTTGATTCCACTCTTCGCCGTCACTGGAGCTGTTTCCGTCGACCAGAGCGAGTGGGAAATCGGGTTCAACGCGCAGGCGGCGGAGATCATCGCCGGAAAATGGTTAAAAATCTGGATCAAAATCGGTGCAGCATTGTCGGCAATTGGGCTCTTCGAGGCCCAATTGAGCAGCAGCGCGTACCAGGTTGAGGGCATGGCGGAGATTGTGATTCTGCCGAAGCTTTTCGGGTTGCGGTCGCGGTGGTTCAACACGCTGTGGTTGGGGATATGGGTATGGATTGAATTACTATGAGCATCAGGGTTGTTTATTAAGGGATTCTAAGTGCGTGTTTGATTGCTATTAATTGAAACAGATATATTGCAGAGGGTGGCCTAACTGGGGAGCGCAAGCGGTTGGTGCCTCGAAGAGGTAAAACACCTCTAGATGCCAGGAGGAGTTGAAGATGTACAATAAAAAGCTTCTAAAGACGTTGCTGAATGAAGGACTTGCAGTTTTAGGGGATGGTGTATCTGAATCTGATTATATTAGAGTGCAGGAGAGGCTAAAGAAACTCATAAAGGGGCTCTGTCGTGGCTTTGTTGGTGCAAAAATAAGTATAATTTTTTTTTTTAAATGCAATCTACATTGGTTGTCTAGAGAACCGATACATCAGTTCTTCAGAACCGATATAAAATTATATATATTTTTTACGTCGCTCTATTTTACATTAGTTTTAAAATTGATGTAGATGCCTTTAGAGAACCGATGTAAAATATGCATCTTGTAGTAATGATTAAAATTTATTTTGAAAAATATATATAAAATAATAAATATTTCATTAAATGTTATTTAAAGAATGTAAAGTATTAAATAAATTACTACAATAAATGAAGAGGGATTAAATTATATTGATGTAACTTTTATTAACTATTACATGTTCAATAACTTTCAATTGAATAATAAATTATGTGATCTAATCATAGAAATACAACTTTTTAATATTACCATAAATATGTATATCAAATTTTGTTAAAATCGAACAACAATAAAAAAAATAATTAAATTATTCATATTTTACTATATTTTAATATATATATATATATATATATTAATTCAAAATTTATTGATATTGCATTTATATAGATAATATATTATACATATATATATATATTGTATATATAATCTAAGATAAATAAAATTTCAATATAACGATAAATTTCAAAAATAATTATTTTATTAATTTATGTATGAAGACTAGATAATAGATCATTAATTCTAGGGATTTGTTTTAACATATTTTCTTGATTTGAATTTTCTTTCCCAAGCAGTCCATAAACCTAAGCAATAAAAGTGGGCCACTAAGCTCTTGGGTTTTCAGTTTGACGTCCTTTACTAAGCAACATGCTATCAAATACTTTTTCCCAGCCAAAACCTGAACCTCCTTTTTTGTTGACTGGTTCTTCTACAATTCCCACTTTTATCCAAGCTTGGAAAGAATATTATCAAAAAGGTCAAAATATGGTGATTCAATTGATTGAAGATAGTATGACTAGGGAACCGTTTACCTTAAAAAAAAATAAAAATTATTATATGAGTTAATTACTTATATATTATTAGTATAATTTTTTTTTACATTAACAATTAATCATATCTTTTAATAATATTATTATTATTTATTTATTTAATTAAATTAAAATAAAAAAAGGTAAGGATCGCTCGTTTGTTCTAGACCTTCAAATTTTCACGCAACATTTATTGTATGAATTTCATTGTACCCCTGATGCTGTCCATTTAGGGCTAAAATCAATGATATTTAGACGAGCTTCCTCTTTTTACTGGTCAGGCTTGTATGCATATATTAAAACCTTCCGATAACAATGCCCAACGTTATCAAATAAATTAATTTTTTTTAAAAATAAAATTTTGTAATATAGAAAACCTAAGTCATAATTTACGATCACAAATCATAAGAACACGGGTTTTATTAAGAATTAAAGAGGAGGATTTTATCGTATATTTTCTATGCAAAAGCTAATTATAAACTAAAAATTGAACTCAAGAATCACGAATTTTAAAATTTAATAAGATAAAACTTCGATTCAAGTTTTGATTATTACAGTATATAAAAACATATGTAATCCAAATTTCATCATTGAATATTTATTTCAAATTATAGAACGAACACAATTATGCTCTATGAAAACTCTATGAAGACAAATCTGTTTCGTAATGCTCCAATCCGAATTGAATCCAATTCAGTATTCTAAAATGAATTTGAATTAAATTCTATTTTTCAATTAATTAAAAACAAAATTCGTAATCATGAATTTGATTAAAAATTGATTGAGGAACAGAAAAGAAGAGAAAAGAAGAATTCAGATTTTAGAGGATTTTACCGCATAACCGAAACCTTGAATCGATTAAAAGAACTTAGCCTCGTATCTCCATCATTATCCTTGCACAAATTTGTTTAGAGAGAAGATGAAAAGTCTCGGCCAAATTATAGAGCAATTCGTGAGAGATAAGAGAAGAGAGTTGAGAGAAGTTTCTTGAGAAAGAAATCTCAAATATGAAAAATGAGGTAAAAAGTTCAATGCAAATTAAGGGTCATTACATGAATTTAAAGACAAAGTAATGGGTCTAATCTAAGGGTCCAACCCATTAATTACATTCCTAAAGCCTAATTAACTACAACTAAACAGTTTCAAGACAAGCTAAAAAATTTAGTGTAGGGCCACGAGCTTGAGGCGCAATTTTGGACCTGAAAACGTCCAAACTGGCTTTTTCTCCCAAAATCGAAGTTGTAGATTTCCCTCTTATCTTTCCAAAGACACCAAGATTTTCCGATTCCAAGTTGTATAGCTCCAGATATGGCTTGCACAAGAAACTGTGTCAAAATAGAAAATTATTATGGGAATTTAGTAGAATTTACAACTAAATCCTAAATGATTCACTAACACAAATCTAAACTAATACATGAATATATGATACTAAAAGAAATCAAAATAAGGCAAAAACATATAAATAAAAATGTTCTAAAATATGGCTATCACCTGCATATGTAGTGTTTTGAGTGTCAACTTAATTGATAGAATTTTAAAGTATCAAAAGGAAATTAGTTTTATTTGTTGGAAGAATGATAGCAATGTGAGTAGCCTTGAGAAATTGTATATGATATTTGAATAGTAGTTGATAGTGAATAATAAGAAGTTATTTGATTTTAGAGAGTAGTAGTAGTAGTGCATACAATGAAGTCCCAATTTTCCTATTTATAGGCATGGTGCACCACCTTTGGATGATGGTGGGAATTTCTAGATTCTTCAAGTCTCTAGTTAATTTACACTCTTTTAGTTTTTTCTAGAGACCTATACATCTTATTTTATGTTTTCTAGAATTTTCTTTTTCTTTTATAGAATTTGCATCATAATTTAACACTTCCCCTTGATGCAAATTTCAATAACTGTGAGCCTAGTCTATAGTTGTTCAAATTTCATTCTTGGTAATGCTTTTGTAAATATGCCTAGAACTTATTCTTCTATTGTGTAATATTCAAGTTGAATTTGTTTTGTTGTTTCCACTTCTCTGATGAAGTGGTATTTAATGGCTGTGTTTTGTTCTCTAGTGATGAACTGGATTATTCGTCATTGATACTGTTGATTTATTATCATAGTACATAATAGTCGGTCCATCTTGTTGTTCGCCCATTTCTTCAAGAATTCTTCATAGCCATATTGTTTGACTTGTAGTTTCAGCATTGTTACATATTCTACTTTTGTTGTAGATTGTGTTGCACTTGCTTGCTTCTTTGATACCCAAGAGAAAAAACCTGATCCTAGTGAAAAAGCATATCCTGACATACTTTTAATGTCGTCTATTGATCCTGCCCAATAACTGTTGGTGAAACCAATCATCCTTGAGTTGATCATGGTTTTGTACCATATGCCAAACTCCCTCGTGTCTTATAGATATCTTAGGATTCTTTTTCCTTTTCCATAGTGAATCTGACTTGACTTCTGCATGAACCTTGATAGAAGACTTGTGGCATACATGATGTCTGGCCATGTGGTTATGAGATATAAAAGACTTCCAATCAAACTCCTGTAGCATGATACATTTGCTTTTAATGCTCCATCTTCTTTTTGTAACTTCTCATTTACTACCAATGAAGTAGCGAAAGGTTTACAATCACATCTTAAACTTCTTCAATAGAGCTTCATTATATTTCTTTTGAGAGATAAATATTCCTTATTTTTGTTGTCTCACCTCTATACGAAGGAAGTAGTTCATCAAGCCAAGGTTAGTCATCTCGAATGTCTTCATCATTTCATCTTTGAATTCTCTCATAAACTCTCTATTATTTCTTGTATAGATAAAATCATCGATGTATAGGGAAACAATTAGATTATGCTGACTTTGTATATTGATATATAATGTTGGCTCACTTTTGCTCCTCCTAAATCCTTGATCGATGAAGTATTGATTGATTCTGCTATACCATGCTCCGTATAAGGCTCTTTTTAGTCTTAGCACTTTGCCTTCACTATATTTGTTGATGAAGCCTTGTGGTTGCTCAACATAAATCTCTATCTCAAGCACTCTATTTAGAAAATTTGATTTGACATCTAATTAGTAAATGTTCCATCCTTTTTGTGTTGTAAGAGCTATTAAAGCTCTAATTGTATCTAGATGAGCTCTGGTGCAAATGTCTCATTGTAGTCAATTCCATATTGTTGATAGTAGTCTTTAGCGACCAATCTCGCCTTGTATTTTTGTATAGTTCCATTTGGATTGAGCTTTGTTTTATATACCTATTTTACTTCAATGATGTCTTTTTCATGTGGGCAGTCTACGAGCTCCCAAGTATTATTCTTTTCAATCAGTTTAATCTCTTCTTCCATAGCCTTGACCCATATTTCTTGCTTTGATGCTTCTTCATAGCATTCAGGCTCAATCATGGCCATATTGCAAGTTTCATATATGTCTACCAAAGATCTTATTCGTCTTGGAGTAGACTTTAGCGAAGAATCTTGTTGTTGTTGTGGAGAAAGCACACCTAAATCTTCTGCCTCTTCTTTCGCTTCTTCTTGAGATTGTTGTGTTGGAATTAAAATATTACTTTTAACCACTTTTTCTTATTCCCAATTCCAAGAAGCATTTTCATCAACTTCCACATCTCGACTTATGATGAGTTTCTTTGTTTGTAGGTTGTAAACTTGATAACCTTTTGATTGTGTGTTATATCCCAAGAATATTCCTCGTATAGTCTTGTCTTCAATCTTGTGCCTCTTTTGATTACAAATATGTATGTAGCAGATAAATCCAAATACTCGCATATGTTTGGCTGATGGCTTTCTTCCACTCCAAGCTTCAATAGGAGTCTTGTCTTGGACTGACTGCCTTGGTTAGACATTTGTTTAGTATTTAAATTGCGATGTAGACTATTTCAGCCCAAAAAATGTTAAGAAGACCTTTCTCCTTTAACATTGATCTTGCCATCTCCATGACAATGCGGTTCTCTCTCTCTAAGACACCATTTTGTTGTTGAGATTATGCAACTGTAAGTTGTTGCTCAATGCCTTTATCTTAATAGAATTTATAAAACTCGTGTGAGTTGTATTCTTTGCCTTGATCACTTCTTAGTACTTTTATATGTTTTCCGCTTTGCTTTTCCATAAGAGCTTTAAAATTTTTGAAGATTCCAAAAACTTCTGATATTTCTTTAAGGAAGTAGACCCACATCATTCTAGAAAAGTTATCCGTGAAAAGGATGAAGTATCTATTGTTGTAAAGTGATGGTGTCCTTATTGATCCACAGATGTCAATGTGGATCAACTCTAGCAAGTCTTTTACTCTCCAAGCTTTTTTGGTAGAAAATGGTAGTCTATGTTGCTTTCCCAAAAAGCATCCTTCACATGCTTGATTATTTTCTTTTAAAGCTGGAAAATCTCTCATCATATTTTTTGGATATAGTAGCTTCAAGGATTAAGTGTTGAAGTGGCCAAATCTTTCATGCCATAGCCATGGATCACTGACTTGCATTTTCATGGCAATGTTAGTAGCATTAGAAAGCCTCTGTTTTCTTTCTCCATTTTAAATTGAGCTATCTCTTGCATTTTGTTATCGTAGATAGTACATATATCTCTTTCAAAGTGAAGCGCGTAGCCTTTTTTCTATCATTTGGCTAATGCTCATAGATTTTCTTTAAGATTGGGAACAAGTAGGACATCATTAATAAGTCTCATACATTTCTTAGTCTCCACCATGACAGTGCCTTTGCCTTTTGACTCTACCATGGCACCATTCCCCAATCGTATTTGAACTTTGACAGAGTTATCAATTTCTTTAAAGATGCTCGGATCATTAGCCATGTGATTACTGCACCCATTATCCAAGTACCATCTTCCTTTTGATTCATTGTTGGAATATCGGGTAACATAGAAAAGACGATGCATATTATTTTGCTCTTTGACAAAATTTGCTTGTTGTTGGTTTTTGTTGCGGCAATTTTTCTCCACATGTTCAAATTTCTTACGGTGTTGACATTGAGGTTTTCCACGATGCCAACAATCTTTTTCCAAGTGACTTGTCCTCTTATAGATGGCACATAGAGGATATTTTCCTTCATTGATCTTAGAGAAACTTCTAAAATTTTCTTTATTTCTAGAAAAATCTCTAGTGTTTTTATTTCCTATGTATACTTTATTTTGAGACTGTAATTTTAGCTTTGATTGAAAGGCATTTTTTATAGAGTCTCATTCTCGCCTTTCTAATTTTTGTTCATAGGCTTCAAGAGAGCCCATTAGTTGTGTCACTTATAATGTAGACAAATCTTTTGTTTGTTCAATCGTAGTTGCAATTGCATCATATTTAGGGGTAATAGAAGTTAGAATTTTCTCAACAATTTTTTTGTCAAGAATATTTTCCCAGACTCTCATTTGACTAGCTTTTTTTTTTTATTATTCTAGAATAGTAATCTTTTATGGTCTCGGATTCTTTCATTTTTATTAATTCAAACTCACATCTTAGGGAATGAGGTTTAACATTGTGTACCTCATCACTTCCTTGAAACTCCTCCTATATTGTGTTTCAAGCTTCCTTTGCACTTGTGGCACCCACTATTCTTGGAAAAATTGTGTCATCAACTGCTTGTTGAAGGACAAATAACACCTTTGGATCCTTCTATTTGTTTTCCTTCAACTCCTTCCTCTGAGCTGTAGTAAGAGTATATATGTCTTCTAAAATAGTAAGTCCATCTTCTATAATGTCCCATAAATCTTGAAAGCGAAAAAATTTCTTCATACGCTCCAAAAATCATAGTTTTCTTTGATGAAAACAAGAACTGGAATAGATGATAGTTGATTGGTAGTGGCCATAGGTTGAGAAAATATTTTTAAAAATAGTATAAAATTTAGTTGGGTTTTTTTTATAAGTAATTGAGAATTTTATCTACGCCTAGTAGATGACCAAATGTAGCTTTGGTACCACTGACAGAATTTTAAAAGTATCAAAAGGAAATTAGTTTTATTTGTTGGAAGAATGATAGCAACATGAGTAGTCTTGAGAAATTGTGTATGATAGTTGAATAGTAGTTAGTAGTGAATAATAGGAAGTTATTTGATTTTAGAGAGTAGTAGTAGTAGTAGTAGTGCATATAATGAAGTTCCAATTTGCCTATTTATAGGCATGGTGCACCACCTTTGGATGATGGAGGAAATTTCTAGAATTCTAGACTCTTTAAGTCTCTAGTTAATCTACACTCTTTTAGTTTTTTCTAGAGACTTATACATCTTATCTTATGTTTTCTATAATTTTTTTTTCTAGAATTTGCATCATAATTTAACATTAACAAATAGTTGCCACACAAGAAACTTGGGTTATTGTAGCCATTAAAACAACCTAATCTAGTTTGGAGTATATCATAATGGATTTTATCACTCACGTAACTAGTTTTTTTTTATATCACTCAACAATTTGGGTCATGTGTGACCGATTAACCAAAGATAGACACTTTCTTGCTTTTCAAGCTAAGTTCAATGCTTTGTAGTTGGCTCATTGTTTTATAGATAACATTTTCAATCTTCATGGGGTGCATAAGTCTATCATTTTTTACTGTGATCCCCATTTTGTGAGTGTTTTTTGGGCATGAGCTCTTCAGGGCCTGCAAACCACACTCAGCTTCAAGTCTATAGATCACCCTTAAACTGACAATTAGTCTGAGGCCTTGAATCGCTGTCTAGAGGGGTATCTTCTTTGTTTTGTGAGTGACTATTCTTGCTCTTAGTACCAGTATCTCCAGCTGCCTATACCATGGTGTCGATCCCATTTTCCATTTTTGGCCTTTTTTGGTGAAATTTTCAAAAATGGATCCTAACAACCTCAGTGACACTGCCCCAACCTGTGTCACTTCTCCTTACCCGAGTGTCTCCTTTCATTCCCTCAAATCTACCTGCAGCCACCCCATAATTGATCATTCTTTTACCCAATTCAACCTTGTCCCTTCAATTCTCATCCAATGGCCCCTATCACCTTTGAGGTGTCACCAACTTATGTTGACTAAGATAAAGATGAAGACATGTTGTATTTAGTTTTTATGATTATAAATATAAGTTTCTTGAGTGATAAAAGTGAAAATTATATTTTATTATGTGTTTATGCTTTGTTGCATGCGTGTTTTGTGCTTTTTAGGCAACTTAGATTTAAATCTTCATATAGATGCTATTTGATGATGAAAAGAATTTTAAAAATGAGTTGAAAAGAGATCTAATTGAAAAAATTGAAGTATTGAGTTTTCACTCAATATTCAATTATCAGTTAAAATAAAAGATTATTTGCTCTATTTTTCGAAATATGATAGGTATTGCTATAATAATTGTTTATTTGTTGAAATAATCAATTATTTTAGAATTAACACTTTGGAATAATCGATTATCTTGAGAAATAATCGATTAAACTATTCTTGGTAGATTTTCATATATATCTGCAAAAAATAAAATAGTCAATTATACATGGAAATAATTAATTATTTCTGTTAGAAAACTCTATATATCATTTTTCACGTTCAAAAGTCAAAGAATATGAATCTTTGTGATATTACTTTTGATGGCATCCTTGCTTGCGTTGATGTGAGATGATGATCAAGGAAGGACACCTTTACTCCTTGGACCAAGTTCTTCAAAAGTGACGCATGGTTTTAGGGAGGATGAAGATGGAATGGACGAATTGGAGGTTGGGTAGAAGGCATTTGATGAAAGGCTTGAGGAGGGTACTCTAAGGTTGACTCACTTTATGGTGATGAAGGCCACTTCTAGGTTGTTTCTCTCAAGGTGGAAATGGTAGGGTGGTGGCCGAAAATAGCCAAGGGGACTAAGGAAAATATAAAGACTCAAAGGCTCTCTCTATATTCAATTTCCAAAGTGATTACATGAAGCAATACCTAAGGTATTTATAGATTAGGGTGTGAGGTAGGAGGCACACAATTAGGGTGGCGGCTAGGTCAAAATGTGTGTATATTTCCATGCTAAATGAGATGGAAATGCAACATAAGTTCATGCCACATGCAACCCTAATTGTGACGCCTACTTGGTGGCCAAGGATGGAATCTTTGGCTTGGTATGCTATAGGTGCATGTGATAAGACCATGCAACCTAGGTGCCCTCCTCTTGGGCCTAAGCCTTTCCAAGTCTAAAAATAGATCAATGCTCACCAAAAATACATCTAGACCTAATTCTCACCCTAATAAAATACCCTAGATACAAATTAAAATCCTATAATCTAAAGCACCCCATAATACAAGGGTAAAATGGGAAATACAAGTGAAAATAAATCCTATGACTAAAATACCCCAAAATACAAGGGTAAAATGGGAAATACAAGTAAAATAAAATCATATGTCTAAGATACCCAAAATACAAGGGTAAAAATGGAAAAATAAAGACAAGGGCAAAATAGGCATAAAAGATAGATTCTATGCTTACAAGGCTTAGGAGATTGATCAATATCCTTTTAATACAAGAAGTATGTCTCTAGGGTTGTTAGCTCCCCTATCCTCTTCCAAACTCCTAGCCATGGACCTATTGATGGATCTCACATGAAGCTCCAAGGATGGTCCTCCATCAACTTTTGAAAATACTCTTTAAAAAAATGTTTCTATTTGCAAGAAAAGGTTTGATACCCTTTATGGGAACCTCAATAAAGAATTTAAGAATTGAATTGATCATCATCATCTTCATGGAGACATAGACTAAGCTACACTGTTTGATTCACCTCTCTGAATTGTTTTGTATATCAGGTGAATTCATTCTTAAATATCTCTATAACTAGTTTTCTTAAGTAGGTTTCTTAAGAAAATAGAATCTTGTAATAGGGTGCTACAAGAAGAAACTTCTTGAGGTATAAGAAGTGATTTCTTTAATTGTATAGGAGTAAA
Organism: Cajanus cajan; assembly: GCF_000230855.2. Taxonomy (NCBI): domain Eukaryota; kingdom Viridiplantae; phylum Streptophyta; class Magnoliopsida; order Fabales; family Fabaceae; genus Cajanus; species Cajanus cajan. Next base: position 10,967,727 of record NC_138519.1, read on the forward strand.
TTGCATGTGATATTGTGATTGTAAAATTTTGAACATTAAAAATTAGTGAAAAATCTCAATTGGGTTGATTAGAGACTAAATGTAGGTCACAAGTGAATGTGGTTGAACCAGTATAAATTTTTTATGCATTTTTGTTTATCCCTACACTTGCCTTTACATCACTGGAAAGTCTTAGAAAAGTTTTTAAATCAAGAAGATTCAAAAAGAAATTTTTTAATATCCAATTCACCCCTCTTCTTAGTGCATGTTTGGTTTTTAACTCTAACGTGAATTTTCACGTTTGCTTGAAGCAAAATTTTTTTACTTCCACATAAAATTGATATCTAACGTGGAGAGAGAATGTAGAATCATGTTTCAAAAGCTAATCCAAACATGCACTTAGATAAGTCATATTTTCTAATAGCTTCCATTATGACATCCTCAACTACAACACCCCACTTAGTCGTATTCAATGTTGACAACCCTCCACTTTCCCATTCATTTGCATCATCCATAGAAAACACAATTTCATTTGGACCCTCCATGTTAACTTTGATATATGGCACATCTTTTGTGACCAATGATCTTGAGGACAAAGTAAGTAGGGCTCAAGTGTGGATCAACTTAGTGTGAGGCCCAAAGACTTTACTAAGCAATCGAAGTGGCTAGCAGATTATGTTTAATGATTCTTGGGCCCAATTGCATGATAATATATTTTGTTGTGTTTTTCATTCAATAATCTATGTATCATACATGTGTAAGCATTAAATATATGTTCTATTTTTATACTTTATTAATAGACTTGGTTGTAATGAGATGCATATGAAATGAGAAATATCTTTCTTACACTACAAGAAACATTGTTATTATCTATGAAATATATTACCTACGAAATTTTTTCCGTAGATAATATTTAGTTATCTATGGAATATTATCTACGAAATTTTTTTCGTAAATAACTTTTAGTTATCTACAAAATTTTTCCGTAGATAACCCACGAAAGTTTTTATCTACGAAAAATTTCATAGGTAACGTTACCTACGGAATTTTCCATAGATAACCCACGAAAGTTGTTATCTACAAAATTTTTCGGAGGTAACGTTACCTACGGAATTTTTTGTAGATAACAACTTTCTTGAGTTATCTACAAAATATTCCATAGATAACGTTACTTACGAAAAATTCTGTAGATAATAATAATAATAATAATAATAATAATAATAATAATAATAGTAGTAGTAGTAGTAGTAGTAGTAATAATAATTGTAGTAGTAGTAGTAATAATAATAATAATAGTAATAATAATAGTATAAGTATGAGATTGTATAGTTGAAGATGACTTAAATGAATTAATTTATACTACTTATACTGATAACATGCATTTGATTTTCGGTGGCTTATCTTATCAGAACTCCTTAGTTAAGCGTGCTTAACTTGGAGTAATATAGGGATGAGTGACCTTCTGGGAAGTTTCCCAGAAAATGTGCAATAAGGACAAAACACATTGAAAAGTAAAGTGTCATAAAATAACATCCTTGAGAGGCCAACTATGAGGGTTGTTACATTAATAAATTTATTAAAATGAAAAAAAAATTTCTTAAAGTTATCTACGGATAAAATCCGTAGATAACAACTTTCGTGAGTTATCTACGGAAAATTCTGTAGGTAACGTTACCTACGGAAAATTTCGTAGATAACATTTCGTAGATAACTTTATCTACAACCTTATTACCTACGGATTTTTTTCCATAGATAATTGACAATTACCTACGAATTTTCATGATTATCTACGGAATTTTTCGTAGATAATGCTGATTTTTCTTATAGTGTTAGATTTAACTTAGTGTAGCTCTGTGCAGTAGTAGTTTCTATTACATATAGTTACATATAATTTTAATGTTGATTTTGAATGAGATTCAACAATGTATATTGTATTATTATAGTTTATACCTATTGTTCTTACCGGAGATCTGCCGTAGAGGACGATCTGTTGGGCAAGATTGGTGAGCCTCCTTCGCTGGGTACATCAGCTATTCTGAAGTGGGGGTGGTACCTGCAAAAGAGACTCCGATGCTAAAGTTAGTATTTGTTAGTGTATGGGTCTCGTATATGTAATGCACGTACCTTAGTGTGAATTAGGGTTTATCTAGGCCTTGGGTCCGAGGTCGGTTGTGATTCGTCCAAATAGTGGGCCTTTGTTTTAGCCGATGTCTCATAGTACTCATTCGATGTCGTCTAGCGCTTAAGTGCCGAGCTCAAGCTCGGTTCTGCAGTACGGATAGTACACTAACCCCCCGAGCTTCGAAGACTGTGGGTGGAGGAGTTAATACCGAGCTCAATGAAGGGTCACGACTCTTCGTTTATGCTCCTCTGGCAAAACGCCATGTGTCACAAGTGCCACCTTGTTTCCCGAAACGCATGGGCGGCGTGTTAATGAGGGGTGACAGTTTTGTAATGATGGGTTGTACCCGTCATAATGGGCTTCATTTAATACCCTGCTTTTTGTCGTTTCTCTGCCCTTGTGTCACGTCCGTCTTTATTCTCATTTTGAAAACACTTTCCCCTTTCTCTCTTCCCTCGTGCACTTTGGCACTCTCGTTCACTTTGCTCCCTTTCTACGTTTCGTCTCTTTTCTACTCTCTACACCCTTCTTGTTTCCATTTTGCCTCACCGTCAGCGTTTTCACGATCACAGTCGTCGTTCTTCGTCATTGTCCCTGTTTTTGTTGAAGGAGCACCAGGTACTTCTTCTTTGCTGCTTCTCTATGCTCTTTTCGTTAGGGTTACCGTTGCTTCTTTCTTCTTCTTCATTTCTTCTTTGTTTCTTCTTCGTTTGGTCTTGCTAAGAAAATGGCCGGTGAAGGCAGTCAGGGTTCCATTCCTCCCAAGGCCGCCACTGGACAGGCCAAGGGGAAGGGTAAGGTGAAAATGGTCGCCGCTGAAGGTGAGCCTAAGGGTAAGAGGGGGGGGGTAACAACCCCAAAGACTCGCACCCTGCCATCTCTATTCCTGGGTATGAGTGGGTTAAGGGGTACGTCGGAGAGTTTCAAAGCATGTTCAAATCGTTCTTGGATGTGAATGCAATGTGGAAATCGCACAGAATCTGTCAAGCATCCATTTCCAAGCTCATCCGGGTTAAGCCTTGCCCACCCGGTGAGAGTGTGTATATGGGGGGTACCCCAAATACCCCCTTTTTCTACATGTATCAGTGCTTCTTTAGGGATTTGGGTGTATGTATGCCCTTCACACAGTTTGAGTGTGATTTTTTGAACTTTATCAATGCGGCTCCCTACCAACTGCACCCCAATTGTTGGGGTTTTTTGAGGGCTTTCCAAGTCTTGTGCTCGGTCCTGGGGATAGGGTTGTCGTTGCTCGTTTTTCTTCATTTTTACCAACTCAAGTTGGGTGAGCCTCCCCTGGGCTGGGTATCTCTGAATGGGAGTAAGGCTGGGGTGTTATTTTCGCTTTACTCCCAGTCGTGCAAGAGCATCAAGAAGGAGTTCTTCCGAGTTCGACCTGTTGAGGCTGACCCGCTGATTGATGAAGTCTTCCACTTCGGCGGGTTGCCAAGGTTCCCCCTTTTTTGGCAGCAGAATCCGATCAAATTCAACGGGTCGAGCAGCCTTCGGATGCTGGATTTGGATACAACTGCCATTGCCGATCTAGCTGCGCTCCCTCGTCTCTTGGATTGCAAGCTCGTCTTGTCGCTTGCTAACTTGGTGGACAAGGAGAGGAATTTAGAGAGTGAGTACCTTGTCATCCTTAGTTGTTAGGCTCTCTATTTTTTTTCTTCGTCTTATGTGTTGGGTTCTTTGTGTTTGCAGGTATAATGGGAAAAAGCAAGTGGCGCGAGCTGAAGGCCCGCTACAACGTGGAGGAGCTCGAGGTTCCCGAGCAAGGTGAGGAGGAGGTCGCTCCCCTGGACACTCGTCGAAAAGGAAAAAGAGGAGAGAAGAGGGTCGGGGAGACCTCGGCCCCTCGCGATGCTGAAGAAGTGACCTCAAAGGGTGTCGACGCCAACCCGGTCGACCTTACCAAGAGTCCTCCGCCTGAGAAGTCGTCTAGAATGGTCGTGGAAGAGGTATCTCGTGAGACACAGGTTTGTGTCTTTCTCTTGTGGCTTTCCTTTTGCATTGCATGATCTTCTACTTTGTAACTTAAATTTTTTTTCGTGTTTTGTGTAGGCGGGACCAATTCCGAATTCCGTCGAAGCTTGTGCAGAGCCAAGCTCAAAGGCGCCAGGGTCGAGTTCTCCTGCTGCTGCGCAGGCGGCTCCTACCTCTACTTTCGCCGAGGCCCGCGAAAAGGGGCCGAGCTCTGGGGCGCCGATCCCGACTCCTCCTGCTGCTGCGCCGGCTCCTCCTCCTCCAGGTGTTCCAAGGGGGAAGTGCATTATCTAGCGCTTTGACGTTAATCACCCCCTGGTGCGATTGGACCACGTGAGCGTGTCACCGAACGTAGACTCGATGTGGAGTTCCAAGGTGATCGTTGAGGCCTTTCACAAGGAGGATTCAGTCCTTGTGGCTGACAAGGCAATGATTGAGAAAGTTGGTCCAGAAGGGGTTCTAGACTCCACAGAGGTCTTTATGCAGAGGTCCATCGCCATCGTGGACCACTAGAGGCGCAGGTGGCCAAGGCTTCAAGGAGAGCTGGAGAGTGCTCGAAGCCGAGTCTGGCCTTTGGAGGAGGAGAACAAGGCCTTGAGGGCCGCGCTGGAGGTTACGAAGAAGGTTGAGGCAGAGCTTTAAGCTTCGAGGAGGGATCTTTCCAGGACTCAGAAGTCTTTAGAGATCGCTCTGAGGGCCAATGAAGTTTATGCTGCCCAGGTTGGCGAGTTGCAGGAGGTCGCCAAATCTGCTCAAGGCTAGGCACACTCTCTAGAGGACAAGGCCATCGCGTTAAGGGTCGAGCTAGGGAAGCAGCTGAGAGGCGTCTCTGTGACGAGGTGCTTTTAGTTAGCAACGAGGAGGAGGTCAGTGCCTTGAAGGCTGACCTTGATGGGATGACAGCAACTAGGGCAAGCTTGGAAAGGAAGCTCGTCAAGACTGAACGAGACGTTTTGGTGGAACACAAGAGGTGTTTCGCCAAGGAAACTTGTCAGGCGAGGTTTCTTGCGCCAGGGGTCGACCTCTCTGCTATGCACGTAGAGAAAGAGGTGCGAGGTGGGCAATTGGTGAAGGAAAACAATCTCCCTGATAGCTCAAGCGAGAATACTACACTTAGGCTACTGTCTGTAATAGTTTATTTTATTTGCTTGCTATGTTGAACTCCTTTTGTTGATGAACTTGCTGTATATATTGCTTTTATCATTGTTGTCTGAGTTTTTGTTTTGTACTTTTGATGTTTCTTGTTTGATTTGCATTTGTCTCAAGGTCCAAATTCGACCTTGGCTTAGCATGTACCAAGGTTCGAATTCGACCTTGGCTTAACATAACATAATATAATTCTTACCAAGGTTTGAACTTGACCTTGGCTTAACATGACATAATGTAATTCGTACCAAGATTCGAATTCGATCTTGGCTTAACATGATATAATATAATTCGTACCAAGGTTCGAATTCGACCTTGGCTTAACATAACATAATATAATTCGTACCAAGGTTCGAACTTGACCTTGGCTTAACATGACATAATATAATTTGTACCAAGGTTCGAATTCGATCTTGGCTTAACATGATATAATATAATTCGTACCAAGGTTCGAATTCGACCTTGGCTTAACATGATACAATATAATTCGTACCAAGGTTCGAACTAGATCTTGGTTTAACATGATATAATATAATTCATACCAAAGTTCGAATTTGACCTTGGCTTAACATGATATAATATAATTCGTACCAAGGTTCAAATTCGACCTTGGCTTAACATGATATAATATAATTCGTACCAAGGTTCGAATTCGACCTTGGCTTAACATGATATAATATAATTCGTACCAAGGTTCGAATTCGACCTTGGTTTAACATGATATAATATAATTCGTACCAAGGTTCGAATTCGACCTTGGCTTAACATGATACCATATAATTCGTAACAAGGTTCGAATTCGACCATGGCTTAACATAACATAATATAATTCGTACCAAGGTTTGAATTCGACCTTGGCTTAACATGATATAATATAATTCGTACCAATGCGGTGTAAAATTGAGAAGATATGAGTGGAATGAGTCATTTTTATTAATGTTGTGGGTGTGCCTCGTTACAAACCCTCCCAGCCAAAACCCATTTTTTTTTTGTTTTTTGGGACAAAAGACTGAGTTGGGAAAAGAGTGCACAACTCCTTTGTACATTTCAACTGAAGTAAAACTTGAGATGCGTGGCATTCCAAGTTCGCAGGATGGTTTTACCACCGAGCTCTTCTAGTCGGTATGCCCCATTTTCTAAGTCTTTTGTAACTCGAAATGGGCCATCCCAGTTAGGTGTGAGTTTCCCTTCTGATGGGTCTCTTCGTGCTTCACTTTGTAGTCCCCATACTAGGTCACCTTCCCAGAAAGAGCGAGGTTGGACTCGTGTGTTGTATCTTCTGGAAGCTCAGAGTTTGCAAGCTTCTTCGTGAATCCGAGCCTCCTCTCTGAGCTCGTCGATCAGGTCAAGATTGACTGCCATTTCTTGATCGTTTTGTTTGCTGTCAAAGGTATGATGCCGATGAGACATCTCGCCGACCTCAACTAGGATCATGGCATCGGCTCCGTAGGTCAGTTTGTAAGGTGGCTCTTGCGTTGTTGATTGAGGGGTGCATTGATATGCCCAGAGAATGTTGGGGAGCTCGTCAACCCATTGTCCTTTGTCGCTCCCCAGCCGCTTTTTGAGTTCTCGGAGGATTACCTTATTCGTGGCTTTGGCTTGGCCATTGGTTTGGGGGTGTTCCACCGAGGTTGGAAGGTGCTTGATCCCGAGTTCTCGGAGGAAGCTCTCGAACCTTTGCACAGTGAATTGCCTGTCGTTATCGGTGACAAGGGAGTGTGGGATGCCAAACCTGCAAATAATGTTTTTCCAGGTGAACTTTTGGACGTTCTCGGCGGTAATTTTTGCAACTGGGCACGCCTCAATCCACTTGGTGAAGTAGTCGACTGCCACAAGGAGGAACTTCAGTTGCCTTTTCGCGGGGGGAAATGGTCTAAGGATGTCCATTCCCCACTAGGCGAAGGGCCACGACGACCTCATTTTGTGGAGGACTTCAAGTGGTTGTCGATGTGTGTTGCTGAACTACTGGCATTCCTTGCACCTTTGTACATAGTCTTAACAATCTGACTTTAGTGTGGGCCAGTAGTACCCAGCCCGGAGTGAGACACCGTACGGACTTTTCCCCCAACTCTCTCTTTCTCTCTAGACACTCACCCTCACTTGCATATCTCACTCTCTCATTCCCTTTGTTCTTCTCCTCAATTTCTTGGTGTGGAGTAGATTCGAGTGGCTAGCTGAGTATTTGGAATTTTCTTTTCTCCTCCTTCGTCGTTCAAGCTTCTTCTCCATTTCTCCTTCCCGGAAGCTCGGATTTCTTGCACCAAGGTAAAGGAAGCTAGGTTCTGCTGATTTTTGGTTGTAAATGAGTTCTAGGAGCTCATTAGATGCTTGATGATGAATGAATTGTGGCTGAGATGGAAGAAGATTCATTTTCGGGCTTTCGAGGTTTTTGGGTGAAATTTAGGTTTTTCTTTGTTTGATGTTGCATGTTGAAAAAGCTAGGATTTTTGGGGCTATTGATGAAAATTGATGTTTTGGGCCGATTCCATGTGGATTTTCTGGTTGGTTATGCAGGTTTTTGAAGAAATTTTTGAACTTGGTGAGTTGCTGCTGAGTATCACGCTGGGCGCAATTCTTCGCGCCGGGCGCGTGACCATCAGAGGGCTTCATTTGGGCAAGCTCGCCGGGCACAATGGTGTACGCGCCGGGCGAGCTTGAGAGTGTGAGCCCTGGATGGCCCACGTCGGGCGTGGTTGAGATCGCGTTGGACGTGATATCAGTAACAATGATTTGTGGTTTCTGATGTGGCGCCGGGCATGACCATGTCTCACCGGGCGTGGAGACTCCTTGGGAGTCTCTGCCAGAGGTGGCACCGGGCGCAATTTATATTGCACCGGGCGTGAGATCTTGAGGAGGTCTCTACTTTCTTGCACCGAGCGCGGGATGAGTACGTCGGGCTTATGAGATCTGTTGAGGTCTCTACCTCCTATCACGCCAGGCGCAATAGGAATTGTGTCGGGCGCGATGATCCCTGATGCTCTCTGGTTGTGCCAAGCCGGGCATGACCATGAGTGTGTCGGGCGCGGATGAGATGATGACTTATGTGTTGAAATTTGCTGATAAATGTAGATATATGCTGAACTGAGCTAAAATTGATGAATATGCCATGCTGTTAGATGTTACTGCTGAATTAGAATGATTTAAGCTGTTAATGATCAATGTTGTTGAGTTGTGAGATGTTTATGCTGCGTTATGATGTTAAGCTGTATTTGATGTATATTGCTGTGTTGTAAGTGTTTAGCTGTACTGGATGCTGATATTGTTGTGTTGTGCTAAGATGTATGTTGTATAGCCACTAAGTCGGTGCTATTATAGCCGCTAAGTTGGAGCTGTTATAGCTGCTAAGTCGGTGTTGTTATAGTCGCTATGTCGGTGCTGTTATAGCTGCTAAGTCGGTGCTGTTATAGCCGCTAAGTCGATGCTGTTATAGCCGCTATGCGGTGCTGTTATTGCTGAATGCTGTGATATATTATAGGCTGATGTTGTTAAGTTGATTGATGTGCTGATAGCTGTAGCTGTTTACCATTCATATAATTATATATGTATGTTGATTCTTTCACTAGCTTACCCTTTGTTGTTTCCATGTGGTTTAGACTGGGATGATCATACTATGTATGGGAGCAGAGCAGGGTTAGGTTGGTATGCTGAGGAGGATCTGCAGCTGGCAGATGGAGTTTGATTATTTTTGTTGTTTTTAGCTGTCGTGTATAGCATTGCTGGATGTATTTTGTACACTCTGACTCTATCCAGATTTGGACCTTGTATATATATATATATATATTCTAGACACCATATGTATATACTTGCTCTTTTCTGTATAGTGTTTCTGTTGTACTGTGCTATGTGTAGGGACCAGTCGGGTCATTACACTTTAGTGGTATTATAGCAGTTCGAGTCTAGTGGACACTCTGTCTGGGTGATCCCTTTAGGCTTTTGTTGTGCTGGACTCTGTGTTGTGTTGCTTTGTTGTGTTGTTTTACTGTGCTTATTTATTGGTTGATTATTGTGCTGTTGATTATTGTTTGGTTTAGTTATTGTATACTGAAGATGCTGTTACTTTTGTAGAGAATGACTAGAACCAATGAGCAGATAGTCCGTGTCATGGAGATGATGGTTATGGCTATGCAGCAGTAAAATGCCTATTTTGCTCGAATGGATGCTGATAGAGCTGCAGCTGGTGCAGCAAGGCCCACGGGGTCACAGGAGAGTCGGGATCTTGCTGAGTTCCAGAAATGTCATCCTCCACAATTCAAGGGAAATGCAAACCTAGAGGTAGCTGACCACTGGATCTGCGAGCTGGAGAAGATCTTCACAGTGTTGGGATGTTCTCAGGAGAAGAGGTTGGCATATGTTGTGTACATGCTAGTGGGAGAGGCTGAGCATTGGTGGAGGGTTACTCACCATATGCTGACTGCTAGAGGAGTTGCTGTTGATTGGGAGTGCTTCAGGAGGGTGTTCTTGGAGAAGTACTTCCTTGAGAACGTGAGGCACGCCAAGGAGGCTGAGTTTATGCGGTTGCACCAGGGAGGGATGACAGTATCTGAGTATGCGATGAGATTTGAGCATCTAGCTCGTTTCTATTCGCAAGCTATATTTGAGGCCTGGAAATGCAGAAAGTTTATTGAGGGTCTAAAGCATGAGCTGAAGAGGGTGGTGGTGCCTATGGCCATCACTGAGTTTTCGGCCTTAGTGGAGAAGGCAAAGGTTGTTGAGCGGTTGGAAGGTGGCAACCGTGTGACTAAGACTGTTGAGGGACCAGCTGGGTCCAAGAGAGGAAGAAATCAGAGGAAGCCATATAATCGTCCCCAACCACAACAAGGGGGTCCTGTCATTAGGCAACCTTCTGGTGCTACTAGTGGAGGGAGACAGGGTGGAGGTGCCACTCTCAGATGTTATAGGTGTGCTGGGCCCCATTTTGTCAGGGATTGTCCACACACGGAGAACCGGTGTTTCAAGTGCCATCAGATGGGTCATGAGTTGACCCACTGTCCCATCAGAAGCGGACTGGAGAGGGGTGATGCTCAGAAGAGTGGTGCTCAGAGAGGCGATGCTCAGAAGGGTGACAGACCCACTACAGCTGGTAGAGTGTTCGCTTTGACTGGGGCTGAAGCTTCTACTTCCTCAGATCTTGTGAAAGGGAAGGGTAGAGCTACTGGTAAGGATGTGATAATTCTTTTCGACTCTGGTGCTTCTCATTCATTTATATCTTATGTTTGTGTTGCTATGCTGGGTGTGCCAGTGTGTGATTTGGGGTTGAGACTGCTAGTGTCGACGCCCGTTTCTGCTTCGGTAGTTGCTTCTGAGCTGTGTGCTGGTTGTCCAATTGAGGTGAATGAGAAGAGGTATAAGGTGAACTTGATTTGTTTGCCTTTGGTGGATATTGACATAATTTTAGGGATGGATTGGTTGTCTGCCAATCGCATCCTTATAGATTGTGCCAATAGACAGTTGATCTTTCCTTAGGTGGAGAAGGAGCTGTTGATTTCAGCTGGTCAAGCTGAATCATTGCTGAGAGATGGAGCATAGTGTTGTCTTCTGCTTGCTGCTATGAGTGTGGAGACCGAAAGGGTCATTGCTGAGATTGATGTAGTGAGGGATTTCGCTGAGGTGTTCCCTCATGAGGTGCCTGGGTTGCCTCCTATTAGGGAGATGGAGTTCAGTATTGACTTGGTTCCAGGTGCGGGGCCAGTGTCGGTGGCTCCCTATAGGATGGCTCCTGCTGAACTGGTTGAGCTGAAAGGTTAGTTGGAGGATCTATTGGAGAAGCAGTTAGTACGACCGAGTGTATCGTCGTGGGGTGCCCCTGTGTTGTTGGTTAAGAAGAAGGATGAAGGTAGTCGACTTTGTGTGGATTACAGGCAGTTGAATAAGTTGACCATTAAGAACAAATATCCGCTTCCCCGGATAGATGACTTAATGAATCAACTGAGGGGAGCATCTGTATTTTCCAAGATTGACTTGAGGTCAGACTATCACCAAATCAGGGTGAAGGAGGGTGACATACCGAAGACTGCTTTTAGGACTAGGTATGGTCACTACGAGTATGTTGTGATGCCGTTTGGTGTGACCAACACCCCGGTAGTGTTCATGGATTACATGAATAGGATTTTCCGGTCGTTCTTGGATAAATTTGTGGTGGTGTTTATTGATGACATCCTGATTTATTCAAGGACCCCAGAGGAGCATGGAGAGCACTTGAGGATAGTACTGGAGATTTTGAAGGCGAAGCAGCTGTACGCTAAGCTTTCAAAATGTGAGTTCTGGTTGAATGAGGTGAATTTCTTGGGGCATGTGATCTCAGCTGAGGGGATTGCTGTTGATCTGGCTAAGGTAGAGTCGGTGTTGCATGGGAGGGTCCAAGAACTGTCACTGACATTCCGAGTTTTGTGGGTCTAGCGGGTTACTATCGAAGGTTCATTGAGGGATTCTCCAAGATAGTAGCGCCTCTAACCCAGTTGACAAGGAAGGAGCAGCCGTTCATTTGGACTGATGCCTGTGAATGAAGTTTTGAGGAGCTGAAGAGGAGGTTGACTACTTCTCCTGTGCTGGTGTTGCCCGACTCTGGTGAACCTTTTAATGTGTATTGTGATGCTTCTCACCAGGGTTTGGGGTGTGTGCTGATGTAGAACAGGAAAGTGGTGGCATATGCTTCAAGGCAACTGAAGAACCACGAGAGGAATTATCCCACTCATGACTTGGAGTTAGCAGCTGTTGTGTTTGCCTTGAAGATATGGAGACATTATTTATATGGGGCTCGATTCAGCGTCTTCAGTGATCACAAGAGTCTGAAGTACCTGTTTGATCAGAAGGAGCTGAACATAAGGCAGAGGCGATGGATGGAGTTTCTGAAGGATTATGATTTCCAGTTAATGTATCATCCTGGTAAAGCCAAAGTTGTGGCGGATGCGCTGAGTAGGAAATTCATCCACATGTCTAGTATGATGGTGAAAGAGCTGGAGCTGGTTGAGGAGTTCAGAGATCTAAACCTCTGTGTGGAGTTAGCTCAGGATCACATTAGTTGTGGGATGCTTACCATAACTAGTGAGTTCTTGAGGCAGGTTAGACATAAGCAGTTGCAAGATGTTGAACTGGTGAAGCTTCTTGGTTTGCTGGGTACTGAGAAGGCTCTTGGTTTTGAGTTGGGTGAAGATGGAATCTTGAGGTTCAAGGGCAGAATTTGCCTCCCTCAGGATGTTGAGCTGAAGAGAGCTATGTTGGAGAAAGGCCACAAGAGCAGACTTAGCATACATCCTGGTATGACTAAGATGTACCAAGACCTCAAGAAGACTTTCTGGTGGTCTGGTATGAAGAGGGAGATAACTGAATATATGGCGGCCTGTTTGACATGTCAAAAGGCAAAGGTGGAGCATCAGAAGCCGAGTGGGTTGATGCAGCAGATGGAGATTCTGGAATGGAAGTGGGATAGTATCACTATGGACTTCATCGTCGGGTTGCCTAGGTCAGCTAGGAATAGTGATGTTATCTGGGTGATTGTTGATCGGTTGACCAAGTGTGCACATTTCTTTCCTGTCAACATCAAGTGGTCCTTAGAGAAGCTAACGCAGTTGTATGTGAGGGAAATAGTACGGTTGCACGGGGTGCCTTCCAATATTATTTCAGACAGAGATCCGAGGTTCACTTCTCAATTTTGGCAGAGTCTACACCAAGCCTTGGGCACGAAGCTGAAGCTGAGTTCTACTTATCATCTACAGACGGATGGTCAGTCAGAGAGGACAATCCAGTCCTTGGAGGATTTGCTGAGGGCTTGTGTGTTAGACCACTTGGGAAGCTAGGAGGAGGTCCTACCGCTGGTTGAGTTCACGTACAATAATAACTTTCATGCTAGTATTGGGATGGTGCCGTTTGAAGCCTTGTATGGCAGAAGATGTAGGACTCCTCTGTGCTGGTATCAAGATGGTGAGTCAGTGGTTATGGGACCGAAGTTGATCCTACAGACTACTGAGAAGGTGAAGCTGATTCAGGAGAGGATGAAGACTGCTTCGAGTAGGCAGAAATCATATGTTGATAAAAGGTGAAAGCCTTTGGAGTTTGCTGAAGGGGAACATGTGTTTCTGAAGGTGACCCCGACTTTTGGTGTGGGTAGAGCGCTGAAGGCAAGGAAGTTGACACCGAGATTTGTTTGTCCTTATCAGATAATACAGCGTGTGGGTCCGGTTGCTTATCGGTTGGCTTTGCCACCGAACCTCTCAAACCTACATGATGTATTTCATGTATCCTAGCTAAGGAAGTATATTCATGACCCTAGTCATGTGGTGGAGCTAGATGATGTGAGGGTGAAAGAGAATCTGACTTTTGAGAAGTTGCCAGTAGTTGTGGTTGATCATAAGCTGAAGGAGCTGAGGGGCAAGTCCATTGCTCTGGTGAAGGTGTTGTGGGATGCAGCTACTGGTGAGGCTACTTGGGAGGTGGAGAAGCAGTGCAGGGAGCGGTATTCGTTCCTATTCCCAAGTAAGTCTATTTTCGGGGATGAAAACTCCTGTTGTTGGGGTGGTTGTGAGACCCCGTACGGACTTTTCCCCTAACTCTCTCTTTCTCTCTAGACACTTACCCTCACTTGCATATCTCACTCTCTCATTCCCTTTGTTCTTCTCCTCAATTTCTTGCTATCTCAAGGTGGTGGTGTGGAGTAGATTCGGGTGGCTAGCTGAGTATTTGGAGTTTTCTTTTCTCCTCCTTCGTCGTTCAAGCTTCTTCTCCATTTCTCTTTCCCGGAAGCTCGAATTTCTTGCGCCGAGGTAAGGGAAGATAGGTTCTGCAGATTTTTGGTTGTAAATGAGTTCTAGGAGCTCATTAGATGCTTGATGATGAATGAATTGTGGCTGAGATGGAAGAAGATTCGTTTTCGGGCTTTCGGGGTTTTTGGGTGAAATTTGGGTTTTTCTTTGTTTAATGTTGCATGTTGAAAAAGCTGGAATTTTTGGGGCTATTGATGAAAATGTGATGTTTAGCGCCGATTGCATGTGGATTTTCTGGCTGGTTATGCAAGTTTTTGAAGAAATTTTCAAAATTGGTGAGTTGCTGTTGAGTATCACGCCGGGCGCGTGACCATCAGAGGGCTTCATTTGGGCAAGCTCGCCGGGCGCAATTGTGTACGCGCCGGGCGAGCTTGAAAGTGTGAGCCCTAGATGGCCCATGCCAGGCGTGGTTGAGATCGCTCTGGGCGTGATATCAGTAAGTAACAATGATTTGTGGTTTCTGATGTGGCGCCGGGCGTGACCATGTCTCACCGGGCTTGGAGACTCCTTGGGAGTCTCTGCCAGAGGTGGCGCCGGGCGCAATTTATATTGTGCCGGGCGTGAGACCATGGGGAGGTCTTTGCTTTCTTGCGCCGAGCGCGGGATGAGTACGCCGGGCATATGAGATCTGTTGAGGTAGGAATCGCGTCGGGCGCGATGATCCCTGATGCTCTCTGGTTGTGCGAAGCTGGGCGCGACCATGAGTGCACTGGGCGCGGATGAGATGATGACTTATGTGCTAAAATTTGCTGATAAATGTAGATATATGATGAACTGAGCTGAAATTGATGAATATACTGTGCTGTTAGATGTTACTGCTGAATTAGAATGATTTAAGCTATTAATGATGAATGTTGTTGAGCTGTGAGATGTTTATGCTGCGTTATGATGTTAAGTTGTATTTGATGTATATTGTTGTGTTGTAAGTGTTTAGCTGTACTGGATGCTGATATTGATGTGTTGTGTTGAGCTGTATGCTGTATAGCCGCTAAGTCGGTGCTGTTATAGCCGCTAAGTCGGTGCTGTTATTGCCACTATGCGGTGCTGTTATTGTTGAATGTTGTGCTATATTATAGGCTCATGTTGTTAAGCTAATTGATGTGCTGATAGTTGTAACTGTTTACCATTCATATATTTATATTTGTATGTTGATTCTTTCACTAGCTTACCCTTTGTTGTTTCCATGTGGTTTGGACTGCGATGATCATACTATGTATGGGAGCAAAGTAGGGTTAGGTTGGTATGCTGAGGAGGATCTGCAGCTGGCAGATGGAGTTTGATTATTTTTGTTATTTTTAGCTGTCGTGTATAGCATTGCTGGATGTATTTTGTACACTCTAACTCTATCCAGATTTGGACCTTGTATATATATATATATATTCTAGATACCATATGTATATACTTGCTCTTTTCTGTGTAGTGTTTCTGTTGTACTGTGTTGTGTGTAGGGACCAGTCAGGTCTTTACACAGAGCACCCTGGTCGCCATCGAGCGTGCCCTGGAGTGCATACCACATATCCCTCGGTGGATCTCCTCGATGACGTAGTTGGCTTGGGACTTTGTCAAGCATTTCAACAAAGAAGTGGAGATGTCACGCTTGAACAGCTTGTCTGCAATGATGACGAACTTGCATGACCTTACCCTCACCTTCCGAGCTTCATCTTTATCCTTGGGTAGAGTTCCCTCCTTTAAATAACTCTATATACCTGTCATCCATCCTTGGTTTGCACTGTCATTGGTATTGATGAATTTATCGTCTAGACTGGGCGAATTCAGCGTCTCTTGGATGATGGTTCGGTGTTGCCCGGGGCGCTTTGTACTGGCGAGCTTGGACAGGAGGTCGGCTTTGACATTCTACTCTCGGGGTACATGGTGTATGGTGAGCTCGTCAAAGGATGAGATCCTCTGGGATGCTGCATGGAAGTACCTCTACAGTAGGGTGTCCTTGGTCTGGTATGCCCCACTAAGTTGCTCCACCATGAGATTTGAGTCACTGTTGCAACTCACTCTTTGTGCTCCGAGGCCGTGGGCCAACCTCAGCCCTGCTAGTAAAGCTTCGCACTCTGCCTGGTTATTAGTGACTTTGAAACCGAACTTGAGGGACTGCTCTATTGTGACTCCGTTTGGTCCTTCCAAAATAATACATGCACCACCACCCTTAGAGTTAGAAGATCCATCAATGTATAGAGTCCATACCTGTTTTTCTTCTGTCGAGGTTGGGGTGAGTTCAACCACGAAGTCTGCTAAGCATTGAGCTTTCAAGGGGCCTCGGCTTTCATATTGGATGCCGAACTCAGATAGCTCTACTGACCATGTTATCATCCGCCCAGCGAATTTTGGTTTTCTCAGTATCTGCTTAATCGGGTAGTCAGTTTTCACGACCACCTGGTGACTTTGGAAGTAAGGTCGGAGCTGCCGAGCTACAGTGATGAGTGCTAATGCCAGCTTCTCGATCGTTTGATATCGCTTCTCCGTGTCTTGAAGGACTCGGCTGATGAAGTAAATGGATGTTTGCATTCTGTGGTGCTCTTGTACTATTACCGCGCTGATTGCACCTTCTGTCACGGCCAGATAGAGGAGGAGGTCGGAGTGATCATCCGACCTCTGAAAGATTGGTGGAGTGGTGAGGAAAACTTTGAAGCTCTTGAAAATATAATTGTGAATAATTAAACAAATTTTAAATCACAAGTATTATGTGACTATAATGTGCATCATTACAAAGCAATTTTTTGTTGTGAAAGATATAAAAAAAATGTACATAAGTGATTTAATTAATGAAAAATAAAAAAGCATAAAAATAAAATAATATATTTATATAATTGTTGTATCGAAGGCTATCTAAGCAATTTAGATCCTCTCCCGCAATTTTCTCTCTCCAGTCTCTCTCCTACAACATTAATAGTCATTAGATATATCTAATAGCTCAAATTTAATTTTATAATTAATATCTTTTTAAATAATTAAATTTGAGTCATTAGATATATCTATATGACTATTAATATTGTAGAAAAAATGCTAGAGAAAAAAAATTGCAAGAGAGGATCTAAATTCCTATATAAGCCTAATTTGCTTGTGCAAAAGAGACCGACAAAGTTTCTAATTTTTTAAACAAGATTCCTTCATTCCTATATAGTTGAAAAGTAATTATTGGAGGTGATGTAGTCATGCATGATACAATATTTCAACTATTTTAGTTATATTTTTATCATTTAATTATTATTTTTTGCGGCTAATATTTCGTGCGTTCACAGACGTGACCGCAGAAATCCACATCCCAAAGTTTTAGTGGTCCAAAAGTCAGAGGACTAGAAAGCTGCAGTGCTTAAGTGTTAAGTTGAATCCCCTCACAAACTAATTAATTAACAAGCCATGGTTACATATCCGTAATAAACAAGAGAACAAAACAAATAGGAAAGTGGTCGGTGTGCTACATGTGCATAAACAAATAATAGTATATATCTAGAACTATTAGCCACGTGTTTATTTTATTTATTTTTGTGCTCTTTTTTTTAATAACTAGTTCTAGTTGGATAATCTAGCTAATTACTGTTAGTAGATTCTTTAATCGTTTTATTCATTTATAAAACTCTAATCCAAAACTTTAATTAACAATATTACTCACGCTAATAACTTAAAATAAAACAACTTATTACTTTTTATATTCATATAAATATTTTTGGGCTGAAAACAGATAGCGCTAGAACTCCTCCAAAAATAATATATATATATATATATATATATATATATATATATTAAAAGTAATTTTTTTAAAATTATTTTATTTAATAACTTATATTTTATATTTAATTTCAACGATTCAATTACTAAATAAATTTTAATAAATAAATCAAAATTTATAAATTTTAAAAAGTTTAAAAATATTTTAATACTTTATTATGTTAATTCAAATTAACAGTTATTTGAAAACACATATTATGCATTAATTTAAATTTATATAATAATATGTAAAATAATTTTTAAGTTTTATAAAAACTTTGCAAATAAAATCTATTTATTAAACTTTTTAATCTAATTATAAAATAATTAAAATGTAATATAAAAATAAGATGTTGAATGAAATAAATTTATAAAAAAAAATTACTGTAAAAGTAAATAAATCCCTCCGTAAATACGTTGGGAGCCGATGGTGAAGGAAGGAGTTGATGGATATCGGTTCGTAACCGAAGTTCCAGTTTTAGTGAATAAAAGTCAAAGGAGTGGAAAACTGTAGTGCTAAAGTGAAATCTGCTGACAACAAATAAGCCATGAATAAACCTTACATTACACATCCATACATGAAAAGAAATTGTGAAAGTGGTCGGTTTGCAACATGTGCATAAAAAACATAGGTCTAATTGCCACGTGCTTTTTTATGCTCGTATCTATTTACATTTGGAATATTGCTATCTTAAATTCTTCAACAAAATAGAAATAGAAAATAGTAATAATAATTACACGTAATTATCTTAATTGTATAATAATTAAATTAATTATTTTATAGTATTATTAACTTAGATAATAAAATTTATATATTTTTGTAAATAAAAATTATTATTATTATAAACAAATGATTTCATTAAAAAAAAAAAAACACTTAAATTGAGCACAAGTTACTGCATGGCGACAGGCTAGGGAATTTATATTTTCAAAACTAAACTCCTTTACAGTAGCGGTATTGAGCGAGTACATAAATGTGAATTAAAGTTGTTATTCATACAAATATAGAATGATTACATGTATTTTTTTTTTTCAAACGTGAGATATGAGAGCAAATACCATAATAGTCTACTTAGATACTATCCATTATCATCCTAATAGAAACACACAACAGACTTTTTTTAAAATAAAAAAAAAATACCTTTTTTCTGTACTAATATTTTAAATATAATCATTCTTCTCTTCTTATACGTCAATATGCTAAATCAATCCTATGCAGCATTACTGGTCCCAAATCAAATAATATCAAATACTTTTAGTAGCAGCATAATTATTTTTAATAGGTGTAAAAAGATAATTTTAATAAATAATAGATGATATTTATCACTTTTGCTTAATAAGTAGAAATATATAGAGATAATTGCTACGACCACGATAACTAATCAGTAAACGACTTGGTCAAAGAAATATTAAAATAAGAAAAAACATAACAAACTTTAATTTTTTTTTATAACCTTGAACTTTTTGTTGACAGACATTAAAACAAAATTAATTAAAAACAATACATTGAATTTAAAATTTAAATTATAAATAAATTTGTTTTCAACATTAAATACATAACGTCACTGTACCAAACAAAAATACATAATGTTACTCTTACCTTCGGGCGTAGTGTTTGTTAGCTAGTTTGCTCCCTTTTTGTTCTTTTTCTCTTACCGTCCACAAAAAAAAAAAAAAAAAAAAAAATCTTAGTTATCCATTTCTTTTTTTCTTTTTGACTTATGAAGCACGTGCTCAAACTTCTCTTGTCTTAGTGACAACTCTCACTAATTTGCGGCGCCTTTCTTTACTGATATGTCTGTCTTCGGTAACACACTAACACTAAAACACACACACACACTTCACAGTCCACACACTACACACACACACACATATATATATATATATAACCCTAAGCATTCCACTTGAATTCCACAACTCTAACTGAATTCAATCATTTGAGTACAGTTTGTCAAACAAACACTCACAAGCCATGCTTATTTTCTTCTTTGTTTTTCTCGGGTCCTTCAGCTTAGGCTTGGGGTTTCTCTTCCTCTTCAACGAGCCACAACAACAACAACGTTATCATAACCATGCACCTCCTTCACACCCCATCATTGGATGCCTCGTTTCCTTTTACCAAAACCGCCACCGTCTCCTCGATTGGTACACCCACCACTTGGCCCAATCCCCCACGCAAACCATCGTCGTACGCCGCCTCGGCGCGCGCCGCACGGTGGTGACGGCGAACCCCCACAACGTGGAGTACATCCTGAAGACCAACTTCGGCAACTTCCCCAAAGGCAAACCCTTCACCGAAATCCTCGGCGACCTTCTCGGCTGCGGCATATTCAACGTCGACGGCGAGTTGTGGCACGCGCAGCGCAAGTTAGCCAGCCACGAGTTCACCACGCGCTCCCTCAGAGACTTCATCGTCAAAACCCTCAACGAAGAGGTTCACAATAGGCTTCTCCCACTCTTGGATTGGGCCGCACGTGGGGGCCACGTGATCGACCTTCAAGACGTCCTGCGGAGACTCACCTTTGATACGGTGTGCAAGGTGTCGTTAGGGTACGACCCCTGTTGTTTGGATTTGTCGAAGCCCTTGCCGCCTCTCTTGACGGCGTTTGACACGGCTTCGGAGATTAGCGCGGCGCGCGCCGCCGCGCCGGTGTTTGTGGTGTGGAAGATGAAGAGGATGTTTGACATGGGGTCGGAGAAGTCGCTGAAGGAAGCGGTGAAGCTGGTGCACGAGTCGGTGACGGAGATTATAGCAACAAAAAAGAAGGAAATAAAGAAAGGGAAAAAAAGCATGGATTTACTTGTTCGGTTGTTGGAGGCGGGGCAATCGGAAACGTTGGTAAGAGACATGGTTATAAGCATGATAATGGCGGGGAGGGACACGACTTCGGCGGCGATGACGTGGCTGTTTTGGTTGCTATCGAAGCAGCGAGAGGAAGAGGAGATGATAGTGAAAGAGGTGAGTGAGAAGGGTTTGCGTTTGGACTACGAGTGGTTGAAAGAGATGAGGTTTCTGAAGGCGTGTTTGTGCGAGTCCATGAGGCTGTACCCTCCGGTTGCGTGGGACTCGAAGCATGCGATTGGTGCTGACGTGTTACCCGATGGGACTCGCGTGGGGAAAGGGGATAGGGTTACTTATTTTCCGTATGGCATGGGGAGAATGGAGGCTCTGTGGGGGAAGGATTGTTTGGAGTTCAAACCCCAACGGTGGTTCCATGAAGATAATGTTGATAATGGAATTGTCAAGTGTGTGAATCCTTACATGTTCGCGGTGTTTCAGGCGGGTCCTAGAGTGTGTCTTGGGAGGGAAATGGCTTTCATTCAGATGGAGTATGTGGTCGCTTCTATTCTTAAATCGTTTGTTATTTCGCCGGTTTCTGATGAGCACCCTCGTTTTGTTCCTCTTCTGACGGCTCATATGGCTGGGGGTTTCAAAGTGAGGGTCCACAACAGATCAACTAGTGGAACGGAGACTGAGAAGTTAGAGTGAAGCCGTGATGGGAGCCTAGCATAGTTAGCTTCTTTGGTTTAGTTGTTGCAAATTGTGGTGTTCGTTAACACGCATGCTTGGACCAAAATCATGTTCTAGTTAATGTAATCTTATATTGTTTAATGTGATGTGAGTTATAATAAGGTATAAATAAGTAAGAAGGAATCTATTTTACCGTATATATATAAAAAAAATATTTTAACAAAAAAATTTTAACCCCACAATTATATTGAGTTTTGACCCATGAAAAAAAAAATTATCAATAAAGATTAATCTTCCGATTTAAATGTCATTAGGTGAACCCATGTAAATCATGTAAAATCATCAACAATAGCGAGAAAATATTTTTCTCCAGTATGAGAATTTATTTTATGAGGTCCCTAAACCCTAATAAGGTCCACAAACAAAGATTTCCATTCCTGGAAATGCTGCAATATAATAAGGTGTTGTCCTTGATATTGAATTTGATTAGCCAAAAATTGCTTCTAGCGTTATCTACATGGACACAACAACGTTACAACCACATGGAAAGATCTTTCTAATTGATTTTCAAAAGGAACACCATCGTTAGCACTTTCAGTATTGTCCCTACTACTAACACTATCGTTAGCGCTTTCAATACAACCACTGCCACCACCGCCTTTAACGGTGGGGATAGTGTTGACTGCAGCAGCTATGGTGGTGAGGTGGAAACTATGTAATGGGGTGACAACAGTTGCAACAGTTGAAATAACGATGATGAGGACAATAATAATAAAGAAAATTACAACAATAATAATATGTGATAACTTTGTTTATAATCTTTTAATACAAGATATTTATTATAATCTAACAATTATTATTAGTTATTTTTACGCTGTCACATTGTCCATAATTATGTGTCCCAAGGAGTTTAGAGACTAAGATGAGACTTAAGTTGTGCAACATGAGTAGATTTTCATCCATAACTTCTTCGTTGTTAGGTATTTTTGTTTATGGTAATTGCGAAAGGTGAATTTAGGTTTTATAGAGTCACTAAGATCGGTGCTCCAATACCATAAATAAATGGGAAGGAATTTGTTTTATTGTATATACAATATGGAAGGTTACAAAAGTATATATAAGCTGCTAAAATTTTAATTCTGGCATATAGGAATAAGATCAAGCTTACAATTATTTCTAATCTCTATGTTGCAACAATAAATACAAATACATGTTTTGATCTCTTGTTTTCGTTAATAAGTTGCTTCTATGCATTTAATTAAAAGAGTTATAAATTATAAAATAATATGAAAGAAGTATTTTGTTGCTGTAAAATACACTCGAGGCAAGCGTATCTCATAACAATAATAACAATGGAAAGATTCCAAATAACGAACTTAAAGAACTAGGTTCAAACAATTATCAAATTACTATTGATTTTTAGCAGTTTGAATAAGTAGAGATTGATTGATAGAATTTAGTGATTATGGACAAAAGTAGAAGGATTATTATTGAAAATTTAAAGGTAAAAAGTCTTGGGGGTTGTGATTTACTATTCCTTATTACCCCCAAAGATAAAATTTATGAATTACAAATCATTGTTGACAATTATACATATTTGAAATTATTAACAACCATATGGTTCCAAACAGCTAACAAATTTTAGTTTAAGAAAAATCTAAATTGATCGTAAGTGATTTATTCTAAAAATTAATCATTTGCATGTAGAAACAAATTAATAATTTAATTTAATTGGAAATTATAAAAATAGCTTGATCATGCTAATTTTACAATAATTCTATTACTTTACGGTTCTATTAATCAAAAGAGTTTGGTCATGCAACTTTTAATTAACTAGAATAAAAATTGGGAGCAATTAAATTATACAGCAATTTAAACAACACAAAATTCATGAATTCATCATTGGGGGTTCTCAAGGAACAATTACATCACAACCCTAAAATGAGAGAACTAGCCACGCATGATACTAGAATCCATTAAATAGAGAGAAGAATTAACCATAATTGGAAGAATCCTTTACCGAGGGTTTGACACTTTACCTCTTATAGAACCTTAATAAAAAATACAAGAAAAAAACTAACTATAGAGAAAATTTGATAAAAAACTGGATGCCTACAATGATTGAGGACATCCTTATTTATACACAATAAAATTCGGGACAGACACATAAGCATGATCATGCATGTGAGTAAGTACAGTCCTGCACATGATAAGCACGATCGTGCATAAGAGTGAACACGACCATGCTTTAGTGTAGGCATTTGACATAAGCATACTTCATTCATGGTCGTGCATATTTTTGAACATCCGAAAGGGAATACAATCGTGCATATTTTTGAACATGGTCATGCTTACCATGGCCGTGCATGTGCATATTTTTGAACATGGTCATGCTTACCATGGCCGTGTGTAACGCCATGGAAATACCGAGTTATTTGGTAGATATACTGTCTCTCTCTCTCTCTCTCTCTATATATATATATATATATATATATATAAGTATGTATGTATGCATGTATGTATATGTTGTTTATATGGATTTGGATTGGATTATGGAGATGTGGGTTTGAAATGTACTTACCTCTGTGCATGTTGTATGTTGATGTGGTTTTGATTAGTTGTTTAAGCATGGTAGTGATTTTATTATAGTATGAGATGAGAGGTTGATGTTTTGAGAGGTTTATATAGGCATGTGTGTGCATGAATTTGGTGAATGATGCATTGTACACCATTATACTAAATTGGTACTAAGAAGGAAGAAGATTGATCACCTTCCTTTTCATCTTGGTTAACTGAAGTATTATGGCATGCAACCCATTATTCCAAGAATATGTATCAGAAAGTGATATTTGTTTGTGTGTTGATACATGTTACATTTCATATGGTGGTAAGTTGTGAGTATTGCATGGAATGGAATAGGATGGACAGGAGATTGAAGGATAGGAACATAAGATAAATATGATCTTTCTGAGTGAATTTGAGGTTGTTTTAGAGCTTAGAGAGTTGAAATACTTCAAGGAATAGGATATTTGAGGTGAATAGGTACTAAGGGTGAAATTTGGAAATTTTGGAAAATGGCTATATATAGGGATTTAGGACCGGAGGGTCTCATTTGTCAGACAGGGACAGTTCTAGAGAGAGAAAATAGAGAGAGGGGCTCTGGTCTGGAGGGAAGCTGAGGACATATTTGGGAAGCTTATCAAGCTAGGATCAATCTTCACAACTAGAGTATTAAGAGATTTAGCCTCTAGATAGAAGCTTGAAAAGCGAGATTGAAGTTTGAGTTGGGATTTGAGGGTTTGTCCAAATCTTGCATTTATGAGGTTTCTAAGGTAAGGGTAGTACTTATAAGACTTAATCTAGTATATAATAAGTTGAAATATCACATTGATTCCATGTTTTACGCATGATTGAGGCTGGAGAGGGTTTGATTAGGGTTCTTCATGATTTCTTCATGATTTC
This sequence comes from Cajanus cajan, assembly GCF_000230855.2. NCBI lineage: Eukaryota > Viridiplantae > Streptophyta > Magnoliopsida > Fabales > Fabaceae > Cajanus > Cajanus cajan. The sequence goes on from NC_138519.1 coordinate 10,992,364, forward strand.
CATGGATTAATGGTTAAAACTTGATTTTATTGCTTAAAATGTTGTTTTTGGATATTGTTTATGCTTTATAATGGTTCAAACTCATGTAATTTGGATTGGATTCATGATTGGAAGGAATTTTCAAGATTTTCGAAGGTTTCTGGTTGCAGAATGCGCCAGGCGCAGTTCTTGGCGTCAGGCGTGAATTCATCAGAGACCATCATTGCCAAATCACGCCGGGCGCGAGGCTAGTCCCGCCGGGTGCAATTTAAAATTGAGGTCTCTGTTTGAGTTTTGCGCTGGGCAGAATATTAGTGCGCTAGGCGTGAGTATGTTGGTATTGAAGTCTTCATGAAAGTTGTAGCCTTGGATGTTAGCTTTCCAATGGAGTTGGAATCACCCAAAAACAAGGCCTAGAACTCCAGATATGACTATTTTAGTGAACAGGGGTCAAGCTGCCAGCATTGGTTATAGCTGTTGCGGTTTCTAGAATTTTTAACAAAGTAGATGATGGAATTATGACTTGATGTCTTCATAAGAGTTGTAGGAAATCTTCTTATCTTTCATATGAGATAAGTATGAGCATTATAGGAGTAGTATAACTCTTAATATGCTATTTTATGTGAAGATTATCATTTCACAAAGGGTAATTTGGTTAAGTTGATAGTTGTTTTGGGTGTTTAATTATTTATGTTGTTATATTGAGTAATTTGGCATGGTTATGGAAAAGTTTGTATGTAATTATGAAATATGCTATGTGTGTTTGGTTTGGAAAGCTAATAGGACTTAGAGGAGTAAGGTTATGGTATGGATTGGGAGATCTCTTGGTGAGATCAGGATATAATCTTTGGAAAAATATGGAATTTGGGAGTCCCATGGTGAGGATTCCAATATAGAACTTTTCCAAAGATTATATAATAAACCACTTCAGATGTCAGGTGGATTCTGAAGTACTCCTCTAAGTATTCTATTTGCTACCAGTATGGGAGCAAGGCCGAGTCATACCGATGGATGAAGTGGCCGCGATCACCAGGGTTATGTGACGACGTAACCCAACTGTATATTTCCCATGAGAGGTTAGGTTTGTGACATGGACAGGTGACATGTTCACAAATTCAACACTTGGTTTGGATGTGTTGAGGTCAACATTTGGTTTGGATGTGTTGGCTACTTCATGGAATTATACAGTGGTGTGACTTTGGTTTAGATGTGGAATATGTATGCATTTGGTATGGATTGTATACATTGGTATGGATTCTTTATTATCATAGAATATGTATGCATTGGCATGGATGTGTATACATTGGACTTTGGATTGGTTTATATTTGGCACGGAAATGACTTGTTATAATGTTGTCATTCCCTTGGTATGGATACATACTGTTGATGAATATCTAGTTTAATGATATTTCATTATGTTGTACTATGGTTGGTTTTATACATGCTAACCCTTATTTTCCATGATGTGGAATGTGATGATCTCACTATGTGGGGGAGCAGATCGGGTATGAGGCTTTGGGATCGCAAGGAGTCTTTTGGTAGCTGCTTTGAGAAGTGGCTAGGCTTAGAGTTTGACCAGCATCTAGGATGTCTTATTTTGATGTCTTCATGACGTTGTATATTCATTATCTTTTTGGATGATTGTATAACCTTACGAATGATGACTCTTTTATAAAATTATGTTTTATATTATGGAAACAATTTATACGTTGTTGTAGATATACACTCTAGTGTAGCTGGTCTTTGCTCTATTTTCTTTATTATATATTATTTTATTTTAGTTGTCATATTGATTATTGATGTGACAGCCTATGGCGGGTCGTTACGTCGTTCATGTGGGACATGTTTCATGTGAAACACAACCGTGCATCAAATAAGCACGACTATGCATACCTTTATACTTTAATTTTTCAACATTTTCTCCTTTAATTGTGTAGATTTTATTTTCTTTACAATTTTACTGTTTGTTAAACACTTTAGTAAAAAAGTGAAGTATTATCAAAATATTATCAATAAAATAAGGCAAACCATCAAAGAATTTATATTAAAATGTAGTATTTTAATGGTTTAACACATTTGTAAAATGATAAATATTATGTGAAAACAATGTTATTAAAATCGGCTTGGATCAATTGGTTGAACTAGTTAGATCAAGAACTAGTAATACAATAAATAGTAATGTAACCAACAAATCATCAACTCATCATTTTAGGTTGACCTATTCAACTCGACCCATTTCTAGTGAGCTTAAAAAAATTAGTCTAATCTAGCCACCATGGATTGATTGGTTAAACGAGTTACTTCACTTTAATTTAAAAAAGTAATGTATATATTAATTTTTTTTCTTAAAAATACTCATGTCAAACTAAAAATAAAAGCTATTTAAAAAAATATGTTTTTGACTAATTTCAAATATTAATTTGCTTAAAAAATCTATTTAAAAGAAAAATATTCTAGAGCAATTTTTTTTAACATATTAGTAATAGAGATTAGTCATGTTTACCTTTCTTGTTTCCACTTATTAAAAAAAAATCCCTTGAGTAGGGTTTTATTTACTTTTCCACATAATAAAATAAACTCTAAATGATAACATCCAAATAAAATCTAAATTATCTAAAACAACTACAATTGACAAGTTTAAAAAAATCTAAATAAATCATTTTAAACTCCAAATAAAATCTATATAAACCATCTAAAGTCTGAATAACAACATAAGTACATAACATGTAAATAAATATAATCCTAAAAAATAAAAATACAATCCATTAGAAAATCATTGTTGTCCTTGTCCACTGATAACATAAGTCTTGAAAGGATAAATCTATAACATCTTCATTACTTCTAACATCTCATTTATCTCCATCTACAATAAAAAAAAAAAAGTTAACTAATAATAATGAAAGATTAAGAAATAAATTAAATTAATTACAAAGTAGCAATAATAAGTTATACAAGTTATCAATATCTTTAAAATCATGCCACCAATTTTGAGTTAAATAGGTGTTTCAACATTGTCTAGAAAAATGGAAGAACGATATTTAGTTAACACAAAAGAACCAAGGATAAAAGTAGATTCACTAGCAACTGCAATGATTTGAATGTTTAGCACATCACAAACCATCTTAGAAAGGTTTGGATAACGGTCTCAAAGATCATTCCAATAACACAACACATCCAACTTATAAAAAAAATTGAATCAAGATTCTTTTCATCTAAATAAAGATCTAATTCAAACCTTCCAGTGTCAAATATGTTAGCTTAAATAATCAACAGATTCCAAAGACATTATAGGGTACATTAAATAAATAATTAATTATAAGTAATAAATAACAAGTAAATAAAAAGAAAATAATAAAAGTGCTTTAAAATTAAAAACATACATCAAATGCATCCATCACTTGCTTGTCATTAGTATAAGAAATGTGTTATGTTGGAGGAGAAATATGACAACATGAAATCATGGACTCATATGAATTTAATTGCCAATATTCTTTAATCATTAATTATTAATCTTTTCTTCACAAGTAGAAAGATCAAACTTTGAAGAGCAAAACTGAATTGCTTCAAACTTTATTCATGGTTTAAGAATAGTCCCAATAATAAGAATGTGAAAAGATTAATATCAATATTTACTAAACTTTTTTATCATATGTTTAATCATTTGATATCACTTTTGGTATTTTTTCATAGCAAACATTCATTTTTCCAAACTTGCATGAAGTAACAATTAGAAGTTGGATAAGATGAGTTTGAAATTAAATTAGTCATGACATAAGATGGGCTCCAGAACTCGCATTTTTTCGATCCTTTTCCATTCATCATTTGATGGAAAATAAACATAAGCTCTATAACAAATAGCCAAACTTTCAAAGGCATGTAGATATTTAATTGTACTTTCAAGCATAACATAGATAGAATTTCATCTAGTAGTAACATCCATCCTCAAACTTACCTTAGTATCAATATCCCTTACTTAAATAACATATTCTTTAAATGTAATTTTTCTAGCCTTTGATGCTTTCACATACTTGATATTCTAATCTTATGCAAAGTATCAGAAGCTACCCTTCAACCCTCTTGAACAATAATATTTAAGACATGAGCATTACACCTCACATGAAATTATTTACCATCACATATCAAACTATTTTGTAATTTCAATTTCAATAATATTTAACACTTGTTGTGGTGCTCTAGTTAAAAAATAATAGGTGTGAAACTCTTGGAGTGGATTTTGTTGAGTTTCATTCAAGTCCCTAGTTAATATTGGAATAAAGTATGAAGTCGAGGGTTACAACCCTTAATTGATTATTGGAAAGGTTGCATACTTTCTTGAGGATAGTTAGTGGGCTCATTCCATAAGTGACTCGGTAATACATGTCAAGGTCGTAATAAACTTATACCTAGCTACACTAGTCCTAACGGTGGTACCGAACTTCCCTAATGTAGGTGGCGACACTTGAGAAATCAGAGGAGGGAACAATATCTCATTTTAGTTGTCAATCTAGTGGATGCATTAGACATGAAAACAATCGAGTTGGTTCGATAAGATTAAGTCACTTAGACTGTTAAGGTATATTAGAAGATCTCTATAGGTGAATGCGTAGCAACACATTAGTTGTGGTGTGTGCATGTGATGTGATGTGAGTTAATTTTTTTCATTTGCACTGAATAAATACCTTATTGTATGGTATGATTATGTTGAATGTTTGAATTGCTTGGGTATTTAGCTTTCAAACATGTTAGTTGCTTTATAAATTGGTGACTAGTGTAAACCATGAGGTATTTAGAGTTGGCTAACATGTGAATGATGTGAATAGTATAGATATTTTCTTTCTATACTTGCATGTTATTGAAATCTAACTTATCTATATCTTTTCCAATTGATTTAGATTGCAATGGTCATGTTTTTCATGAGAATAGGAAAGGGTTACCTAGAGTGGATCTTTGGAGTTATTGCAAGACCATGTTGTTGGCGACGAAGTGAATAATTACTTTTGTTGGTTTGTATAGACGTTGCATGATCATAAACTTAAGATATTATATTCTACTCTTTTTATACTACTTTATATATATATACATACATATATATATATATATATGTCGCTTCATACTTGTATATGAAACTTTTTAGAAGTTTGAATAACATATGATATGATCACTTAATATTTTAATGAGCAAACAAGTAGTTAAAAATAATTACATAATAATAAGGATTAAAAACAATAATTCTAAATTTTAAAGGATGAAAAAAAAAATTTTATAAGAATTAAAAAAAATTACACTCAAAATATATTTAAGCTTAAAATGAAATAAGAAAGCAAACCAGTAAGAAAGCTAAACAGGTTTAAAGACTATACAGGAATGGCTTCTGTATTACATACATCAAATAAAGTATAGCCAACAGTACTTTTCACGTCTAGAAGCTTGTTAATATATAAGTTTTTATCTACATTATCATGAGATGAAACCTGACTGAAACTTGAACTATATGAAACTTTTGTTAAGGAGCATACGTATAACATTCTTGTTGCTATATGGTATACGCTTACATTCTGTCTCGTTTAAGTGATTTTATTAAAGTAAATTTCATTCTTTTCTATGTTAAATTAGCTAACAGGCTTAGCTTTTACCTTGAGCTGCTTTGAAGACAAAAATATTAGTTTAATAACAGAACGTGAGCCAGCTGGAAGCCAATCACTATTCCAAAAGGAATCAAACATTTTTATGATCTTACCCTCCTTTTAACATTATGTTTTTAATCTTCGCAGATACAGTTAATTTAGTTTGTCTTTTAATACATTACCAGTTGTTACAAAATAACATATAACATGTGGATGTTATATTACTAATAAATTGTAATAGAATAGAATATTAATAGATTATTCCATGATTTCAATATTATTGGAGTGCAAGGTTGTGTTGTAAGCAGATATCTAAGTGGTGGTAGTGTATTACTTATTTTAAAAATGTGCAGAAGGTTCAGTATTTGTTGGTAGCAACTTGAGAGAGGGGAGGAACAGAAGAGATATATGTAAAAAAAATAAAAAAAAATAAAATAAAGACGTGGCAAGAGCAATGTGTTAAGTCTGATACTGGTAGGCTTACATAATAAAAGGATTTACCTGATACAGGTAGGATAGCATAATTAGCATAACCCTTTGTAGTAAAAGGATATTTTGTTTTATCATTCTTTTTTTTTTTCTTCTTCTTACTTTACTAATCCAAGAAAGCCTAAACCCTCACAATTATTTGTTTTCATTAACTATAAGAAGAAACAGTCAGAGGGTCCTAGTAATTGTGTCAGACTCTGTAGTGAAAACAATGGTTTTGTTTAAGGGAATAAGGCTGAAACTGATGGCTATCACAATTCGTTTGGTCTGATGAAACAGTTTTCTGAGTTTCAAGAACCAAAGATATATGTAAGAGTCGGTTTTAACAATTTTCCCAGTTTCGGCATTTGCAAAAATTTGTCTCATGTTAGTGTAGTAACAAAAGCTATATCTCTTCTAATGCATCAGCTACAAATGTATTTTAGATGATGTGTCCCTCACATCTTTCAATTCGTTAAAAACTAGCGTTTAAAAACATCATGACGTTAGGTACTCAAGACTCACTTGATTACCTGAAGCTTGCGTTATTAGAAATATCACACAAACTGTATATTTAATAAACTGCAATAATTACATCCACATGACCATTGCAGTTCAGTATAGACCACCCATTATCACAGTTAGGAGTATAGACCACTTACAATTTTGTTTATGTCGTTTCTATCTAGGCAGTATTAATTTTCGAACTATCTCAAAGTATTTTCTTCATAATTCATGCAGTGTGAAGATAGTATAGGTAACAGATTTTTCTTTCACCAAAAACTTGACTTACAATTTGTTAACATGCCACAAAATACCAACAGGGTGGGCGGGTGAAAATAAATCACAAGCTCTCAATGACTAGTATCAGATAGTGGTGTGCAAGATCTAGTATTTTGCTTAGCAGTGATTCTCAGCTATGAGATAGATTCTGCTTCAGATGGTCAAAAAGTAGTTCACGTGTATTCCCAATTTCATTTATATATTTACTAGAAAAAACTTCTTCCACGGTGTTTGTCTGTCCTTAAAGATCCTGATCACTCGAGTTCGTGCATTTGGAACCAACAGTTTCACTAGACGTAACAAAATGCAGCAAAAGTGCAAAACCACTGTTTTCATCCTAATAATAATACTGACTTATTAGTTATTACGCACCAACCAGCCAAGAATTTACATGCATTCGAATCCCAATTTAAATGTATTCACAGAGGATTGCTGCCACAATGGGCACAACTACAATCCTTCACACTATATATCACAAGGTTACAATTCTAAAAAACCAGTACTCAGTGGTTCCAAGGTGCTGTTTTCACAAGTCATGCAGCATGAAACAATTATATGCCTATACCAAAAAAAAAAAAAAACAATTATATATTGCAACAGTTTTAGTGCATTACCCATTCAAGTTACAGCAAAATTGCAATGATGTATAAAGCAAATCCCCTCCCTTAAACTGCAAAAACTAAGCAAGAAAATGGCAAGAAGCCCCTCATTGAATTGAACTAAAGCAAGAAAATGGCCAAGAAGCCCCTCATTGAATTGTTTTGTGCCCTACACACCTTAAAATGAGTGCGCCACATAGAATGAATACCCTGTCTCGTGGAATACTATGTCACCCCTCACTAAAGAGGGAAGCGCTCGGCCTTAGGCACATTAAAAAATCAAAGCTATGGATACAAAAACATGAAAAAAAAAAAAAAACAACTACAACAACAACAAAAATCAACGTTGAAGGAATCCTAAGAAGTTAACCAACAGAATGAAAGGACACAAATAAATAAACAAAAGAATAAAACTACATGTATTTAATAGAATCAATAGACAAGAGTCTAAATACCAAGCTGAAAATTCTGTCAAAAGAGCAGCCTAGCACACCAAATAATTCCAAATTATAATTGCTGCATGCCAAGATGATGGCTAAAATATTGTAGATACAGAACAGAACCACATAAAATTAAACCCTCAAACTCAACCATATCCAATTCAATAAAGAGAAATTCAACATTGGGTGGTACTAGTATGTCTTGCAGATGGATGAGAGAAATTGTCTTACAGCTTAACAAAATTCATGTATCATAACTAAAATCAATTCCATCTCAAAAACCTAACCAAAATTCTCCAATCATTGATAAACAAAAGCCTGGTCACCAAACCATTTAGTCTCCCTTCTTCCTAAATGAGCAACCCTCAGTTAACCTCGCCCGACCACCTGTTGGTTGGCAAAGCACGGTCTGGCAGTTACCACACACCACAACTGTCTGAGAGTGACTAAACACAGTGGTTCTACATCCAAATTCACAAAAATAAATTCACATGTTATTTTAAAAAATCATCATAATAATAATCAAATTAAAAAGAATAATAAAAGAAAGATCCCACTTACATGTTAAAGCAACCCTGGCACTTAACATCCTGCAACAAATAATCAAAAGCTTAGAAAGAATATTAATAGGACAATTTTGAAAGAATTAAAAAAGCTAACAGCAAAAGTTGTGTCCTAATCAAATATATTTCAAATAAGAATATGAATATCATATACCATGAAGAAAGAATTTGGTGACTGAACAAGACGCTTGAGCTTGTGTTTTCTCTTCTCCAGCTCAGCTGGGGGATTCAGCAAATCAATATCGTTTTGAAGAACCTGGGCATATAAACAATAACAAAACGATATACCATCATCTAAACTATAATAACATGCAACGGCCACTAAAACCACAAAATTAAAAAAGAAAAAAAAAATTGTCTCAACCATGTTCTCAAACAAAACAACTAAAAATCATATTTTTCAAAAGAAAGGAAAAACACGATCCTTCTCTCTTTTGTTTTGAAAGAAGAAAAAATTGCAGACAAGAATAAACTCGAAGCAAGGAAAAGAAACGACAGATATTGGAGAAACAATTTCAAACTAATTGAAGGATTAAGACACTGACCATTGTGAGAAGACCAAAAACCCTGAGAACCTCCAAAGGATAAACGCTTAACCTAGATTTTGCAGCAGCAGCAGCACGAAGACTGAAAGAAGAGTGTGACGGAATAAAAAGCCCTTAACCCTAGGTTTCACAACTAAGGCTCTTATTTGGGCCGGCCCAAAGTGAGCAAATGACATGGTTTTGTGTTTTTAACCAAAATCATAAATTTCAACTAAACATATAAACAAAATTACATTATTTTATTTTTAAACAAAGAAACAATATTTCACTTAATTGTGCTTTTTTATTTCCAAAGTATTGCAAATATGTGATTTTTTTATTAATCGAGTAATTTTAATTTCTTGAATTTTGTAATTGTATAATTTTGATCTTTTGAATTTTAATTGAATAATTTTAGTTTATTATTGACCTATTTAATATACATATATACTAGTATTTTAATTTATGCATTTCACAGACTAAATATTTATTATACATAACCAAAATTATAATAAATTATATGAAAATAAATACTATGTTTGAATGTATAAATTATATTTAAAATTAGTATAAATAGATATTTTAAATATATAAATTATATTTTAGATATTTAAGATAAATAAATATATTATTTTAATTATTAATAATTTATTTTAAAATATTAAAATTTCATTCATAAATAAATATGATAAATAAAAAAATTAGATTTATAAGAAGCATGTTCATGCCCTTAGTCATGTGATTGAATCTCATGTAGTACAAGTTAAAGAGAACCAAACTTATGAGAAAAGACTAGTTGTAATTAAAGATCACAGGGTGAAGGAGTTGAGGGGTAAGTCCATCAATCTTGTCAAAGTTGTTTGGGATATGGCCACTAGTGAAGTTACATGGAAGCTAGAAGATAAGGTCAGAGATCAATAACTATATCTTTTCCTAAGTAAGTAGTTTTTTTAGGACTAAAATTTTTTGTTGTTGGAGAGAATTGTAATACTACATGATTTATATGCTTTATTATTTAATTGTGTGATATATGTTGTTTTTAATGTTACTAAGTTGTGATTATTGTTGTTTTAAGACTCTAAGGGTCCATGGTCCATTGAGAGTTAAGTTGTTTTGGGTTGATTTTAGCAGAGGTCACGTTGACCAAGTTTGGGAGAAAGTATTTAATGTTTTCTTAAGACTTAAATGTCATAAGTTCATATTCTAAGAAAATCTAGAGAGAAGTTAGAGAGATAGGCTTTAGAGCTAGAGAGGGTCTTTTTCTTCTTTTGACTTCATAGAAGCATCCAAATCCTTCCCTCTAGTTGAGTGGTGGTGTTCAAGTGTAGTTCAAAACTTGGGAGTTAAGAATCAGAGGTTGAGATTATTGTATGGTGAACTCTTGAGGAACCTTCATTCTTTGTTGTTCTTCCTTCCCTCTTCCCATTTATGAATAATTCGAGGTAAGGAAAGCTTGTAGCTTGATAATTGTCGAATTGTAATTGTTGATTTCAGCTTGAATTCACCCATTTTGTGATTGTGTTGTTGATTTGACAAGTGAAACACTTGTTACTTAGCTTTTAGTTGTTTAGAGATAAATTGGTGATTTTAGATTATGTGATGGTTGCATGTTGCTCTTCTTGATGAATAATGTTAGAAAATATGGAATAACCAAGAGGGGGATTGAATTGGTTGGTTAAAAATTTCTTGCACAACTATCTTGATTTTGATAAGCTTTTCTAAATCTTTCCAAAGAAATGTATTGATCTATAGTTGTATATAGGATACTTAGTTCAGATTCAATGCAAGTCTAAATTCACTCGATTATTTATGTAGTGTTTATGCCTCACAACACATAACAACAAACATAGAAATAAAAATGTAAGAATGTAAAGTCAAGTATAGGGAGAGAGAAAAATGCACAATCAATTTTATATTAGTTCAGCCACATTCACTTGTGACTTACATCTAATCCCCAATCAACCTGATTGAGACTTTCTACTAATTCTTAATATTAGAAGTTATACAATCACAATACCACATGCAATACACTTATATACTATTAAAGAAACCACTTCTTGCACCCCAAGAAGCATTCACTTGTAGTACCCCACTACAAAATTATTTCTCCTTAAGAAAACAATTAATATAGAAGTTTAAGGAACGAATTCACTTGATGTACAAAACATATAAGAGTACTTGAATCAACCAAGTAGCTTATCCTTTCACTCTATGAACATGATGATCAATTCAATTCTTGAAATCTTTCTTGAGGTTATCACAAAGGTTAAAGAACCTCTTATTACAAAGAAAAATGTTTCTTAGAGAGCATTTTCGAAAAAGGTATCACAAAGAATCAAGTATCTCTGTTTAAAGTGTGAAAAATGATATATATAAGTTTCCTGACTAAAATAATCAATTTTTTACATGGATAATCGATTATTTTGTTCTTAACAATTCTAGAAATCAACCAGGAACAGTTGATTGATTATTTTAAGCAAAAAGTGATTATTCCATAAACTAGTTTCTAAAATAATCGATAATTTTGCTGAATAATTGATTATTAAACCAACTACTTCTCGGATTACTAAAAAATAGAGCAAATAATCGATTATTATTTAAGATACTCGATCATTTTAAGTAAAAACTTAATATCTTGATTTTTATACCATTTCTCTTTACAAATCAAATCTAACACATATCTAAATCATCAATGATCATCTAGATAGAGATAAAAGGCTAAGTTACTTACCAAGCACAAAACACACAAGCAACAAAGCTTAAAACACACAAAACAAGATGCAACTTGCACTCTTATCTATTAAGAGGCTCAAAACTCAAAGCAAACTACAAGTTGTACTCTTATCTTTTCAAGAGGCTTAATTGTAATCATCAAAATCAACTAAGACCATGTCTTCATCTTGAGTTTGATCAACAAATATTAGTTTCTCATGTAGTATATGTATTGTTTTGAAAGTTTCATAATAGATTAGATGAAAGATTTTAGTAGTTTGAGCCAAATCATGATCCTACTAGGTGCAAAAATCGCCTTCGCATTGAGCACAACTTCATGGTGTCAATGTAATGCAAGTTAGAGGATTTCTAGCTCAATAATGTTGGGTGTGGAATTAGTAGCATCGAGCATGAATCCGTTAAGGACTCTCTTAAGCATGGGTATTATACATGTGAAGCATGTTTTTAAGTTAAGTTGCATAAAAACTAGAGGAGATAAAAGTTATTTTTGAAAACTTAAATATCCCATGTGTGGATATCATTTGTAATGCTTAGAGAAGCCAAAGTTAAAAATCATTCAATGTGTAAGTTTTCTCCTAATTGGGCAATTGTTTTAAGTTGTCTCATCTAAGTTTTTCAATTGAAATAATATGGTGGAAGTCAAACCATATTTTCCATAAGTGGTCATTGAGTAAGGTACAAGGTTAGGGGCGAAAATTCCTAACTAAGTATTGGAAAGGTGCATATTATTTAGAGAGTAGTCAGGGAATAACTCCATATAGACTTAGTTATGCATGCTAAGATTATGGTAGACTCACACCTAAGTTGTTCTATCCCGTATAATAGTACTAGACTTTCTTAGTGTAAGTGGCGAAACTTGACAAACCAAAATAAGTTGTTAAAAAGGTTATCATGCCTAAAGTTGTCTATACTTGACTTAGAGATGACAGGTCAAACATTGTGATTTAGTAGGATCAAACCACTTAAATTGGTCACCCCAGCCGTAGGAGATCTTCATAAGTTGATATGTGTGATGATGTATTAGTTGGTTAAGTTGTCCAGTTGTATTTGAAGTTGCTAAGTTGATTTAGTTCATATTATGATGTTAAAGTTGTTTTCTAGTTGTATATGATTGAAATTGTTATTCTTGTTATTATGTTTTTAAGTTGGAAAGCTATCTTATATTTAAAGTCTTGTAAGTTACTTAATTCTTATATCTGTTATTTTCTTTCACAAGCTTATCTTTGTTTTCCATGTTGTTGGATTGCAAGGATCATACTTAGTATGAGAGTAAGTCAAGATTACATAGAGAGCATGCTTGGAGGCTAGCTATTTGGAGATAGTTTATTTTTGTTGAGTTGTTCTAACACATCAATTGTATAGAGACGTTTAATCGATGTTAGGAATTTTCTTATCAATATGTTGTACTTGATGTATATTTATATACATGTACAGGATTTTATTGTATCCTCGTAAGGAACTTTATGTTTTCAAGTCAAATTGACAAGGACTATTTTTATGTTTACTACATCCTATGCATATATTTATTGCATGAATGTCCAAATATTTTGCATGATGACCTTGGTATAATTGAATTTTTTTTATGCATTTTGACAGGTCATTACAATTTTATGGTATTAGATTAAAAATGAATATATTGTATTTATATGTAGAAGATGAACAAAAGTTATATGATAAAATTTTCTTAAATTTTTTTTTAAAAAATAAAAGTTGTATCATTCAAGAAATAGAGGAAGCAAAACTTCCGAATCATGGGTTACTGTAGAAGCTATCTGAGATTGGTAGTACTTCATCCAAACTTGATCAAAATAAGAAAATGTCAACTTGGCAAGACAATCAGCTAATATGTTTCCTTCCCTTTTGGTATGTAACAAAAAGCTATTGTTTGTATCAGTCAATATATCTTTACAATACTGGAAAAGGGCACCCATATATTTACAAATCTAGTTTTTTCCCTTCCTCCAACAACTAACAAGGAATTGATTGTCAGATTTAAAGTAAACATTAGAAGGAAGAAATTGGTTAAGACATATGAAGTTCCCATTTGAAGGTTATTCCCTTTACTAACTGAAACATCCTAAGTTTTCTAAAATTATTAAAAGGATGTTTTAATTAATTACATAAAATATTTTATAAATTTTTAATAATTATGAGCATTTTTAATTAAATAATAAATGTTTACAAAATTATTTTGTATAATATTTATTGAAGAAATATGCGCTTTTATGATATTTTAATATATATATATATATAATATATATATATATATATATATATATATATATATATATATATTGTTGGAGAAGTATGAATTAAGTTATAAGACTTTATGTATTTTTGTTTTATGTGTTATTTTATATTACATATATTTTATTTTAATATTTTGAGAGAAAAGAAGTGAACCTTAGTTAAATGTTTTACTATTGGGTTAAATGGGGGGTTAAGAGTTAAGAAGTGGGGTTACAAAACTAGGCGTGAGATTGCTAAAGATCCATATCCTTCGTCTAACGCTTATTGAGGTAAATAGGAGGATGAGTAGTCTCATTCTAGACGTGAGATATATGTTGGATAGTGAGATTGACTTCGATCTCGTATTTGTCCTTATATGTTGTGCATGGGAAATTTCAATTTTGTCTTGTAATATATGAATTTTGTTCAGTCAGACGAAGTAATTCCCAGTAATGTTTTGAATGAGACAAATATAATACATATTGTTATTTTTAACGAAGGCGTTAGTGTTTCAGAAAAACATAAGTACAAACAAGTTGAAAACTAGAGTATATGCAAGTACCACTTTCCACACCAGAACCAAGACAAAGTGAACTAAGTACCGGATGAAGTCTGATCAAAATAAGGATATATACCAGACAAAGCTACCCATAAACTACAAACCTTGCATTACAACAAATTAAACCCTTCCTTCCCAACACAGAGCACGAGCAATCAAGATAAAGGGTAAAAGCTACATGAAGCATCAGATGATACTAGATCACAGACGATGGACAATCAAGTCAAAGCATCCTAAATGAAGACTCAAATTTTCAAATGAAAACGAAGAATGCTGAAATGCGTCTGAATTCTACTAAGTCACAATGAGAAGTACTGCTTATCATCCACACTCTTAGAAGAACACATGAAGTCATCAAAAATAGAAGAAGAGAGAAGAGAAAAATGGACTAGCGCTTATCCACAAGTCAAAGTTGCATGCGTCAGAATAAGTACACCTACCAGTTAGTAAAAGATAGCATCCTTGTAGCTACAAAGCTAGGAAAATACAGATATGCCTAGGTAATGATTAAAGTCAGACATATAAGTAAATAAACAGTACAAAAGACTTCATGTAACACAGATTCGGCGAGCAAACATTTAATGCAAGATCAAATGCATTAAATACAAGATCTACGAAGTCTGGACGAACTGAATAAGAAAATTAAGCTAACTGAATAGATAAAGTATGATATATGCACCAGATGACTATGAGTCTAATATCAAACGAAGGTGTGTCAAGGACAAACTCCAGTGCAATGTAAGAAATTAGATGAAGCATGAATTAAATATCAGAGGAAAGTCAACTGCGTATCAGATGAGAAGACAACAAATATAAGAAGAAGCGCACTACCAAGTCGAAGTCTTGAAGTATCAAATGAAAGGGAAAAACAAGGCTAAATCAAGAAAAAAACAAAAATGGGTTAAACATCAAAGAAAGCCAAATGGTCAAACTTAGATAAAGAATAGTCAAGGTAAGACACATCATGAAGATCAGACAAAGTAAGCCATATGATAGATGAAGAACGACACAAGTTCTAGACGATAACAAATCAAATAACAAATGAAGATTGGTCAAATATCAAAAGAAAGCCAACAACGCATCAGAAGAAGATTGGTGAAATATACTCACTGCTAGCCTGAAGAGCCTGATTAAATAATACTAGGACCAATGAGTGAAGTTGACCGACCAGGAGTGGTCATGACCTAGGTGATCTATAATACTCACTGTAAGCCTCAAGAGGCTAATCAAACAATACTTGTACTTCATTGAACATCTAGTGGAACCCTTCATTTGAAGGAGACTAGACGTAGCTCAATTTGAGTGAACTAGTATAAAAATACCTGGACTACCTTTATGTTTCAGACGCACCTTTATTTGAATGTTTTAAAACACTAAAAACTTCTTCTAATTCTTATCATCTATTAAAAACTATTTTCAGACGAAAACCACACTTGTTTAATTTGTTATCCTAAAGAACAATTTTCGTTCAAGAAACATTTTCCTTAAGTAGACGATAAACTCCCAGACGCAAAAGTATTTTATTGAATCAATCCTAGGAAGTTCCAGTTTAGCATTCACTAATATTATTTTACTGGACAAAAAAAAGCCTTCTTGAGAAAATAGTCTTAAAATTCCTTTGTTCACATACACACATATTCAACCCCCCTTCTATGTGTTTTTCATCTAACTTCAAATTTGTATTATGTACTTTTCTTATATGTGTTATATGTGATGTTTGAATTATATGTATAGTAAATTTCCTGTAATTTGAATTGTTTGAGAATCTGTGAGTGTTTGTAATTTCTGTAGAAAATCCTTGATTTATATAGCAAAGTGAAGATTAATGCTAATTGCATGACTATGTAAAATTGATGTTGGATGTAATTGATGGTATATAGTGTAATATTAAGTTTTAATTGTGATTTTTATCGACTGGTTTGGAGTTCTCGAGTCGTATTATGTGATTTTCATAATTTGTAGGTTCCTTACGAACTAATATTGCGTTGGGTGTCAAATGGGTCTCATTGGACGCCATTTAACACTATTCTTGCACAATTTCACGCTGGGCATGACCTTGACCACGTTAGGTGCAAGTGTTACAGAAAGAGTGTTGTCCTCTCTACGTCGAGCGTGATAACATTAGAATAAGATTTTGTGATTTTGATATGAATTGCAACCCTTGATGTTATATTTCCAATTTCATTAGAAGTAGTGAGAAAATGTTAGACCGTTACATCTAGGGTGAAATGTTGCGATTTTGTACATTTTAAAAATAATACATGGTAGAATTAACTATTGAGAATCTGCGATTAACATAGAATTTGCAGATATTGTGTTTGGACCACTCAAGGTCATGAAAGAAGATAATCTTATAATTTTTTTCTTAAAACATTTCCTATATTCCATTTACAATACTCTAAATAAACAATTATGAAGATGAAGGAAAAGAGTAGACAAAGATGTAACAATTAGATTTTTTTTTATTTCTTGATTTCATATAAATACAAAATGTAAAACATTTAATTAAGTTTGTAAAAATATCAAAAATATTAATATTTTGATTTTTATATTAGAAATTTATTTATTTAATTATATTTTTAATAATGTAATACCCATATTATTTTTTTAATTATATTATATAGATAATTAGACTAAACTATTTTTTTAAGCCTAAACCAAGCTTATTTAAATAAATAGTTTTCTCTAAAAAATACTTAAACCTAACATTTTTATTAAATAAGTTATGTTAGGTTAAACTTTAAACAAGTCAGGTCATAGACTCTTATTTAAATTCTGACTTATTGTTATCCTTAGACACAACTATTTTTTAATCTTGAATTGGAATTACATAAAAAAAATTATTGTAATAAATTCGGAGAAAAATGGTAGGGGATTCGATAGATTGAACAAAGTTTTAAGCTTAAACCCCTTTTAAATAGCAAGTCTAAACTTTGTCATTACTATTTTACATAAAAAAAAGAAGGTAAAAACAAATCATAACTATTATTGCATGACAAAGGTAAATTAATATCTATATATATATATATATATTAATTATTTTTTTTTACAAGGGTAACTTCTTGGTCATGTTCTCAAGGCTAATAATATGTAAGCCACACACAATATGAAAGTGTAGATGTGCAATTTATAAAACAATGACATAAGCTCCACACAAATGTTACTACTGGGTGGGGGTGCTTTACAAATGTTAACAATGCACTGCAATGTAATGAAATGAAGTTGAAAACTATCTCATTAATGACAGGTTTCTATCTCACTGCAGCAGTGTATATTAATATTAGTCTCATTTCATCTGTTAGACAGAAGCAACTAGCAAAATTGTTATATAAAAACACGTAGCTAGGTTCTCTATACATATTTTCTAACAACTGTAGTCATTTTGAATTATCAGAAATTTCTTCTAACTATACTATGTTTGTTCAAGCTCGAAAATACATGTTTTGATCATGTAAACTTTAATGCAAACTCAGGATTATAAATATTTTGTTAATTTGTTTTATTGTGTATTGCATGGCTAGAGAAGTTATTGATATTTCTTCCAAAATACCGCGAGTATTTAAGTTAAAACAAAACTATAAAACCATCCATACCTAGTCTTTTAGCAAAGACAAACTAAAAGGCTGCACATTTAGTATCAACAACTTTCAAGGGACACAAACACAATAGCTTCCAACTACCATCATTATTCAACATTATTTCAAGATTCTGAAGATCGTTTACCAAACTTAACCAAAATCAAAACTTCAATCTAATGACACAAACTTTAGAAAGTAGTTATGTGAAAAATTAACCAGTAATTTAGTCAGCAATATTAGCCAATCAATGCAAAACTGCAGTTCCGGCACTTAAGCAGCTTATTGTTAAAATCAAGGATTCAGAATCTAGCACAAGTTGGACTCCTCTAAAACCAAGATCCCGACACAAATATAACTAGACCTTTCCAAATGACCCAATGCTTCAGAAACTAGAGGATTGGTAGCCATGTAAAACCTTTAGCCAATAGCCACTGTCTGCAACTATCCCTAATCAATCCACCATAACCAGAAGCACCAACAAAAGGTTTGCAGGCTCCATAAGAAGCTACTTTTACCCTCCTATCTTTCACCTCTTTTATCATTGTTCCTGTGTTAGGATACAGACTTCAATTATCCTTGTTATAGCGGGTCCGGTCTTGGGTCTAGGTCTTCTCGTTCCTCTCCGAGTAGTCCGAAGTGAGGGGGGATGCCTGCAATGACACTCTAACGCTCAAGTAAGTGCTCGGCGTTATAAATGCAGTAGTTAAAAGTTGGTTACGTACCTCGTTGGGCTCCTATTTATAGTGATTCTTATTAGGTCGTGATTAGGGACTGGGCCCCGGGAAATTAGGGGCTAATCCGGTGCATTACGTAAATTAACCTCTCCGTAACTATCCTGGTATAAATCTGTGACTTGGCCGAGCACACCGACACGTTCCGTTCAGAAAGTGAGTGGTCGGTGGTCTCGGGGGGTAAGTAATTGGGTCGGTCGGGTTGAGAACTCGGGTATTCGGCCTAGTCGGCCACCATACGGTATACAACCCCCGCAGCGTCGAGGATGAGAAAGACGAAGGTAGTTTAATTGTGTAGGGTTGTGGTTCTCGGCGTGGAATGACAGATGTTGCTCCCGACCGCTAGTAGTAATGTGCGTCTTTCTAGTGGAGTTAGTTTTACTGTCCTCGGTGGTCGTACCGGGACATGTTACATATTTATGGTCGTCGGCTACTATGCCTTTCCGACCACTATAGCTGAGAATAAGATCCTCAGGTAGTAATGGTAATAGTGGTCGAGCCCTAAAGTTTAAGGCTGAGTCGGTAAAGCTGACCCCTCGACAAGAGGAGAATCGTCGGTTCTGACATCTAGGGTTAGCATCTGCTGACCACTATGTGTTTAGTCGGATGAAGCCGATGCCGAGACCTCAGCGGGTGTAACCTGCCACGTTGGCCCTAGCGGTTACAAGCCCAACGGCTATTAAATCTGGACCGTTGGATGGTCCAGATCGAACGGTTGCGGTTTCGGGGCGTCTTTTCACCTCCCCCCATTTACCTTGCCTATAAATAGGGGGGTGTGTAGTTATTTACTCCCTATAAATTTCCTGAGGGCTCTGAAATTCAGATTCGTCCGAACTCACCGATCAAGGTAAAACTTTGTATTATTTAGTTTCTGGTAATAAATGGATAGAGGCTACTCCTCGGCTAGGAGTTGGACGTCATCAGAGGTGTCGGGTGCTTCGTCAAAGAGAGAGGGGTCAGGTTCGAGTGAAGTGTCAAGGCTGCCTTCGTTGCAATGTGAAGTGGTGTTCCCCTCGGATTTTACCGACTAAGAAATTAGTGGAGATGAGGTGGTGGAGGTGTCGCCCCCTGTGACTGTAGCAGTGGCCTCGGCACGCGCCAACGAGAAGGCCCCTCACGCTGGAGCGAGTGGAGATGATGTGGGTGTGCTCAGCAATACCCGAGGCGAAGCCGTGGGTGGTCCGAGTACTCGAGCGAAGGTGAAAATTGACTATGGCATGATTGAAATGCCCGGTTACAAGTGGGTGGACGGGGAGGTCGGCATATACTTATCGTCGTTCTCTGACCAAGGGCTACTAGACACGTTCGTGTCCTTAGAGAAGTGCTTCGGGAGCGGGGAAGATGAATTACCTTTATTTGCCGAGGCGTGCGAGGATGATATGCCGGACACTGACTTTGTATTCTTGGAGCCGGGGCCCGATGAAGACGATTATTTACACCTACATGTGCTGGTTCGAGGATCTCGGCATAAAGCTACCCTTGATGATTTTCAAATAGGGGTGCTCCGAGTACTGAACGTGGCGCCGACCCAACTGCATCCGAATGCTTGGGCAGCCGTGCAAGCGTTCCGGAACCTATGTCTTTGCCTGGACCTTACGCCCCGACCACTCGCCTTCCTTTTTTATTATATTTTTCGTTTGAGCAAACCGGTGAAATGGGTCTCGTTGGCTCGGGTTCCGAAGCGTGGGTTTCTGCGGGCGTTCACATCCTCGTACAAAGGGTTTAAGAGTTGGCTTCTTCAAAGTTCGTTGGGGTCGGAAATGAAGAAATGTTTTTACGACTGAGAGGGATCTGCGTTATTCCCTTTCTACTAGACGAAGCACCCGACGCGTTTCAAGGCGATGCCTGCGTCGAAGCTTCCTACCGAGGACAAGGAAATTGTGGAGCTCCTCAACCAGTTGCCAAAAGGGCTGCCTGTCCGAGGCCTCCCGGACATTTTTGAAACTTCACATTTTGAGTTTGCCTTACTAGGTATGTGTTTTAGGCTTCGGTAATGTAGCAGTGTTTTGAATTGATGTTAAGACTTGTTTTGTTGCAGGATTAATGGCTGGAGACGATCTAGATGTGACCGCCATGCTCGCAAACCAAGCAAAAGCTACTAGGGCAAGTGGTAAGGTGCCTCCTGCAAGGTTGACCTTGAAACTTCAGAGGGAGAAACCTCAAGGGGTTTTGATCCCTATTACAGATGCCAAGAAGAAACCGAGCTCGGCTAGGGTGCGTCCGGCTGAGCAGGACATAGAGCTGGACCGACCGAGCTCTTCGACCAAGAGCCATAAACAAACGACTTTGGAGCAGTCGGGATGTGGAGCTTTTGCCATCCTGGCGGTCATGGTCGGATCCAACTTCCTTGTACCGAACGTCCAACCCGAGAACTTGGTCAGCCTAGACCTCACCTCCGGCGGCAGGCTTCAGTATTTGGAGGGCATGTCCTCGGAGGCTAAATATAAGCTCTTTTGTGAGCTTGATTCTCGGACCTCTCTTATTGCTAAACATGTTATGATGAGGTCCGCCGTCTCAGAAGAAAGGCTCCAAGGGCAACTTAAAGAGACCGGAGCAACATTGAAGGAGGCGTTGAGTGACAACGCAAAAGCAACCGAGTCGGTGGAAGAGCTGAAGAGGGCCACCGACGCCCATAGGAAGGAGGCCGACAACTTGAAGTTGACGGTTCAGAAGATGAAGACCAAGGTCGCCGCTGCAGTCGGTAAGATTGCTCGGTTGAACGAGGCCGCTGCCAAGTTCAGAGCCGAAGCCATCGAGAAGATTCTCGACCAGCAAGATGCCAGCTTTCAACATGCTGTCCGACAGGCCTTTTATTTCTGTGAGGTCCCGACTGATTTCTCGTTTGATGTTAGTCGGGACTTCTATGGCAATAAATTCATAAGTTATGCCGAGTTCCCTCAGGGTGCCCAGCCTGACGAAGAGGCCCCTCGCCGAGGTATCTCTATTCAAACTAAAGTACCCGCGCCGAGGAAGGAGGAAGAGGAGCCGGTCATTGATGTGGTCGGTGATGGTGATGCGGGCGGTTTGACTGTTGCTTAGGGGTCGACATAGAATAGGAATAAGTTATTTTTGAGCTTTGTAACTGGGCCGTTAGTGTCTTTTGTAATTTGGCCATTGGTGCCGGGAAACTCTTAATTTTTTGTGTAAGTAGCCGTATATAGTCGGCCAAATTTCAATGACATTTTGATTGTTGATAGCCTAGTGATGTTAAATTATGACTAAATGTAGTTTTAACCAAACTGTGTGCTCGATCGGGGAGTTAGATTTAAGGTGTATTCGCCACGATTTGATACTTGGTTAGGTTAAGCGAGAGTTCTCGGTATGTGAGTGCTCGGCCAAAGCGTGTAGGGCCTCAGAGTGTTGGATCACGCGATTTAATATGCAGTGTTGGATCATGCGAGAGTACTCGGCTTGAGTGCGCTCGACCTAATCGTGCTCGGCCTCGGAGTGATCATCCAACACTAGGTGTACGTATACTTTGCCCACGTCAGGTATCATGGTGTACGACCAAACGAAGTGATCATTGATGGTGTAATGGTTGGCCGAGCATTTTGCTCGGTCTCGACGTATAGTGTTCGGTCTAGGCATTTCCTTTGAAGGAGTATGCGTGCGTTGCAGTACTCGGCCTAGGTACATCCTTAGCCGAGGAGGGTACTTGGGAGGGAAACCTGTTGGGCTCGAGTGCACGTTTTAGGTGGCAGTCCGATTGTTGCTCGGTGTCAGCGCGTTTACGTGTTGTAATGCTCGGCCTAGGTACATCCTTAGCCGAGAAGGGTACTCGAGAGGGAAACCTGTTGGGCTTGAATGCGTTTTGAGCGGTCGGTCGGGGATTGCTCGGCGTCAGCGTGTGTTATAGTGCTCGGCCTAGGTGCATCCTTAGCCAAGGAGGATTCTCGGGAGGGAAACCTGTCAGGCTCGAGTGCACATTTGAGTGGTTGGCTGTGGATTGCTCAGTGTCGGCGTATGCGTGAGTCGTAATGTTCAGCCCAGGCACATCCTTAGCCGATGAGGGTACTCGGGAGGGAAACCTGTCGGGCTCTGGTGCACGATTTGAGTGGTCGGCCAAGGATTGCTCGGTGTTGGCGTGTGTTATCCGAGATTAGACCTGCATGAGCGCGACAAAAACGTACGTACACTACACATGGTAAAATATGAAGCAATAATGAATATTTAAAAATGTCTTGTATTAATGGAGTGCCTCGTTAAAAACCTTGCCGGCCCAAAACCCTTCTTAGGGAAAAAAGAGTCGGTCAAGGAAAAGAGTGCACTATTACATCAGCTGTAATACATCTTTCAGTGTGTGGAGTTCCAAGTTCTCAGAATTGGTTCTCCTAATAATTACTCTAGCTTGTATGCTCCGTTGTTTCGGTTGTGTCGTATGTGAAAGGGTCCGTCCCAGTTTGGAGCGAGCTTTCCATGCCTCGGGTCCTTTCTCGCTTCACCTATGACTCTCCACACGAGGTCGCCTTCCCTGAATTCTCTTGGTCGTACTTTGGTATCGAATTTCCTCTTGTATCGTTGCTTGCAGGCCTTGGCTACCACTAGTGCTCGGTCTCGGATCTCTTCTATGACGTCCAGGTTGGCTCGGAGCTTGGCTTCTTTGTTTGATTCGTCGAAATGGGCTCGGCGGAAGGATGGTTCCCCTATTTCCACTGGGATCATCGCATCGGACCCATAGACCAAGCGGAAAGGGGTTTCTTGTGTATTCGACTGAGGCGTGCATCTATAGGCCCACAACACCTCGGGTAACTGCTCGGCCCATGCTCCCTTTGCCTCTGCTAGCCGCTTCTTTAGCCCTGTCAAGATGACTTTGTTCTCCGATTCGGCTTGGTCGTTCGCTTGTGGGTGCTTGACCGAGGTGACCTTATGTTGTATTCCTAGGCTGGCTAGGAACTCATTGAGTTTTCGGTCGATGAATTGAAGGCCATTGTCGGTCACCAGGGTTGATGGGACGTCGAACCGGGTAATAATATTCTTCCACAGGAATTTTTGGACTTGATGAGCCGAGATGCATGCCAGGGGCTTGGCTTTAATCCACTTGGTGAAGAGGTCTACAGCGACGATGAGGAACTTGCATTGCCCCTTTGCAACCGGGAAAGGTCCGAGTATGTCGACCCCCCATGTGGCGAATGACCATGCAGGGGGAATGCAATGTAGCTGCTCGGCCGGTTGGTGGATCAAGTTGTCGTGTTTCTGACATGGTTGACACTTTTTCAGAAAGGTTGTGCAGTCAGTGTTCATGGTCGGCCAATAGTACCCGGCTCGCAAGAGTTTGGCAACGGTCGTTCTCGCTCCGGAGTGCATTCCACAAATACCCATTGGTATGAATGTTTTGATTCCGGATCGCCAGTCTGGGGAGTCGCTCTGATTGGTGTGAACGGCGTCGATGCTTGCTACTATCTCCGCTTCGACGCTGGGGTGGTCGATTTCTTGCTGAATTATGGTTCTCAATTGACTCGATTTCTTGGTTGCGGCCAACCTGGCCAACCTGGCCAACTAGTCGGCTCGAGTTTTATTCTCGCGTGGAATGTGCTAGACCAACACCTCTTGAAAGTTTGCCTTCAACTTTTGATAGGCATGGTAGTACTTCATCATATTGTGGTCTTTTACTTGGAAGTTACCTCCCAGTTGCTCTGCCACAACCTTGGAGTCGGTTAGGCATTTAATTTTTGACGCACCCATGTCTTGGGCTAGCCTTAGTCCGGCCAACAAGGCTTCATATTCGGCTTGGTTGTTTGAAGCCTTGAACCAGAACCGCAAGGACTGTTCTAAAGTTATCCCCTTGGGTCCCTCTAGAATTACTCCTGCCCCGCTCCCCTGGCAGTTTGAGGAGCCGTCCACACAGAGGATCCACCAATGTTCTTCGAAATGGCCATGTGGGTGAAGTTCATTCACGAAGTCGGCTAGGCATTGGGCTTTAATCGGTCCCTTCGGCTTGAAGGTGATGTCAAACTACGACAACTCAACTGATCAAGCCATCATCCTTCCGGCTAGCTCGGGCTTGCCCAAAACCTTAGAAATTTGGCAATCAGTATGTACAATCACTCGGTGGCTCTAGAAGTAATGCCTTAGGCGTCAAGAAGTGTGTACCAAACCTAGCGCCACCTTTTCTATCAGTTGGTATTGGGTTTCAGGGTCCTGAAGTAGTCGGCTGACAAAGTATATGGGAACTTGGCTGCCCTCTCTCTCTTGTACCAAAATCGAGCTGATCGCTTCCTCCGATACAGCCAAGTACACTTCAAGCGGGCGTGAGGGGTCGGGCCTCGTCAAGATCGACGGTGATGCCAAGGTTGCTTTCAACTCTCTAAAGGCTTCTTCACATGTCTCGTTCCATGAGAAGGCCGAAGTCTTCCATAAAAGCTTTGTCACCAGGTTGATCTTGTCGGCTAGACGAGGGAGGAATCGGGACAATGCAACTAACCTTCCGGACAGTCGTTGCATTTCCTTGAGATTGCTCGGACTCTGCATGTCTAAGACAGCTCGACATTTATCCCGGGTTGCCTCTATACCTCTGGTCGATAGCATAAATCCCAGAAATTTGCCTCCTTTGACCCCAAAAGTGCACTTTTCGAAGTTGAGCCTCATATTATGCTTGCGTAGCTCACCGAAGATTTCGCCTAGGTCTGCTAGGTGGTCGGCCACCGAGTTGGACTTCACCACCATATCGTCTACGTAGATTTTGATGTTACGCCTTACCTGCCTCTGAAACACCTTATCCATTAACCTTTGGTAGGTCGCTCTGGTATTTTTCAGTCCGAACGACATGACTTTATAACAAAAATTAGCATTCTTAGTGATGAATGTCGTCTTCTCCTCGTCGGCCGGGTGCATCTTTATTTGGTTGTAGCCGGAGTAGGCATCTAGGAAGCTGAAGATAGAATGTCCGGACGCGCCGTTGACAAGTCAGTCAATGAAGGGGAGTGGATAGGCGTCCTTGGGGCAGGCTTTGTTGAGGTCGGTGTAGTCGGTGCAGATTCTCCACTTTCCATTCGCCTTTTTGAATAAGACCACGTTGGCTAGCCAGGTTGTGTAGGTGACCTCTCTTATGAACTTGGCTTGTAACAATTTTTTCACCTCAGCATTCGCAGCCTTCCGCTTCTCATCCCCCATTTTTCTCTTCTTTTGAGCAACTGGTCGGGCGTCTCGACATACGGCAAGCCGGTGGCAAAGGAATTTTGGATCTATTCCTGGCATGTCTGATGCCGTCCATGCGAATAGGTCTTTGTTTTCTCGAATCGCTCGTTTCACCTAGTTCGCATCGGCCTCACTTAGTTGGCATCCCATGTGCGTGACCTGTTCGGGTGTTCATCCAAGTTGAAAAGGAATGAGATCCTCGGCAGGCTCGATTCGCTCTTCTTCACCTAACCGAGGATTGAAGTCAATGCCCTCCGTCATCTCCTGTCTAACCACATTCACACCTTTCATTGCCGTCGGGGGGTCGGCGATAGGTTGCACCTTCAAGCTAGAAAGGTAATACTCTCTTGCTGTCTTCTGATCAGCGTGAACGGTTATTACCTGCCCATCTCTCGATGGAAACTTCATGCACAGGTAAGGGGTTAAGACAATGGCCCCTAGTGCATTGATAGAAGGTCGGCCTAGCAGGATGTTATATGACGTACTCGCATGCACCACAATGTAACGAATTTTGATCTCGCGGGAAGATTTTTGGTCGAAGTCGAAGTGAGTGTATAGACCAATGCATCCTCTCGTCATCACTCTTTCACCTGAGAATCCTACCAGTGGTTCATGGTACGGTTCCAGGCTCTCCTCCGGGATCCCAAGTTGCACAAAAGTGTTCCAATACAAGATATCTGCAGAGCTCCCCTGGTCAACTAGGGTTTTCTTTACAATGCAATTGTGCATTTCAACAGAAATTACCATGGGATCGTCTTGAACCAGATCGATACCTCGGAAATCTCGGTCAGAAAAGGTAATTGTTGGCATCTTCGGTGTCCTCGGCTGATTCACACTATTTACTGATCGCACTGCCCGGAGGTGCGTCTTCCATGCCGAAGAGGTGGAACCTCCCCCAGCGAAGCCTCCGGCTATTGTGTTGATCACTTTCCTTGGTCGATCGTTGTCTTCCCTGGAATGCCGCGAACGATCCTGCCTCTCGGTTGAACGGGATCGGCGGCGTCGGTCTCTCGGCTGTGGGGCTTCGCGAGAGTGGTCTTCCCCCTTGCTTGGTGGTCCTGGGGGGTGACAAAGCTTCTGAGGTGACCCTGCTTGATGAGGTCCTCAAGCTTGTCTTTCAGCGCTAAGCATTCTTCAGTCAAGTACCCCCTATTTTGGTGGAATCGGCACATTTTGGCTTTGTCTGCTCGCGGGGGTGTGTTCGCCCTTTTCGGCATCACAAGGATCTCTGATGCAAGGGCCTGCTCCATTACCTTGGCCCTACTCGCGTTGAGAGGAGTATAAGCTGCGTAGCGTGGTCCTCTCGGGGGGTGAGTATTTGGGGGCTCGGCATTCGTTTTTCTCATTGGCTCTCGGCCGGATTCCTTTCGGCTATAACCCTCCTCGGCCCTAGCCTGATTTTGGGTCTCCGCCAGCTCCTCCATTTGCATATACTTCTCAGCTTGGCGTCGGAGATCGTTCATATCACCGGGCAGTTTCTTACACAAGCTGTTCACAAATGGCCCCGGCCTCAAGGCGGTGTTCAGCTGGTCCAACGCCACGGCCAGGTTGAGATTGCCAATCTCCATGGCAATTTTGTTAAATCGGTCCATGAAGCTTCTCAAGCTTTCTTTCTTCTCTTGGCGAACCCCCGCCAGCACTAATGGGGTCGTCTTGTACGGTTTGCTCGTCGCGAACTGCAATGTGAATTGGGACGACAATTCATTAAATGAGTCGATGGAAGAGCTCGGTAATCGCGTGAACCAACTAAGAGCCCTCCCTTTCAATGATGTGGGGAATATCCGACACAAGGCCGAGTCATCTTGAGTAGAAAGGGTCGCTTATGTTAGGAAAACATTCAGGTGTTCCTCGGGGTCGGTAGATCCATCATACTTCTCAATCGGCATGCTCTTCCAATGGTCTAAAAGGGTTGCCTCCATTATTCTTCGAGAGAAAGGGTGTCTCAACGAGTGGGTAGTGGTGTCGACCTTGCCACCCACCAAAGAAGTAACCGATGTTCGGGTCACATGGTCAGTTGGTACATTGTAGGCCGACTCCTCTAGGAGTGTGGGAGTAGACGACAAGTAAGTTTGGCTTAGACTTCGGAGCTCGGTGTTTTGCCGACGCAGTTCGGCCAACTCCCTGGCATCGGCTTCTCTCTATCTTCGGATAACTGCCATTTCCTCGCGCAATGCGCGCAAGTCATCGTGGGGGTCGGGCTGGGCTCGGTTGGTGCTCGGCCAGACCTCTTGTATCACAGGCTCCGGTTGTATCTGAGGCATTTCGTACGGCTAGCGTTCTTGGCCGGTCATGATGGGATTATTCTCGGGGTTAGGAATCGGTTGAGTCGATGTTGATGGTCCTTTGCGTGTTACTACCATGTCTCGGTCTCAGTCGTAGAGTTCAAGGGGGCTAAAAACGTCTCATCGGCCCCACGGTGGGCGCCAAATGTTCCTGTGTTAGGATACACACTTCAATTATCCTTGTTGTAGCGGGTTCGGTCTTGGGTCTAGGTCTTCTTGTTCCTCTCCGAGTAGTCCGAAGTGAGGGGGGTGCCTGCAATGACACTCCAACGCTCAAGTAAGTGCTCGGCGTAATAAATGCGGTAGTTAAAAGTTGGTTACGTACCTCGTTGGGATCCTATTTATAGTGATTCTTATTGGGCCACGATTAGGGACTGGGCCCCGGGAAATTAGGGGGCTAATCCGGTGCATTACGTAAATTAACCTCTCCGTAATTATCTTGGTATAAATCCGTGACTTGGCCGAGTACACCGACATGTTCCGGTAGGATAGTGAGTGGTCGGTGGTCTCGGGGGCTAATTAATTGGGTCAGTCGGGTCGGGAACTCGGGTATTCGGCCTAGTCGGCCACCATATGGTATAATCATCATTCAAATTTTCTTCTTTTTTGTTTTTGTTTAAAGTCATAGGTAGATTCCACTTGAGAGTTCCACCTAACATTTTCATCGCCACCAGAAACAATAACATTCTTATCAGATGCATGGCGATACTCTATTTTTTTTGTCAATTGGTTCATCATAAATGAGATAAATTGTTATCTTCTTCACAACAAATCCATTCTCAAAAACAGCAAACTCCACTTTGTCACCAGGTTCTATATTTGATATTTTGATACTACCCTCAGCCAGTCCTCATCTTCAAAGGAGGCTAATGTGTCTCTCTTATAAAGCTGAATGGTGGGATTTGTGTGAATTATCACCAACACATTTTTAAGGCCATCTGATGTTATGTTGTCAGGGGTAAAAGAATGGATAATGCACACCATAGCCTTCAAAAGAAGAGCCATCATTTACAATTGAAGGTTAACCAATTTGGATAATTGTCACCAGGGAGCAAACCACCATCACACCCATCGACAGTCTTATTCCGGAGAAAAGAAATATGCTTACGGTTTTTGAACAATACATTAACTAATACAGCTTTAAAAATAATTCAGCACAAGATATAATTTTCTAACATAAGCCCATGTATCTCTTGGACTAACTAACCTAACTAAGGGGTATCTATCACTAGAACCATCACAAGGTTAACCAATCTAGATAATTTTCACCTGAGAGCACACCACCAGTACACCCACTGATAGTAATGCATGGCCAATTGGCTGGTGTGCCTTTGGTTGAATTGGCTGAGGCCAAAGTCTGATCAAGACAAACTTCCACTTATGAATTAATAAACACTAAGTATTAACATTGTTTATAGAGAATACAGGAGTTGTACTATGATGAAAACATGTGGAGATAAATCATTAATGAATTCTAGCATTAGTCCTTGAGCTGAAAATAGAATTAACACTTTAGTTTTCTATATAAGATCAATGTGTATTTAACAAAGTTCACGCAATAAATTATAGTATACTAATTTCATGGAAATCCCATCCAACCTCAAAGACCAATACGTTTTGGACAAGTAAGCTTTTAACACAAACCCATGATTAGAATGTTTTGTAAATTAGTTTTATTAAGCTCCTTGTCCTTTGTTCAAATTTAATAAATTTGATGGTCAGGAAGCTATGATACGTCTCCTCTGTAATACTCATTTCTTGTAAAACTATTTATAAAACCATCCATCCCGAGGGCATTTAGTAAAGCCATTATAAAAGCCATAGCTTCTTCTACTGTCATCACCTAATAAGGGACACATTAGCATAGTCATTTAATATTGTTTAAAGATTCTAATGATCTACTAGCGAATATGACACAAACTTATGATTCAATCCCAATAGACTACCTTCAGGACAGTGGTTGTGACTACCTAATACTTAGGTCCCCAGCATTGACTAATTAATGTGAGACTCTAATCTCTTTTATTTAAGTAGCTTATTAAAAAAGAAATATTTAACTGAATATCACACTGTTCAAACTTTAGGCCATACATATTGTTTGAATACTGGTAATGAAAATGAATGTTCAAATATTTTTTAAATAGTGATTTAAAATTATAAACCAATAAATGCATGTATTTTAAGATAACTGGACTAAAATCCAAAAGAAGAAAAGCAACAATAGGCACACAGCAAGATCTCCCATAACAACATTAACCAGCAAAGCATTAACATCATTACCAGAATAGGAGGCATGACCGGGGCAAAGATCAACTGCCAAACATAGTGAAATTGAGATTGCCAAATTAATCAGCATGTTTAATGACTTCTCTGAAAACATGGTTGATCCCCCTATCTGTTCATATATTTTTGACCAATTGTCAAGTATTTGGTTATCTTTTTCCCCTTAAAGCATTAAAATCAGGGTGACAAAATTCAGTGCCCAAAATCTCTGATCAATCCACCACAAACAATAGCATCAATAGAAGGTTTGCAGCCACAATAAGAATCGAGTTTGACCCAAAAATTCTTTCACGATCTTCTAACATTACCCAAATTTTCTTCTTTTCTGTTTTTCTTTGAAGTCACCCATTGATTCCACCGAAGGAGAGATCGATCTGATAGCATATAAATTTTCATCATGAATAGAAACAATGACATTCTTATTTGGTTCATGGAACTGCTCCATTTTTTCGTCCATTGGCTCATATACGAGATAAACTGTTGTCTTGTTCACAATTATTTTGTTGCCAAAAACAACAACTTCAACTTTGTTACCAGGCTCTAAATTTAATGCTAATCTTTGCCACTCCTCATCTTCAAAGGAAGCTAATGCATCTCTCTTATAAAGTTGAATGGTGCTCTTCGTGTGATTTATTACCAACAAATTTTTTAGGCCATCAGACATTATATTGTCAGGGGAAGAATAATGGACATGGCACATCATTGTCTTCAAGTTACGTTCTATCACGTGAGGGATTTCAAAATCAACAGAAGAACCATTATTATTGAAGGTTAACCAATCTGGATAACTATCACCAGGAAACAAACAACCGCTACACTCATTGGTAAGTGTATTCTGTAAAAATGAAAATATATATGTTCAAAAGTTAATTGAACTATAATTAATACCACCTTATAATCAATTCAACAATTCAAAATAAAACAAGGTAAGAACTCAATTTCTATTTTCTCATAATTCTTTTTATGATCTTTCGATTACTCAAAAACCATTCTGAATGATGATAACTTGAAGAAAAAATAAGTAAATTGCTAAAAAAAAAAAAGTTATGCATCAGAATATTTTCTTGATTGTTTAAACAAAGACCTTTGGTCCAACTCAAAATTCCATACCAATTGAAAAACATGAAAAACTGAGAATATTTTCAATTTAGTATTGAAATTTATATCATGGAATTATGCCTCACATTAAATTGTGCACTTTGAAGATTGTAATAGTTAATGATAAAAAAACCATGTATAAATGATATTACGAGGACAACAATTGAATAATGTAAAATTCAGAATTATGGATTTCATGTTTTTACCACAATGACAGATGGACTAATATTAATTTCCTATAAGGAGTTAATATATCTATTACAAGCATGTTCACTTGAAAAATGTAAATCCTATATTCAACGAGCATGTAATATGTTATATATGTGGATGCATACTTTTGTTTTTTGGTGTATACTAAGTCAACTTAAGTTAGAAGTCAGTTATTAATTTGGAAAAAAAAAAGGTTATATCATTTTTTTAGAATTAAAATATTGATTAAAAGACATTTTTAATTACTAAATACTTGTGTCATAACTTTTTTCCCTTATTAGGGTATCACTAACCAAGAGTTCTTTTCAACAAAGCTTTTTTATTTATTTTTTATTTCTTAATGTATCCTCCTAAACTAAAAAAATATTAAATACAGTTAGTTATACATGTAATAAAAGCTGAGTCATGTAAACAACTAAAAGGAAAGTATATGATGACAGTGTAAAAAAACATCTATGTTGGTGTATGGTCATTTTAAAGTAACATGTTTAAGATCTCATCTTTATAGTTTAAATTTTATATCGACAACATATAATAATATACAATTTGACATATAGTTGATAAATTAAAAATTAGAGTCTTGCTAACTAGTACCTAAGAACACTGGTTAAAGAATAAAATGTAGGAAGTTTTTATTAAAAACTAAATTTAAGTTTCACAGGAAAATGTGTAGATGCATTTTCAATAAAAACTTTCTACTTTTTGATTCTTTAACCAATGCACTAAAGACTCTAGTTAGCATTTTCCGAAGAATTATTCAACTTCCAAAAGATAAAGCAATATTCAAACCTGATTTTATAAGAAATATAATACTATGTGTGTGTAAAAATATAACAATTAGATACACGTTAGAGCAAAAGAGATAGAGTGAAACCTGTAAAATTCTCTGTTCAGAATGGGTGACTTGGCAACTCAAACCCATTTGTATTAAAAGAGATCGCATAAAATATTTTGATCCCAAAATGGGCACTTGACTGTTGCATTCAATTAATGAACAAGCATTAATATTTTGCATTAGTGATTTAGTTGAACATGGTTCCAGTTCCTCAGAATTTGTGGCATATAAAGCATCTAAAATACTTGTTGCATTTTGAGATAGTTGTAGTTCAGAGCCGCACTCTATCCAAAGACTTCGAAGCTTTGGAAGGTTCTCGGAGATATCTGATAGATGATGGTAATTGCTATTTGGCACATCTAAAGAAACAAGAGATGGCATGCCCACATTTGTTTGAATGCAGGATGAGAGACTATTGGTTGGTGACATCCAAGACCAAATTATAGAAGGAAACACGTCACGTGAGAATCCTTCATAGCCACACAAAGAAATATAACCAATGCTTTTAGATCTTATGATTGAAAAGGGCACTGTTGTTATTGCTGTCTTATCTGGCACAAGGGTTGTCAAAGACTCCATTTGTTCCATGTCCTCTTCCAACTTGTCAATCTTTAAACATCCTGAAAGAATTAGTGTTTGAAGAGATTTCAACCTATAGATACTTCTTGGAAGGTTACAAAGGCTAATGCAATCTTTTAAATTTATTTGAAGAACTTTATTGAGATGTCCAATGGTATGAGAGACCTCAGACAACCTTGAGCAATCTATAAATATTAACTTTTCAAGATTAGGCAAATTTGAAAAGTCTGGAGTCTTTGTTAAATGATGAAAATGACTAAGATTAAGAATTTTCATATTCTTCATCACCTGCAAGAAAAAAATACCACAGAAAAAAGTTAGAAATAAAACTTGAAAAATAAATGAAAGAAAATACAATGGGTCCTTGCAAGTAGGAACTAGGAAATGAAATATTTATACCCATGGAGTGTCATTTTATTATTGTCAATAGTTTAGTTTTACTTTTGTTTTCGAAGTCTTCCACCCATGCTACATTTATGTATAATTGTATATATATCACATAAATTATTAAAAATTGTTTATGAGCATTTTGATGAGAGTTTAATATTTTGGGATGATAGATAGTTTTGAAATTGGAATTTACAGCTTTTTAATCGAATAGTAAAATTTGCAATTCTTATTTCATTTTTATCTATAACTATATATAAAACGATTCCTTATTTTAATGTACACATTATTTTTGATAATTTTAACTATTTATAAAAATTGCATGATTAATAATTAATAAAGGACAGAAAAAATTTTGTATAAAAGTTTTATCCTTGAATCTGCCAGTAGCTGCACACTACCTCCACTGACATGTATGTATTTAAAGAAAGATACCACAAACACGCAATGCCTTCTTTTCCACTAGTTATATTAAATTTTTTGCATAAGAGGTATCTAACCAGTCACATGCTTAGGTCATTGGAGTTGAAAAAGAACTTTCATTTATATTCATAACATAAAATTTATTTGATTAGATAATAACCCTTTCCAAGAAATTAAATTTTCATTAGTTTGTTGATCACTAAATAATTGCACCTACATATTGATTAACTATTTTGACTGTCTTTCTGTAGGACTCAATTTCTTGGGAAACTCGTAATATTAGGCATATCAAAGCAAAAAGGAACCCAACGTTCATTTAACATACTCCCTAAAACAAGCAAGAAAGGGATAAGGTCTAGTTGGATATTGGAAGAGGCACAAAGTAGTCTTTTTTTCCCTAGTGGGTGTTGGAACAAACTCATGTTATTATCAATTGTCTTCAACTACAAGAAGAACAACCCAGCCTGCCTTTAGTAATCGTCTTCCTTGAGGCAAGGCCTTGAAAGACACAATGAGAATGAAAAAAGTTTATTAAACAATTCAAGTCATGAGTAAGCCATTTTGTAGAAGTAATTATTAGTCATGTTAGGGACATGCTCTCCATAAGCAACTGTAATGAGTTGTTTTCTAGGTACTTTGGGCTATGATGTGAAGTGAGTGGGAATGAAGTCCTATGATTTATTTCCCCATAATCAAGGATTCAAATACTTTGGGAAACAAAACCAGAAATGTTAAAGGAACTCTTACCCTTCATGGTCAAGGCACATGATCTAGAGGGCTTACTCATGGAGTCAAGAAGGATCTGGACACACATAATTTCCTCTTGACTAAAGGGTTTACTATTTTATTCTAGTTGGGACAAAGAGGAGCTTCTACTATGGTCTCCTGATCCAAAGTTGTATAATTCACCCATTTCTGAGTAGGAGCTTTGTTTTAATGGATAGAAACAGATAACATATTTGATAAGCTGTTATATTAGATTAAGTTGTTACTTTATCTTTTCCTAATTCTTAAGAATTAGCTTCTATCTTATTCTTTCCTATTTCCTAGGAATCAGTTTTGTATCTCAGGCTTTGTTGTGCCTATTTAAACGCTCGTAATTTGATGTTGAATAATAAGATACAAAACCCTCTTATGGTATCCAGAGCCCTATAACTTAACAGCCTTTCTTTTTTCGATCCATCAGTATCATGAGTTCTTCCACCACTCAATCTGAAATACCTCCAATACCTTATCCACCTACAAGGACATACTTATTGTCCTCAATGCGGGATCTCAACTATACATCAAACTTGATGGTGACAACTACCCTGCTTGGAAAATTCAATTTCTTGCTCTCCAAACAGGCTATCGCCTCATTAGTTATATTGATGGTAGCACACTCTGCCCATCAAAGCATTTGGTGGCTGATCCAAATGTCACCAACCCAACATACTGTAACAAGTCCCACATCGGGGAGGTCTCCTCACCAAGGAGTCCTTATAAGGCGGGAGGTTCTCCAACCTCTTGGGCCGGCTTTTGAGGGATGGTTCCCCTCCTTAGCCTTATGCTCGTTACAATGGTGCTTTCATTGAGAGCCAGCCAAATCGAGAAGGGCTACCCATGGAGGGTTCTGACCATCAGAGGGTTCTGACCGGCAAGAAGGCCGAGTGAAGTGCCGGTGAGTGAAGTACCGTGGAGTGCAGCCATCGAGGACGCTGGCTTTCGAAGGGGGTGGTAATGTAACAAGTCCCACATCGGGGAGGTCTCCTCACCAAGGAGTCCTTATAAGGCGGGAGGTTCTCCAACCTCTTGGGCCGGCTTTTGAGGGATGGTTCCCCTCCTTAGCCTTATGCTCGTTACACATACACTCACTGGGTTCAACATGATCAATTAATCCTTCATAGAATTGTCTGCTTTGTTACAGCTATAGTAGTCACTCATCTCAGCACTGTCAAAACTGCAAGAGAGGCTTGGGATGATTATATCATGTATCCTTGGGATGACTTGGTCATTTACATTACATGTACTATCCTTTTTATGGTGGAAAAACATGTAATACTACTCCCCACAACTACTCTTAGTGGAGGATTTCCCGATGGGGTTTGATCTTTTATTAGAACTCTTTCCTGTAACTATAACAGATCCTATGCCAAAATTCCCTCCATCAAGCTTAACTGATCACCGAGTTTCTTCACTTTGCAAAGTATGGAAGACTTCAAATAGCAAAAGAAGTTTCCCCTTGCCTAGAATGTGTATATGAATGGGATCATGTTCATTATCCACTAAGGAACTTAAATATTCTCCTTTGTTCAAAGAACTTTGTGTGTGCAACTATATTAACTTTTCACATCTTCAAGCCTAGTATAATAGTATTGGTATAATTCGATCCATAACCCTTTTAGGATCCCAAAGTACTCTGTCAAGGTGAGTGTGCCTTGTTTAGTACTAAAAATTTTGTCTCTCAAATCTCAATATGATAGCAGGCAGCAAAATCTTTCTTCATGAAGAATGTTTATCTAACCTACAACGAAATAAAACATATAATTCTAAACCACTACCTTAGTCATAGAATTTTGTATGATATCATGCAGCAAAATCTCTCATCATGAAGAATGTTTGACAAAGGTGTTCTTACATCTCTCAAAGGGATAAAATCAGTGTTAAACCAGACTCGTGATCGACTTAGATATGATCAATGAATTGTTAGTTGATGAGTGGATCACTAGTTGAACTACATAAAACAATGTATTATTGAATGTATATTATCTATTATTGATATAGTATACAAATTATGTTTCTCATTTTTTACAACTAGAAACATCCTGGTGTAATGGTTTATTTATCCTTTTAAAAACCTATAGGACTGAGGTTCAATGCTCTATCTAGAGTAAAATCTCTAGCTTTTTTTGTAAAAAATTTCTTCCAAGAGTTAACCAACGGGTATATAACTATCCTTTAAAGGGAAACAAGGAAAAAAACAAAATAAAAAGGAAATAAATTACTAGACATACATCTTCTAATGTAGTCCAAAATATTCATCTTACACTCTCCACTAGAGCCATACAATGAATCATGAATTGATGAGTTAGATTAACAATTTGTTGTTAATTTTTTAAAAAGTATAGTCACCACTTTTGGAAGAGGAAAAAAAGTGCGAGCAACTTGA
This sequence comes from Cajanus cajan, assembly GCF_000230855.2. Classification (NCBI taxonomy): domain Eukaryota; kingdom Viridiplantae; phylum Streptophyta; class Magnoliopsida; order Fabales; family Fabaceae; genus Cajanus; species Cajanus cajan. The sequence goes on from NC_138519.1 coordinate 11,029,553, forward strand.
ATTCTACGGATGACTTCGAATCCAAGATTTTTTTCAGATACAAGAGTAATATTAAACATTTTTTTTAAATAAGAAGACTAAATTGAATATTTTAAAAGTAGAGTTTCTAAAGTGAATAAAAATTATCAAAATATCTAAAAAAATATATTAAATAAGTAAATAAAAATTCAAATTTATCCACACAAAAAAAATGTTAGATAAATTATTATTCATTTTAGTCCCCCTATTTTTTGAATGCTTAATTTGATTTTATTTTTAAATAGTTCAATTTAGTTCTTTAATTTTTGAAAAAAATTTAATATTACCTTTTTATTCATTTCATTAATCTCATCGTGTCAATTTGAATAAAAAAAATAACATTAAATATTTTTTAAATTTTAAATTTAATTTAAATTATTTAAAAATAATGGATCCAAATTGAATTCGAAAATTAAAAGTATAATTTATTAGAAGGAATTTTATTACAACAATCAAACTCTGTTCTCATTAAAGAAAAAGTAGTGCTAAATTTTTTATTAGAATAATAAAACTCTGATCCTATTAAAGAAAAAGTAGTGGTATAGGGAGCAAGTGAAGAAAACATCGCTAGCACGGACATTAAACAAGTTCCATCATATAGTAAAGGAATTATCGAACAGGGTTTATATCCTACTTTTAAAAATTACAAGCATTCATCACCTACTCGACATTCTAAAAGCAACACAATTAAAAATGAACAGTTCTTAAAGCTATTTTAAAACCACCTCAACTTCTATATTACTGTGAGAATCAAAACTTGTCGTATTACGAAAAATTAGAAAATCTAACAAAATAAAATCAACTCCATTCCTAAATTCTATCCTTTGGTAAATAAGGCCACATAAATATGTCATGCTTAAAATATTTTTAACTTGCTTTATCTTTTAATTCTTATAAATTAAAATAGATTTTTTTATTCTTAATATTTTTTTAAATTTTTTAATCAATATAATTTAAAATAAATTTTTATAATCTTTGTACTTACAGTTTTTTTTTAATCTTTTTAATATTTTTCGTTAAATTTTTATAACTTTATCTCTTTTGTACTTATCGACATGATAAATGTATTAATTTACTTTTGTATGTTTGATGTCAAATTTAGTTTGTTAAAATTACTTTAAATTAGATTTTTTATATGCTTCATATTTCTTTTAAATCCTTGTTTGCAACACGTATTGTTAAAATATCTTTTTTTACCCTCAAAAAAATTAAAGACTTCTATGACATCAATACAAAATAGATAAAATTAAAAAATAAAATAACAATAAAGAATAAAGAGATTACAAAACCATAAGTATATGGACTTAAAAATTTATCTTAAACTATATGAACTAAAAAGGATTGAAAAAGATAAGTATAGGATTAAAAAGATTTGTTTTAAACTATAAAAACTAAAAGTTGAAATAAATGAAAGTATAAGGAATAAAAAAATATTTTAACCTTGTATCATTATTAGATTAGTGTTAGTAGGGCCGACCATGAGTTTCTTAAGGCCTTGGACGAACAAAAACATAATGTCCTCAATTATTTAAATATTTTTTTGTTTTTTTTATTGCAAGATTATTAGAATATCAAAATTATTCTTAGGATAATTCACATTAGATATCACATTTAGTACCATTTTTACTAATTCATCTTGTAAATCACTTCTAAAGTTATTTCATGTAATTAGATTGTAAATATCTAATGAACTATTCTAACTAGGTTGCATGAATATGTTAATTTTTATCATTAAAATATTTAATTTTATGATAATAATTATCTTCATTTTCACTATTTTGAACTAAAATATCAAGCTCTTCATTTATTTTAATGTAGTTCTATATTCTCAAAATTTTTAGCTTTGGAGTTTATTGTATCATTTCGAAGAAAAATTAAAGGATGTTTAATAAAAAAAATTTATCAAGAGTATAACTAGAAGATTGTTCTCTTTGCAACATGTTCTAATCCAAACAATTAGACAAATATATAAACAAAAAAATTAAATTATAATCTATTCAAATTATGATTCTTTAATAAGTAAATGACAATGACTTAAAATAATAGTATATAATTGTTTATTTGTAAACTTTCAGCTTGAACTCTCAATTTATTTGTTGTAATGAAAGAAAAAAAAATAACAATGGCTACATGTCACCAAGAAATTTAATGTACCTAATAAATATAAGTTTTCAATTTAATTTTAAGATTCTAGTAGAGTATAAGAGATCACAGTGAATTATATATATATATATATATATATATATATATATATATATATATATATATGTGTGTGTGTGTGTGTGTGTTTGTATAAAGGAAAAAAGAAAATTTTAAGATGATCCTTATTTATTAACAATAAAAAACTAAAAGAAATAAGTCAATAATATATAATATATATTACACTTTCATCTTTATATTTGACACCACCAATTTATTTTTCTAAAATCATAAGTAGATTTTTATTAAGAAATAGAAACACATCACATATCAATTGATTAATAGTTCTTGATTAATTTATTTTTTATAATAATATTTTTTTTTATAATTTAGTTACGTAAATTTTATTTTTATTTTCATATGAATTATAAAAAATTAGTACCCTCTAAAAATGGAACTCTAAGTGGCTCTCTAATTTAATTGTGCTTAGGCACACCACTAAAGGTGTTAGGATTCGAAAGATTTGTTTTAAAAATGTGTCTCAACGAGGTTCCTTCATAAACTCATAAACTACAATTACTTGAAATAATATGTCATGAATTAGTTGATATTTTCTTTGACACAACTTCTGTTTCTTTGATTTCTAAATCATTAGTTAACTCTTGGCTAGCTTCAACATTCTGGGAAATGAAAAGGCAATTCCTTTGGTGCAAATTCTATTTAGAAGATACTAATGTCTATAGGTGGCAAAATGGGTCAGCCTGGCTCGTTTTGGCCCAGCCTGTCGATGACCCACCAAAATCAGGCCGGACCAGCCTAGCCTGTCAATAAAAAACGGGTTGGGATAGCTGGCCCGTCCCGCCTAAAGACGGGCTAGCGGATTGGCGGGCCAGCCCGCATACCACAAAAAAAATTATGTTCAAATAAAAAAATTGCTACAAATAAATAAATATAAGCATATGAAATTAAAAATGTATACATATTATACATAATATATGTTTAGCAAAAGCAAATTACAAACTTATAACAAAATCAAATAGAAATTAGTCCACTTACACCAAAATCAAAACCAAATTATAAACTTACAAATTACTAATAAACTAAATTTTTGATAGTCTACAAAACAAGTCCAAACACAATTAATCAACTTTAACTTTCTATTTCAAGAACATTAGAAGTTCCCTTGAAAGAAGTTATCTCTACATTTTTATGTTGATCATCTTCATCCTCATCTTCTACATCAAAATAAATTAAACATAAAAAAAAATTAATTATAAAAAATTAAAGTATGCGAGTTGGAGGGTTGTGACGGGTCAACCCGTTATTTAGCCCGGCGAGCTGGCGGGTTTGGCGGGGCGAGTTTGGCAGGTTGGCGGGTTGAAATAATGAGTCTGATTGGTGGGCTAACGGGCCAGCCCATGGGTTACAACCTATTTTTCCATCCCTACTAATGTCCCCTCTGACTAGGATTATTTAAATGATGTCATGAATGATTTTTATCAAACTTCTTATTTTATAAGTTTTAGTTTTTACAAATTAGTCCCTCCTTAATTTATTACATTTGGGAGAATAGTCAGACATTACTTACATGTCTGATCTTTTGGTTCCATCATTTCTCACAAAAACATTTCTTTCTCTTGTTCTCTCTAACATCGACAATTTTTAGCTAAGGATTTCAACTCAAATTCGGATTTCATTCTTCATTTATTTTTATTCTTCATTTTCTTTCTCTTACCCTCTTTCTTCATACCAACATCCGTGTTTTACATTTCGTTATCGCGCTTTCCGTAACCGATGAAGGATTGTTCTCTATCGTTATCGTTCTCGATGTATCTAACAAAGGATTGGGATCTTCCTTTGACATCGTCGGAGTAGGAGGCAAATTCTAGGTCATTGAAGTTGTTAACAGGCTCCACGTAGTTATTGAAAGTGGAGGTGTCGACAATGGCACCACTACCATAGCTGCGGAAGGTGTCATTTATGACATTGTCGAAGGATCCGTTGTTGAAGAAAGTGTCGTTGTGGTTTGTGGAGGCATGTTGTATTGACGAAAATCATTTTGGGAGTCGTTTTTGCACTGATTATCATAATAGGTCTTGAAGGAGTCGAGTCTGCCAAGTTGACTTGTTTCATAGTTGAAGAAGTTTCCATTGTTGTAGACTATGAAATTAGCGCCTCACTTGATGCTTTTGGTAGAGAAAGAGTAGGTTTTGGAGCAGAGTAAGTGTGCAATGGAGCAGAAGTGTGAGAGGTGCATAAAGAGAGAAGAGAAAGAAATATTTTTATGAGAGATAATGAAATCAAAAGGTTAGAGACATGTAAGTAATATAGACATATGGCATCATTGAAATGGTCCTAATAAGAGAGTCTTGGTATCCTTTAAATAGAACTTGCATCAAAGAAATTGTCAAATGAAAATGGGTCAATACTCAATAAAAGCTCGGCATACAATGGATTAATCAGTTGTACCAACTACAAAATCTTTCAACTGGCACAACAAATTAAATGGAGTTGGTTCTTAGGGATGGCAACGAGGCGGGTCAGGTATGGGTTTTATAATACCCGTCCCCGTGACACAAACTCATCCCCGTACCCGTCGGGTATGTGATTTTCATCTCCATCTCCGTCCCCGTCAGATATCGGGTATACTCGTACCCGTAAAAAATTATTTTTATTGTTTTACAAAAAAATATATAATATTTTTAAATTATTTTTCTATTATATTATAATTATAATTAGATTATTTCTTTATATCATATTTTAATCAAGAGATTTCTTAATAATTACACAACTATAAATATTTTACATTATAATAAATAATTACACATAATAAAATATTAATTTTTTTTAATATAATTAAATCGGGTACGGGTACAAGGCGGGTATGTATATACCCATACCCGTACCCGTACTTGGTTTAATTTATCGAGTTTTACCCATACCCGATCAAAACGAGTATTCCCCGTCAAAGTCAGGACGGGTTTGGGTATTACCCACGGGTACGGATTTATTTTCCATCGCTATTGGTTCTGCCTCTTTGAAAGCCTTTGCTACTACCATACGACAGTGTCTAAAGTTTCTAATGCTTTGCATTAGAGATGCATGCATGCATGCCTTATTACCTTACATCATATATCTAAATTTCCTCATAATTGAATTATCTTAAAATTAAATTAATTTATCTTGGAGTAGGTCAAGGGAAAAGAAAAACAACAATTCATGTAATTAGGTCCCAGTATTAGTTAATAATCTCTTGCAATTCAATAAAATATGATACAAACTTCTAGAATAATCTAGATTCTTATAGAAAAATACATAGGTATGCTAGTAATTACTAGATACAAATTCTAGAATCATGTAGAAAATTACATATAGATAGAAAACTCTAGAGTAGATATTTCTAGAGTTTTTTACATAAAACATGAATGATGTGTTGAGGCCTATAAATAGGTCATGTACTCAACATTTGTACCAAGCAACTAGTAAGCCATTTCTACTACTCAAATTTATTCCAACTATTCCTCTAAACTAGTTTTCCTCTCAACTAAGCCTATCATTATAAATTTGCCTCCCCATTCTTTCTACCAATCAAATAAGTTTTTACTATTTGATAATTCATAAACTAACAGTGGTACCAGAGCTACGTTCGGTCATCTACTGGGCATAGAAATATTACCCCACTACTTCCAAAAAAAATTTCCCAATATTCTACCCACTTTCAAAAAACAAATTCTAATCCATGGCTAACACCATTCAACCATCATCTATCCCTATTCTCATTTTTAATGGTGAAAATTATGATTTTTGGAGTACAAAAATGAAGACATATTTCACCTTCCAAGATTTATGGGACACGATAGAAGAAGGATTTTCTACTCCAGAAGACACATCATCTCTTACTGCAACTCAAAAAAAGGAGTTGAAAGAGAACAAACAAGAGAATACAAAGGCGCTATTTATTTTGCAACAAGTTGTGACCGATACAATTTTTCCGAGAATAATGCGTGCAACAACAGCCAAAGAAGTATGGACTACGTTGCAGGAGGAGTTCGAAGGAAGTGAAAAGGTACGTGCTGTAAAATTACAAACTCTACGGCGTAACTTTGAATTGTTAAATATGAAGGAATCTGAGACCGTAAAGGACTACTATTCTAAGATAAAAGAAATAGTTAACTAAATGAGAGCGTACGGGGAAAATGTTCTTGACAAGAAAATTGTGGAGAAAATTCTAATTAGTGTTCCCCGTAAATATGATCCAATCATGACAAAAATTGAGCAAACAAAAGATCTATCTACCTTATCAGTAACAAAGTTGATGGGGTCACTTGAAGCTTATGAGCAAAGGTTGAATAGGCATAATGAAGACTCAACTGAAAATGCCTTTCAATCAAAGCTCAAATTACGGTCTCAAAATAAAGATAAAAGGAATAATGGAGAAACTTCTAGAAATGAAGAGAATTCTAGAAATTTCTCTAGAAATTATCAGAATGAATATCCTCCATGCGGCATTTGCAAGAGGACAAATCATGCCGAGAAAGACTGTCGATATCGTGGAAAGCCACAATGCCGCCACTGCCAAAAATTTGGGCATGTGGAGAAGTATTGTCGCAACAAAAATAAGCATCAAGCAAACTTTGCTGAAGAGAAAGATGGTAAGCAACATCTTTTCTATGCTAGCCAAGATTCCAATAGTGAAACAACTGGAAGTTGGTACTTGGATAGCGGCTGCAGCAATCATATGGCCAAAGATGCAAGCATCTTCAAGGATATTGACGAATCTGTCAAAGTGAAAGTCCGAATGGGGAACGACACTGTCGTTGAATCAAAAGGCAAAGGCACAGTTATGGTGGAGGCGAAGAAAGGTATGAGACTTATTACTGATGTTCTACTAGTTCCCAATCTTAAAGAAAATCTCTAGAGCATTGGCCAAATGATGGAGAAAGGTTATACTCTCCATTTCGAAGGAGACACATGTAAAATATATGACAGTAAAAAACTAGAAATTGGCAGAGTAAAAATGGAGAAAAGGAATAGGAGTTTCCCTATAAGCCTGAGACAAGGCCCTAACATTGCCATGAAAGCAGAAGTAGACGACTCTTGGTTGTGGCATCAAAGATTTGACCACTTTAATACACATGCCTTAAAGTTATTATATCAAAAAAATATGATGAGAGATCTCCCATGCCTAAAAGCGAATAGTGAAGCTTGTGAAGGATGTCTCCTTGGCAAGCAACATCGACTGCCGTTTTCAACAAGCAAAGCATAGAGAGCAAAGGACTTGTTAGAGCTAATCCATACAGATATATGTGGACCAATGCGGACGTCGTCACTCCATAACAACAGGTATTTCATTCTCTTCATAGATGATTTTTCTAGAATGACTTGGGTCTACTTCATAAAAGCAAAATCAGAAGTCTTTGGTATTTTCAAGAAGTTTGAGACCCTTGTCGAAAAGCAAAGTGGCAAACAAATAAAAGTATTTAGAAGTGATCGTGGCAAAGAATACACTTCCCATGAGTTTGATAAATTTTGTGAAGATGAAGGCATTGAGCGGCAACTTACAGTTGCATATTCTCCACAACAAAAATAGAGTATTTGAAAGGAAAAACCGCACAGTAATGAAGATGGCCAGATCAATGCTCAAGGAGAATGGATTACCAAACACGTTTTGGGCTGAAGGAGTTTATACTGCTGTCTACATACTTAATAGATGCCCAACTAAGGTAGTCCAAGATAAGACTCCAATTGAACTTGGAGCGGGAAAAATCCATCAGCAAAACACCTAAGGGTATTTGGATCTATTTGCTACATACACGTTCAAGAAGAGAAAAGGCACAAGTTAGAAGACAAGACAGTACGAGGTATCTTCCTTGGATATAGCACACAGTCAAAAGGCTACCGCATCTACAACTTGCAAACCAAGAAGCTGATTATTAGCCGAGACATTGAAGTTGATGAAAATGCAGCTTGGAATTGGAATGATGAGAAAGTAGAGAAAAACATTCTTATCTCAATTCAAAAACCAGAAGAAGAAACTATAGAAGTCCTAGGTGAGCCTCATTCTCCTCCACAACAACAAACTTCATCACCAGAGTCTACTCCAAGACGAGTTAGATCCTTTGAGGATATATATGAAACTTGCAACTTGGCCATACTTGAACCTGAAAGCTTTGAAGTAACATCAAAGCAACAAGTATGGGTCAAGGCTATGGAAGAAGAGATAAAAATGATTGAGAAAAATAACACATGGGATCTAGTAGACTATCCAAAAGACAAAGATATCATTAGGGTAAAATGGGTTTATAAGATAAAGCTCAATCCGGACGGCACCATACAAAAACACAAGGCAAGGTTGGTAGCTAAGGGCTATTCACAAAAACCTGGAGTCGACTACAACGAGACATTTGCCCCAGTAGCACACCTAGATACAATTAGAGCTCTAATAGCTCTTGCAGCAGAAAAATGATGGAATATCTCCCAGTTAGATGTCAAGTCCGCTTTTCTCAATGGAGTACTACAAGAAGAGATCTATGTAAAGCAACCACAAGGTTTCATAAGCAAGGGCAATGAAGACAAAGTACTAAGGCTCATAAAAGCTTTATATGGTTTGAAGCAAGCTCCTCGAGCATGGTATAGCAGAATAGATCAATACTTCACCGATCATGGATTCAGGAGGAGTAAGAGTGAGCCAACACTATACATCAAGACCCAAGGTCAATATGACACTCTCATTGTCTCCTTATATGTAGATGATCTTATCTACACAGGGAACAATATGAAGATGATGACAGAATTCAAAGAAGACATGATGAAGACATTTGAAATGACAGACCTTGGCTTGATGAACTACTTCCTTGGTATTGAGGTAAGTCAAAAGAAGAAAGGGATATTCATTTGTCAAAAGAAATACACTAAAGCTCTCTTGAAGAAGTTCAAGATGAGTGGTTGCAAGACTGTCACTACTCCGCTTGTGACAAAGGAGAAGCTACAAAAAGATGATGGAGCACCAGATGCTGATGCATCTCGCTACAGAAGTTTGATTGGAAGCTTACTATATTTAACAGCCACACGACCAGACATAATGTATGCTGTAAGCCTTTTATCAAGGTTTATGCAAAAACCAAGCCAAATTCACTTTGGAGCAACTAAAAGAATTCTAAGATACCTACAAGGCACGAAGGAGTTTTGTATTTGGTACAAAACAATGACCAACTCAAGCTTGCTCGGATACACCGACAGTGATTGGGCAGGATCGGTAGATGACATGAAGAGCACTTCTGGTTATGCCTTCTCACTTGGATCAGGAATATTTTCTTGGGCATCAAAAAAGCAAGCAACAGTTGCACAATCAACTGCAGAGGCAGAATATGTTGCAGCGACTGAAGCTACAAGTCAAGCAATTTGACTACGAAGAATACTTGCAGAAATGAGAGAACAACAAGATGGGCCTGCTACAATCTACTGCGACAATAAATCAACAATCGCAATGACAAAAAATCCAGTACATCACAGCAGGACAAAACACATTGCAATTAAATATCACTTCATCAGAGAAACAGAAACAACTAGAGAAATCAAGATGGAGTATTGCAAGACCGAAGAGCAAGTTGCTGACATATTCACAAAGGCACTGCCGAGAGCAAGGTTCGAACAGTTTCGCACTATGATAGGAGTTAGAGAAATTTGTATCAAGGAGGAGTATTAAAATATGATACAAACTTCTAGAATAATCTAGATTCTTATAGAAAAATACATAGGTATGCTAGTAATTACTAGATACAAATTCTAAAATCATGTAGAAAATTACATATAGATAGAAAACTCTAGAGTAGATATTTCTAGAGTTTTCTACATAAAACATGAATGATGTGTTGAGGCCTATAAATAGGTCATGTACTCAACATTTGTACCAAGCAACTAGTAAGCCATTTCTACTACTCAAATTTATTCCAATTATTCCTCTAAACTAGTTTTCCTCTCAACTAAGCCTATTATTATAAATTTGCCTCCTCATTCTTTCTACCAATCAAATAAGCTTTTACTATTTGATAATTCATAAACTAACAAATGTTAACAAAATATCGCACTGTTCTAAATAATCAGCCCACACATCAAGCTATTTTGTTCAAGAAATTGTCTCCACAACAATTATTTTACGAGTACAAGTACCGAAAATGAATATTCAACTATTGTTTAAATAGTGATTTTACAATGAAAAACAAATAAATGCATTCCTTTTCAGATGAGCCAAAAGAAGAAAAGAAACCCTAGGCACACAGTAAGATCTCCCAGAACAACTTTAACTAGCAAAGTGATAGCATCATTACCAGAATAGGAGGCATTCAAAGGCAAAGATCAACTTTAAATCATGCTCAAGTTGGAATCTTCAAAAGCTAAGATCCCGAGCTAAGTAGACCTTCCCAAGCACCCTATGCTTAAGCAACCAGAGCATTAGTAGCCACAAATCTACATGTAAAACAACTACTTAACTGCCCAAAACAATCACTAATCAATGCACCAAAAACAATTGCATCAGTACAAGAAAAATCAATTTTGACCTAAACATCTTCACTATCTTTTAATTTTACTCAAATTTTCTTCTTTTGTGTTTTTGCTTCAAGTCATCCATGGGTTCCACTTGAGAACAGATCGACTTGACCTCATTCATTTCATCATCACTAGAAGCAATGACATTCTCATTTGGTGAACGGCAGTGCTCCACTTTTTCAACCATTGGCTCATATACAAGGTAAATTGTTGTCTTGTTCACAATCAACCGTTTCCCAAAAACAACAACAATTTCCACTTTGTTACCAGGCTCTATATTTGATACTACCCTCTGCCACTCCTCATCTTCAAAGGAGGCCAATGCATCTCCCTTGTAAAGGAAAATGGTGGCTTTTGTGTGATTTTTCACCAACAAATTTTTTAGGTCATCTGATGTTACATTGTCTGGGGAAGAATAATGGACATGACATATCATTGTCTTTAAGTTATGCCTATTCACTTGAGGGATTTCAAAAATCACAGATGAACCTTCACTGCTGAAAGCTAACCAATCTGGATAACTATCACCGGGGACCAAACAACCACCGTGCTCACTACTAGACATATTCTGTAAAAATGAAAATATGCTCAGAAGTTTATTTAACAATACATTAATACCACCTTATAATTAATTCAAAACTTAAAATATATAACAATTTCTTTTTAAAAAAATTGAAAAAAATATATAACAAGTTAATAACTCATTTTCAAATTAAAAAAATTATGATCATTTGATTCTGGAAAAAAAAATATTCTGAATGGGAATATGTTATAGAAAAAAATCATTGAAATTTTTTAGGTTATGCATAAAATATTAACTTCGATTACTTAAATAAAGATTGTTAGACCAATTCAAAATAATACATAATAAATATATAATAACAAATGATTAAGTGGATCGTTAGTGGGTTAGGTTGATATAGGATATAAGTGGATTAGGTAGACAATTTGACACCCAACGGGTTCAGTCGGATAGACCAGGTCAAAAGTAAGTTGGGTTAAATTTTATGACCAATTATAAATTTCTTTATTTTTTGGCCCAATCAAGTCTGTTTTCAAGGTAGGTCGAATTGATCAACAAACTGAAACCCACTTTGACAACTCTATGGTATTAATGAGAAAGCATTGTCTTAGGCTATGTTAGGATGGGATTTAAGAGGTTAAACATATCTTGAAATTAAAATGGTGAAAAGACGACATTGGTTGTCTTAATTATTTCTTTTGTTTTTGTTTTACATTTTTTAAAATAATAAAATGTTGATACATAAATAAATATTATCTATTGGTCCAACATTTATTAAGTTATATAAGTGTATTTCTTTTTAGAAGTTATTATTGATGAAAGGAATATTTGAATCTTTACTTTGTCTTCTATTCTCTCTAATAGTAGCCTTAAGAGTACTTTCAATAGGAGTAGTGTTAGCAATATATTATTGGGTGCTTTCATAAGCTTACTCCACCTTCCATGGATGATTACCTCTATACCATTTCTGCTCAACTAAAAGCTCTACAATCCAAGCTTCATCACCACCAACTAAAAGACCTCTATTATGCCACTGACTTTCACCATGGACAGGTTGATAGCTAGGCTTATATCTATCAATTTCCTCCCCCAACCCCACTGTCTAATTCCTTCACATTTCAAAAGACCCTTTGCCTTCAAGAAAATTCTCTTCAACCTCCACCCACCCAAAAAATTCATCTTTGTCCAATTTCATTGTTTTCCAACATATCATCTTGGTGTTTAGGTTGTTTTATGATATTTATCTGAGGGAATATTTTATAAGGTTATTTCACATACTACTCTATAATAAGATATTGTCCCCTTTGGATTTAAGTTCTCACGGTTTTATTTTTGGTTATCACCCAAACAACCTCTTAATCATTAAAATATGTGTGTAGTTTATAAGTTGAGATTATTTTATGGTATTTATCTGAGGAGATATTTTGTAAAAGTTAATATACATACAACTTCACAATGATGAGATATTATCCCTTTGGGTTTAAGTCCTCATAGTTTTATTTTTAGTTATCACTCAAAAGACCTCTCAATCATTGAAGTATATGTGTACTTTATAAGTTGGGATTATTTTATAGTATTTGTCTGAAGGGATATTTTATAAGGATTATTTTACCACAATGATGAGATATTGTCTCCTTTAAGCTTAAGCTCTCATAGTTTTATTTTTGGTTATGACCCAAAAGGCCTCTTAATCATTGAAGTATATGTATACTTTATAAGTTATTTCACTGTTAGAGTTATTTTATAATATTTGTCTGAAGGGATATTTTATAAGGGTTATAACTTTGTTATTTTTATAAAGTTATTTAAGACACAATTTCACAATGATGAGATATTGTCCGTTTTGGGCCTAAAGTTTCATAATTTTGCTTTTGGTTTCATAAGGGTTATTTCATAGTGTCTACTTTGGGTTTAAGCCCTTACGGTTTTGTTTTTTGTTATCACCCAAAAAAATCTCTCAATCATTGAAGTATTTGCGTAGTTTATAAGTAGTTATTTTTCTTCTTATTTTATCGATGTGGAATCTTATTTGTATCCCAATAATCTTCTTCGTAAAAAAGGGACCCAACCTAACCACTGTTGGTTATAACTTTGTTATTTTTATAAGGTCATTTCACACAACTTTATAATGATGAGATATTATCTGCTTTGGACCTAAGCCTTCATGGTTTTGCTTTTGAATTTAAAAAGGTTTGGGCTTAAATCCTCATGGTTTTATTTTTGGATATCAAACAAAAGACCTTTCAGTAATTAATCCTTCCCTCAAACAAGGAACCTAACCACTGTTGAGTTATTTTATGATATTTGTCTAAGAAGATATTTTATGAATTTTGTCTAAGATGATATTTTATAAGGATTATATATTTATTATTTTTATAAGGTTATTTTATGAGATATTGTCCATTTTAGATCTAAAGCCTCACAATTTTACTTTTAATTATAACGCAAAAGACTTCTCAATCATCAAAATATGTATATATTTTGTAAATTATTATTTCTCTTCTTATTTCACTAATGTGGAACCTTATTTCTATCCCAACATTTAACAACCTCACATTTCATCCCCATAAATAACAACATTCCTATGCAGCACCACATAAATATCGAATACCATACTCCCAATTATCTCACACCCACCTTTATCCAACGGTTCCATGTGACTCCACCTGCCATCCAAGCTTGAAATGTCACGTCTCTACCATCTACTGCTCAAAGCGATTGATCTTAAATATTTACCTTATTTTATTTTACTTTTTTTTAAAAAAAATAGGTAAATATTGTCTATTAATTAATATTAATTTATTAGATTATATTATTGTGTATACCTCATTAAAGGAGAGAAAATATATTTAAATCTTTATTTTATCTTCTAGTCACTTTAATAGTAATCTTGCAATATTGACATTAATTTCATGTCTATATTTTTCAATATTTTATACTGATGGCTTAATAATATACACTTTCACATATTATTTTTGTATGAAAAATAATTCAACTGAAAGATGATAAAGCAATATTTAAACATGATTTTATGAGAAAAATAACAATTAGATACATCTAAAAGTAAAAGAGAGATAGAAAAACCTGTAAAATGTTCTGTTCCAGAGTACAGGTCACTTCACAACTCATTCCCATTTGAAATAAAAGAGATCCTATGGAACTTTTTGATCTTGAAAAGTGCATTTTCCGGATGCACGAGGCTGAAGCATTCATATTCGATATCTGTGATGAAGTTGCATATGATTCCAAATCCTTAGAAGTCGTGTTATATAAAGCATCTAAAATATTTGTTGCATTTTGAGATAGTTGAAGTTCAGAGTCGCATTCTATCCAAAGACTTCGAAGTTTTGAAAGTTCCTTGGAAATAGATAATAAATGATGGGAATTACTAATTGCCAAATCTAATGGAATGACGGATGACATGCCCGCAAATGTTTCAATGTGAGGTGAGAGACTACTCATTGGTGACATCCAAGACCAAATGATAGAAGGGAACACATCACGGGAGAACCCTTCATATCCGCACAATGAAATATATCCAATGTTTTTTGATCTTATTATTGAAAATGGCACTTTTGTTATTGCCGTTTTATCTGCAACAAAGGTTGTCAAAGACTCCATTTGTTCAAAATCTTCTTCCAACTTGTCAATCTTTAAACATCCAGAAAGAACGAGTGTCTTAAGAGATTTCAATTTATAGATACTTCTTGGAAGGTTACGAAGGCCAATACAATCTCTCAAGTTTATTATAAGAACTTTATTGAGACATCCAATGGTATGGGAAACCTCAGACAACATTGGACAATCTATGAGTACTAGTTTTTCAAGATTAGGAAAATTTGAAAAGTCTGGAGTCTGTCTTAAATAATGAGAATGACTAAGATTGAGAATTTTTAGTTTATCCATCAGCTGCAAGAAAAAAAAAATATCATAGAGAAAAATTAGAGATAAAACAATAAATAAATGGAATAAATTACAATGTATCACAAATCTTGCAAGTAGGAAATGAAGTATTTGTAGTGATGAAGTGTTATCTTTTTATTGCCAATATATATTTGTTTAGTTTTACTTTTGCTTTCAAAATCTTTCACCCAAGACTTAATTTATATGTATCTATATCACATCAAGTATTCAAAGTTGTTTATGAGTATTTGATTGAGAGTTTAAAATTTTGGGATGATAGATATATTTTAGTTTTAAAATTACATCTTTAATCAACAACAACAACAACAAAAGCCTTATGAGCTTCTTTAAAACTTCTTCAATCTAGTAGTCAAAAGTGCAATTCTTACCTTTCCCTTTTTTTATTATAAAGTCTGCGTATATTTTACTAAGAAGCTGATTATATATAACTGTAGTTAGCTAATCACTAAGTAATTTCCTCTACATATGCAGTGACTAGCTATTTTGACTAAATTCTTTTTGCAAGGTGCAATTTCTTGAGTTCCTAATTATATTGAGCATATTGGAAAGATGTTTTAAGTAGAGAGGCACAAAGCATTCTTATGACATGCAAACTAAAGGGAAGAAGGAGATAAGTTATAGTTGGATAGGGAAAGAGGAGGGATGGAGTGGCTTTCTTGCCTAGTGGGATGGTCAAGGAATACCACAAAGATAGATGAACTTATCTTAGTGTTCACTATAGCGTCAACTTAGTTGACTCTAATTACCATAAACTCAAATGCTAAATTTATACTAAATCTCCACTTAACATCAAGGGCATAAATGTTGTCTTTGCAGTTATATATAAATAAATTTCAAATTGATAGTAAATCAAATTTAAATAATTTTCATAAATACTTTTTTTTTATAAACTTGGTAATTACTAACTTTAAAAATTAGGAAAGCAAATATTCCATACGAACAAATAGAATGCTTAATAACTTGACTAGTAGTATTTTCAATGTAAGAGAGACTCAACAAATATAGATGAAGATTATGTCTAAAAGTACCAAATAATATAATAGGCTTTCTATTTGAGACAACTTAAATTACAACGATAAATAAGAAGCATGAAAACAACTCTTGAAATCCCAAAAAAATAAATTATTACCTGGGTCTCTTTCCACACAAATTTAACATTACTGTTTAGTAACTCAATAGAAACTAGGCTTCCTTGATAAAAGTTTGTTGGTATACATCTTAAAGGAAATTCTTGCCAACAAAGCCATCTAAGATCTCTTGAGAGATAGTCAAAATCTCCAACAAGTTGTACACTAGCAAGTTGAAGCAATCTGAGTTTCTTCAACTTCTTAAAAGCTTTAGTTCTCAAACATTTTGTATTAGTTCTTGGTAACTTCAAAACCAATCCCTCAATAGCTTTTGTTCCCTAAGAAATAAAATGGACAAAAGGGTAAAGTATGCATAGCTTAAAGATATACAGTACCTAAAACTCTCATAATTCAACATTTGTTTCTAAGAGCTAGGAAATAGAAAATAATTCATAACCAAACTAATGTTCAAAGTTCTTGTGTCAATCAACCATTCAAATGAATGCTAACAACTGACTCATAATGTGTCATTTGCTTCCTTTGGCTCTAGATATTTTAAATTTAAAATAAAATAAAATAAAAGATCTTACTGTTTCTTTTGATAATACTTCAAGCACATCCTCGTGAAACCATAACCTGCTACGTTCCTCAGGTTCCTTTGGTGACTTTTCACGAATAATTTCTCTTCCCATGTCTCGTAGCAAATCATGCATTCCAAGCTTGTTCTTATCATCAACAATTACAAGGCACCGCTCTACAAGGACACGTATTCCATTTTCTGCGAATAGTCCACAACCATTTAATATAGTTATAACATCGTTACGATCCATTCCAATAAAGAAACAAGCTATATCAAGGAATATTTCTCTCTCTGTATCATCACTTAAACCATCATAGCTTATTTTTAACTTCTTTTGTACTTGATGATTAGGAATTCTCTTTAGTTTCTCCAATACATTCTCCCACTCTGTTACATCCATTTCAAACAAATAAGACCCAAGCACTTCAAGTGCTAGAGGCAATCCCCCAGAATATTCAATTACATTTCTAGTAAGTTCGATAAACTTTTCACTAGGACTTGCTTGCTTGAATGCATGCCAACTAAAAAGCTCAATTGATTCACCTTCATCCATTCTCTTCATTATGTGCACATTGTCAACTCTTCTCCCTCTAAGTATATGCTTATCTCTAGTGGTGATGATTATTCTACTCCCAGAACCAAACCATTCACGACTCCCACACAAAGCATTCAATTGCTCCAATTCATTCACATCATCAAGTACAAGAAGTACCCTTTTATGGCATAGTCTATCCTTCAACATATTTTTTCCTAATTCCATGTTAGGTATCTTTGCTTTTGTTTCTTTGAAGATATCATATAGAATTTGTTCTTGTAAATGGACTTGTCCAGCATCTTGCTCCCAAACTTCCCTAATATGTGCAAGGAAGCTCCTTCCCTCAAAATTACGGCCAATCTTATTATAAATGGCTTTTGCAATGGTTGTTTTACCAATGCCACCCATCCCCCACATCCCGATTAGTAGAACATCATTTGATAGTTTCTGGTCAAGCAGCTGAATCATTTCTTGTACCCGAGGTTCTACTCCCACTGGATTATCAGCAACAAACAATTCTGTCTTGTCTAAATGACGCATAACAGTTTCAACAATGTTTTCTATATCCTCCCTTTCATTCCTGTAAGAAAAAACCAAAGAGAAGATGCGCATTATGATTTTTAGAGTGTGCATGATTATGTTTTTTATTTTTGTTTCAGAGAAACAATTTTGGAGAAAAATTCTCAATAACTAATTTTTAGAATTGGGCAGATGAGTGTAAGTGAAGAGAATGAAGCAACATAGAGAATAATATGTGTAATACAAAACTGAAGGTGAAAAACTAAAATAGCATACAGCTGATGTTTATTTTGAAAAACAAAAAATTTTATTTTAAAACTAAGACAAAGATGACATTTTGAAATAATTTTCAGAAACTACTTTTGTCAAACATGGAATTTTTTTCTCTTATTTCATTTTTAAAAATATAACTAATTTTTATAAGCTAGCTCTTATTCTCTATAATATGCTTTGTATTGAAGTACTAAGAAATGTTGAGTATTAATTTGATGAAAAAATGTGAGAAAGAAGGGAGTGCGAAGTTACCTTGAATTTAGGACTACAATCCCAGCGATGCCAGCAGCCTGACAAAGTGCCTCCCTCCAACCCGGCACCTTCTCTCTCTCCCATACACTCAAGCTGAGCATCTCATCTTCAGCTTCTTTGTTCAATTGCAAAAGCATCTCATCACCTTTTAAAATCCAGTTCTCCAGTTTTTCAAATGCTTTTCCAAACTCACCTTTTTGATGACGCACTTCAGAGGGATCAACATCATAGAACACTGGCAAAACAACCTGCCCTATGGTTCTGTGACACTCCATTATTTTGTTTAACTCATCCAAACACCATCGAGACCCTGCATAGTTTCTTGAGAATACAACAACACTAATTTCAGACTGCTCAATTGCTCGCAGCAATGAGTCTGAAATGTGATGTCCCCTTGGAAGTGACTCATCATCCTTGAAAACATTGATTCCAGCATTCTGAAGAGAGGCATAGAGATGTGAAACGAAAGAAGCACGTGTGTCCTCCCCTCTGAAGCTCAAGAACACTTCATGGATTCTCCTTTTATGCTCCTGCAGCAAAGGGTTAGGAGAAGATTATCTAGTTGGGAAGGTGTTAGGTATAAGGGAAAGATGTAGCCGTACCCGAAAAAAATTATCAACCATGTTTTTAAGAGTCTCGTTATCTAATCGGCTGATTCTTGAGTTATCCATTTTTGCTATAGAGACAACACAAAACAAACACTCAAATTCTCACTTTGTTAGTTGCGAGCATTAAACTAAACACAAACATCAATCGCACAAATCCACCTAAAATAAAACCCCAGAGAAGGCAGAGAACTTATCCTTTCCGGAACTTCACACAGCACAAGAAGAACCTCTCCCCAGATCGAATGAAAACGGAGTTTGTTCAAACTCAGCACCCACAAAAGGGATTGATCAAAAAGAGAGGCATAGAGATCTGAAGTGAAACTCAATAACACCTTAATGATTCTGCAAGTTAGACATCGAATATGGAAGTGATATATGAAAGGAATTTGTTGCCTCCGAAAGCTGAAGAAGAAACGGAACAAAAAATATAGCGTAAAAATATAGCCTTAAGAATATAATATTTTAACGACTTTTATCTCTTCACGTCCACGGTGCATCTTTTAATATTTTTTACAAAAATATAAATTTAACTTACCTAATCATTCAATTATATATTCCTATTAATTGAATTAATTATATAAAATTTATACAATTTTAAAATTATTTAATTCATCACATAATTTATTTTAATGTATAATATAATAAGTAAAATATATATAAATATTTGTTTTAAATAACATTCTAGAAAATTTTAAAGTATGTAAAAGTTTATATAGATATTTATAAGTGTAATACATCTGGTATAAAAATAAATTATGTTAAAAAAATACTTATTTTGTGTGAGATAACAATCTATGATGAAGATGAGTCTTTACTTTCAATAATGAATATATTTCATACTAATATAATAAGTAAAATATATATAATATTTATTTTAAATAATATTCTATAAAATTTTAAAGTATGTAAAATTTTATATACATAATTTTAAGTAAGGACAGATTTATATAAGTGGGACACTTGTCTCCACTTCCATTTTAGACATATATATATTTTTATAAAAAAAATATATTTAAAAAAATAAAGTTATATTTTAATAAAATAAATATATATGTTTAAATTATTGTGTGTATAAAACTTAGATAATTTTAAACTATGTAAAATTTTATACATAATTTTATATACATAATAGTGGGGTCACTTGCCCTTACTACTATTTTAGAAATATAATATATTTTTATTAAAAATATTTTATTTTAAAAAATAAAAATTATATTTTAATAAAATAAATATATATGTTTAAATTATTGTGTGTATAAAACTTAGATTCAGAGGAGATGTTCATTTATTTAATATTTGTTAAACATTTGAAGAAGATTAATTTTTAAATATGATGAAGAATACTTTTTTGATAACAAATCAATTTTTTTAAAAATTTTAATTATAATATATATATGTATATATTAATATTCACATATATAATATAATACATTAAAATAAAATTAATTTTTAATAAAATAAAATTTGCAGCATGCATGTTTATTTTTTGTACTTTCTAATTATTGTATATGTTGATTAAAAAAATTAAAATAGTTAAGATTGTAAAATTTATATTTTATTTAAAATTTTTATTATAAAAATATATTTTTAAATAAATTATCATTTAAAACATATTTATGTCATAAATAAATTAAACTTGATTTTTATAAAATTTAACATACTTATTTTTATGATTCTATTAGTGCTAAATTATAATAAAGTAGACATTTAGGGTTGTAGTTCTAACCAAATATTTAAAAAAGTATTTATCACAAATAAATAAGTTATACTTAGGATATGTATTTTCAAACCTACTAAATTATAGTATAACCTAGTTTGACCTAATTTATTTTCATCCATAATCATAATCGTAAATATAAAAACTTATAGAAAATAATAATGATATATTTATAATTTTGAAAGTTATATGTAAAATTTTTAATACAACAAATATATAAATAAGTATTACTCCCACTATCTAAAGTTTGAGTTAATCACCTATACACTGCTAGTATAAAGTTTTTTTATTCTCGCAACCAATTATATCTTTTAATTGTGTCATGTCATTTACTTTTAATAGTGACATAGCACAATTAAAAGATATAATTGATTACCAGTGTAAAAAAACTTTACACTGATAGTATATAGATGATTAACTCGTAAAGTTTCTAGACTCGTCATTGATTATAAGTATAATAAATTTGATATGAAAATAAATTATGTTGAAAAAAGTACTTATTTTGTGCAAGATCATGGTCTATGATAGAGATTGGTCATTACTTTCAACAATGGATATATTGCATACTAATATTATGATTAAAAAAAAGTAATTTTACATAATTCAGTTGTTGGGTCACATAAATTTGTAGTTTACACAAATTCTTAAAGTATAATTTTATATTAAATTGTACTTTTAATCACTCTATTTTTATCATCCATAATTTTGATCCTAATATTTTAAAATAGAGATATTTAATTTTTTATATTTTAAAATACAAAATTTAGTTCTTTTTTCAAACTAACATTTATTAGTCATTGAATTTTAGCATTTAATTATATTCTAATGTAACATTTAGTAATATGACATTTTGAGATTAAAAAAAACTATAAAAAAAACATACAAATAAGATTTATTGATAGAATAAATACTAATCACTTGTTAAAATAGACACATAAACCAATTTTTTTGTATATTAGTTTCTTTTATAAAAAAAGTTTCCTACATGACCTCACCAAATATCATATAACATAAGTGATAAAAGGTTAGGGAAAAACATCAAAATTTATGATCAACAAACATTAAATTAAAAATAGGATCAAAATTCTTTATTTTTAAAAATAAAAGGATTAAATATATTTATTTTAAAATAGAAAAGTCTGAAGTTCAAATTAATCATAATTTTATTCACTTTGACAGATGAAGTCAACCCATAATAACACTATTTTAACGGTTAATCAAATTTTATATATTAAACACAAATGACTATCTTAAACAATAATATTTTTAAGATTATTCTTGGACGACAGTATTTTAAGAACTCTTTTAACTCCTTATCTAATTAATTTTTATTTATTTATGATATTTTATTATAATTTAAAATTTAAAATTTTTAAATAAATTATCAATAATTAAAAATAATATGATTATTTATCTTAAATATAAAAATTTATATATTTAAAATATCTATTTATGTTAATTTTAAATATATTGAAATATAATATTTATTTATTTTTACACACAAAATATATTGTTAAATCACATTCAAAAACAACACTTAAATTGTGTGTAACTATATATAAAATAGATATATACTTGCATATATTGTATCTCTAATGACAGTTTTTTGTATGTCACTATATGTAACATTTTTTATAGAACATGTTTCATCTCCCACGTTCACAATACACTTTTTAATATATATTTTTAAAATATAAATTTAACTCACCTAATAATTCAATTTAACATTCCAATTAATTGAATTATTTATACAAAATTTGTACAATTTTAAAATTATTTAAGTAATCAAACCATTTATTTTAAAGTAAAATAAAAATATTTATTTTAAATAACATTCTATATAATTTTAAAGTATATTTTTTTTAATATACTATTTCTTTTATTACCCAAATAACCCACCCCTAATTATTTATCCAACTGACCCACTTTCCCAGCTCAAGTGAGAAATCAGTTGGTAACTTTCAGGGATAAATACAATTAAAATAAAATTTAATAAATGTCTAAGGGGGGTGTATTGGTTTAGGATTTCGTAGGATTTTAAAAGACTTTTTTTGAGTAAAAAAGTCCATTGGTATTCAATCAGGATTTTATGTCACTTAAAAACAATCCAGTGGTATTCAATCTGGATTTTCAAGATTTTTTAAAGAGTCCATTAAAATCCACTGGTATTCATTTGAGATTTTTTACAACTTAAAAACAATCTATTGGTATTCAAAAATATAAGGATTTTAAAGGATTGTTGTGTGAGAGGGATTTTGAAGGACTTTCTAGTGTTATCTATAAATACCAGATTCATAAAACAATCCCATCCAAACCCAACGGATTTTGAAGGATTGTTTGAAGTGATTTTTCAAGTGTTACAATAATTTTCAAGTGGGTTTTTCATCTTTTTTTTTCTATGCTCCTGTCTTCTCCATTTTTTCTCTACTAGTAATACTATACTATTATTCATTGCTCATATATAATATTGTAGTACTGTTCTCATCCCATTCTCCTATTTTGTGAAACTCTGATATGTAAATGATAGTGTCATTGACTTGCTCTATTTTTCTGTTCGTTCTCTTTAATTGACTTGCTTTATTTTATTCTATGTAGTTGAATTTGTTCCTTTATATAACAAAAAAAATGCTTGAAATTTCAACTTTTAAGTGGTAATTTTTTTTATAACATACGTCAAGAAGAAAAAAAAGGTGAAAGATGAAATTGATATCATAATCTATATATATATATATATATATATATATATAAGATGAATTTGTTAGGGTTTCTGTGAGTAGAATGAGATGAAAATGGATCTTAGTTGGGGGAAGAACCCTCTCAGCATAAAAACTGCGAACTCTCTCATTCCCTTGAATTTGTTACTCTTATCCCTCCTTTTATGACTCAACAATTATTTTATTTTTTTTACTATGAATTTTTCTTTTTATTTTTATATTGTGAATTTAAGATTTTTTTTATATTTTTAAAAAAGAAAATTAACATAAGACATTGCAGTATCTAATTTTTTAGGATTTAGGATTTATGCCTTCATTAGCTTATTTTTTAAAAAATAAAATATTGTTAAAATATTTGTTAGAATAATTTACATTTATAAATATCGTTAAAAAATTATCATATAATATATAACTAAAATAAATAAATATATATATATATATATATATATATATTCTCTATATCTAAATACTCCTATTTATATAAAAAGATTATATATCTAAATATTTTCTCAGTATCGAATATACTAATTTTTTTAATATAAAAAATTATCTTTTGTTTCGATATTTTCGTTTTTACATTTTTTTTATAATGATTGAGATATTTGATCCATTTGGATAGCCAAGATATATTCGATCTTGTATAATTGGTGTGCTTCTAAAAATAATAATATAATTTTATTGATTTTGTCTCTTATCCATAATTATTTATATAACTGGTTTTCAACATATATTATTTTAGTAATTCAAATGGGAGATTCACATGAAAATAATAAAGAAAAAGGAAAAGAGAAAGAAAACTATGAAGCTTAGACCAAGGAGGATTCCGATGAATTGTTACAATTGATAGTGGATGCTATAAAAAGATGATAGAATATTATTTAGAATTATTATTATTATTTATCTAAACATTATTGTTTTTTTTTAATTATTTTATCTTTGACTCTTTTTAAATTTGAATGTATGAATTTTTTTTAAATCTTATCAAATGTCAAAACTCCACAAAATCCCACAGAATCCATTAAAATCCTGATTTAAAAGTCTTGTAGAATCCATTAAAATCCTGATTTTAAATCTTGTAGAATTCTGCAAAATCTTAAAAGTCATGAAAATCCTGCAAAGTCTTTTAAAATCCGCAAGATTTTTTTTCACTAAAAAAGTCCTTTAAAATCCTAATCCAATACACCCCCCTAAGATGTCCTTCCTTCCCTTTTATAAAATAATTAAAATAATTAAACATATTTTCTCCTATTAATAAATAACATAAACATAATTCTTGATAAAAACATGTTCTCATAAAAATAGTCTTATGGCAATAATTCAAATATTAATTAAAAATCACGTTTTATATTAAAATAGAGCTTACAAAAAATAGATAAATAATATAAAATATATTTTTCCCTTTTAGTAAAAATAACATATGTTTTATATAAAAATAGAACTCATATCTACTAGCTAAATAATATTAAAAATCCTTCTAATAAATATATTAAAATATTAAAAAAAAATACAAACGTATCATTAATAAAATATATTTCATAAAAGTTACCTATATATCACTAATCAAAATAATCATTATAAATCATGTCTCATAAATAAAATAGAACTCATATAATTAATTAAATAATATAAAAACTCAAAAATAACTATATTAAATATCAAAATAATTCCAAAAATGTTATTTATATAAAGTATGAAAAATCAAGGTGTTACAACTCTCCCCTTTTTTAAAATTTCTTCCTTGAAATTTACCTGCTAAGAACAATATTGAGTACTCTTGTATGTGGCTCTCAAATTCGCAAGTCATACTCTCCTCAGTTCCCTATTAGAAACTATACTTGTAGGAAAATTCATATAACCTCACTACCTTATAGATGTACAACTCTATCAATCTCCCTAAGGAATATCTAATATCAAGAAGGATAAGGTGAGCAACCTTGGTGAATCTATCCACCACAACCAAATAGAATGAAATTTCTTAAGCATCTCAAGCAAACCTACAATTAAGTCCATTGATACATCATCTTACTTCCAAATTGGGACGTCTAAAGGTTGCAAAAGTCCTAAAGACTTATGGCGTTCTATCTTAGATCGATCTTCTTAAATTTAGGATTATTAAGCACCCAAACTTTATTCTTGAATTTCAAAACAACATCAACTCCTACTCGGAAAAGGGTTATCTATACTCCTACTAATCTTCTCCACTTGGTTCACTAAGAAAGGATCTAACTCCCGGTCTTCTCTAATCTCATCCATCAATTTACTAGTCACTTTAACATACTCAATCTAATGCCCCTAGGGGTAAGTTCACATATCACACTTAAGTTTCTAACCTCCTCAATCAGATCCAACCCTTAAATCATCAAAAATGATATGTGAATGTTCATCCTACTCAAAGCATCTACTACAATATTATCTTTACTTCTATGACCCTCTCAAAAGATCAAGCACCTAAGCATAAGTTCACTAGGTACACATACTCAGTCTCTAAGTGTTATCACTCCATCTATACCCAAAATAAATTTCCCTCCACTATCTTATTCTATAGCCTCGCGTTTTGCCACCAAAAATGAAATTTACCGAAGTAAATTTCCCTGAACCAAACCACTCACGACTTCCACACAAAGCATTCAATTAGTGCAATTTATTCACATCATCAAGTACAAGAAGTACCCTCTTATGGCAAAGTCTTTCCTTTAATATATTTTTTCTATATTCAATGTTATGTATCTTTGCTTTTGTTTCTTTATAGATATCAGACAAAAATTGTTCTTGTAAATAGACTTGGCCATTATTTTGGCCCCAAACTTTTGTAAAATGTGCTAGGAAACTCCTTCCCTCAAAATTGCGGCCAATCTTATTGTAGATGGCTTTTGCAATGGTTGGTTTACCAATCCCTCCCATTCCCCACATCCTTAGTAGTAAAACATCATTTGATGCTTCCTTAGATCCTTAGTAGTAAAATATTCAATCTAAAATGTTCTATGAATGTTGTCCTTGTGTTGCAGATGATCATCAATTGGAGGATGTTGATGATGAGGCTTAGACTTCAGTGGGCATGCTCTACTAGGATATGTGACATCGGGGCAAAATTAGGACTAATTTAGAATGTTGTTTCCATTGAACTGCTTTGAAAATCTCAAATTCCTTATATTTGAAATTTTTGTTTTGGATTTATTGGTTATAAATTATGAATGTGAATCCTCTATTTATGATAATTGAGATTTTGATTTTATTTCTAAAAGATTTTAGTTTTTATTTATTATGTAATTATGTATGTGTAGTAGAGAGTGTCACACATATTCTTCTACTGCTTTAACTTATGTTTCTTTGATTTCCTAAAAATATAGTTAAGTAAATAAGAATCATCAGTTTTAACATACCATCATTAATCGCTAACATTTATAAATATTAGCTAATTTACAATTTTTTTATGAACAAGTAATAATTACCATTTTTACTCTCACTCTGCCATATATATTTCCTCTCTGTTTTATCTTTTATATATTTCGCTTTTTATAAAATGCTTTTAAAGATGACCTCTCAATAATAAAAATAACAAGAAAAATAAATATACAGAGAAAGGTTGATTTAATCTATTAATAGCAAATTTAAAATTGCGCAATTTCCACCGTACATAAACTGTTCAATTCCGTGCCAAAAATATGAGAAAGCAAAAGTGTGTTATTCATGCAAAGACTCGGTGGTTGTTTTAATACACACTGTGGAACAATTGTTGTTATTTTAATATCGATAAGAAAACAAGAAACACTAAATTTACCCGTGTCCTAAGAGAGGCAATATATTAATATTATTGAACAGAAATTTTATCCTTTTAGATATTTTTTAAAAAATAACAAATTAACAACATGCATCACCACCACCTTGACGGTCAAAACGCAATAGACCAAACATAAACTTCATTTATACTAACAATTTCCTAACCATTGAGTATATTATATAATATTGGACGATTGTAGATTATGTTTCAAAAGTAAGATCCAATTTTATATTTTTTATGTTTAGAAACTTCATTTTCTTATGTAGTCCAAAATATTCATCTTACACTCTCCACTAGAGCCAAGATACAATGAATCGTGAATTAATGAGTCAGATTAACAATTTGTCTTTAACTTTTTAAAAAGTATAGTCACCACTTTTGGAAGAGGAAAAAAAAAGTCACTTTAATTCAACGGATGACTTCGAATAGTAAGATTTTTTTTTCTTTTTCTAAACTATTTTTATTCTCTCAACTTAAATATTATTCTTTGATCTAAATTATTACTACAATAATTAACAAAATCAGATAAAAAAAAATATTACCTTTATTTTAAAAGTAGAGTGTCTAAAGTGAACAAAAATTATCAAAATATGTAAAAAAAAATATTAACTAAGTAAATAAAAATTTAAATTTATCCAAACAAAAAAATTGTTAGATAAATTATTATTCATTTTTGTCCCTCTATTTTTTAATATTTAATTTGATTTTGTTTTTAAATAGTCCAATTTGGTCCTCTATTTTTTTTTTAAATTAATATTACCTTTCTATTCATTTCATTAATGGCATCGTGTCAATTTACATTAAAAAAATAACACTAAATATTTTTAAAAATAAAAAATTAATTTAAACTATTTAAAAATAATAGATCCAAGTTGAATTTCAAAGTTTAAAGTATAATTTATTAAAAGAAATTTTATTACAACAATCAAACTCTGTTCCCATTAAAGAAAAAGTAGTGCTAGAATTTTTATTAGAATAATCAAACTCTGATCCTATTAAAGAAAAAGTAGTGGTATAGGGAGCAAGTGAAGAAAACATCGCTAGCACGGACATTAAACAAGTTCCATCATATAGTAAAGGAATTATTGAACAAGGTTTATATCCTACTTTTAAAAGTTACAAGCATTCATCACCACCTCCACATTCTAAAAGCAACACACTTAAAAATGATTAGTTCTTAAAGCTATTCTAAACCCACCTCGACTTCTATATTAAAGTAATTAGAAAACTCCATTCCTAAATTTTATCCTTTGGTAAATAAGAAGTCCACATAATTATATCATGCTTAAAATATTTTTTTTAAAAAGGTTTCTTTATCTTTTACTTTTTATAGATTAAAATAGACTTTTTTATTTTCAAAATTTATTTTTAAAATTTTTTTAATTCATATAATTTAAGATAAATTTTTTTATTCCTTATAATTGTAGGTTTCTTTTAACCTTTTTAGTCTCTGTGTTAATTTTTTATAGCTTTATCTCTTTTGCATGTGTTGACATGATAGAAATATTAATTTGATTTTGTATATTTGATGTCGAATTTAATTTTCTGAAATTACTTTAAATTAAATCTTTTGATACTTTATATTTCTTTTGAATCCTTGCTAGTAACACCATTATTAAAATACCTTTTTTTTGCCCTCACAAAGTTAAAGACTTCTATGATATCAATATAAAACAAACAAATTTACAAACAAAAAATAATAATAATAGAAACTAAAAAGATTATAAAAATGAAAGTATATGGACTTAAAAATCTATCTTAAATTGTATGAACTAAAACGGATTGAAAAAGATAAATATAGAGATTAAAAAAATTTATTTTAAACTATAGAGACTAAAACTTAAAATAAATGAAAGCATAAGGGATAAAAAAAGTATTTTAACCTTATATCATTATTAGATTAGTGTTAGTAGGGTCGAACATGAGTTTCTTAAGGCCCTGGATGAACAAAAACATAATGTCCTTAATTATTTAAGTATGTTTTAATATTTTTTTATTGCAAGATTATTAGAATATCAAAAGTATTCTTAGGACCTGTTGGTTTAAAATTGGAAGGTCTCAAATAGTTAAAGGATTCATGAAGAATTCTTCGACAAAGTTGAAGAAAGTTGGTTACAAGCAGTTAGGGGCGATTCAAGGAAGTTACTCACAAATGCGTGAACATCAGGGTAGTTATATACCATAAGAAGTTGATATGTATTAACTGTTTCTTGAAGAAAGTATTCAAGGATTGAGAAGTGTAGTAAGTAGTTGCCAAAAGTTAAAAAACGGTTAAGAGAGGTTACACACATCGCGTAATGGGGAGCGGTTACGCATATCACGTCAAACCCATACAAAATTAACTACTCCCACTTAACCTCTATAAATAGGTGAGACAATCTCATTTCAAGAGGTCGGAAAATCATGCTTAAGGACTCTAACAAACACTCATTGCCTGCACATATGGCTCCCGTATACAAGATTGTTGAATATGACTTCTTGGCCACCCTTTTTCCTTTTCTTTTCTTAGAATAATTCTATCTTAGTGTAGCAAGGTGTAATTTCGTAGTTCATTTCTTTCTCAGAATCATCATGAGTTGTAATTAGGGATGGCAATGGGGCTCCGTGGGGGTGGGTAATAATAAACTTGTCCCCGCCCCGCTGAATGAAAATTGACCACATACCCACCCCATATTCGCGCGAGTATCTATTAAGCGGATATTCATGAATTTCTTGAATACCCACGGATATCCATGGATATTTATAATTTTTTTAAAAATTAAAAAATTATATTACAAATAATTTTAAGTTTGTATTTAATGTCATTGAAATATTAAAAATAAAAATTCAATGTTAACTTTGAACTTGTATTTAACGTTAATTTTGTTGACATAATAATAAAAATGCAAGATAATCAATAACTTAAAATACATCAATCTCACACAAGTAAGTGAAAGTATCATATCATAAAGCTATAATAATTCAATCTCATAATTCCAAACGACAGTAAATAACTTAAAATATATAAATCTTATTGGTCCAATCAAAGCTAGAAAATTAATCAAATTACATCCAACATAATTCTATGGAAAGAAAATAAGATGAGAGAGTGTAGTTTTATGGTTATGTGGTACAAGGATAATTAGGATATTTAAGAAATATTATTAAACGAGTACCTGTGGGTATATATATCATTATACTTGTCCGCGTCCCATTTATAAAAGGATAAAAAATTATCCATCTCGATCATCCATAGGCACCCAATTAGCCTATCCATTTATTATTTGTAGCGAATTTTACCCGCAGATACCCGTGGGTGTGAGTATTTTTGTCATCCCTAGTTGTAATCTGAAATTTACTTGAAACAAACAAGTTATGACTACTATTATCAACGTATATGTTGTCCATTCAATTTTCCTGAATATGTACATGCATGAAACTCGTTTTGTGATAACTATTGATGAATATTTGAAAATCTTTGCATTCTAATTTGTAAGGAATTGAACCTCGATTAATTTTATGGGTTTGTTTCGCTGTGATTATCTATCTTCTGTGTATATAAGACTCATTCCAGAAAAAATCATTGCATACTGAGAGAATGTATATTTGAAGTCCATATCCTAGCAATACATAAAATTTTAGTTACTACATACCTAAATTGAAAACTTTGCTAGTTTGAACAAAAAGGACTCATAAACGAATTTCACTAAACAATACCATTCACATTAAATATCTCATTAAATTTAATTTTAAGATTCTAGAAAAATATAAGAGATCACAAGAAATTCCCATCAATCAGTCCTTGAAGATAGGTTCATGACTTGGTGATAAGTTTGGATATGAATAACTGGAATCCGATGCTGAGCTGTAGACTTGAGATAAGGTTGGGCTGTCAAGGTGATAAGCATTATCTTCATGCATAAGAATTTGTCCACGTGTATCAACACTTTCAAGAATGAGTTGTTCTGCTGGAGACGTATTGACTGGTTGACATACTTTCTTAGCAACATTGTAATAATGTATATCTGGCTCAGGAGGACAAATGACATCTAGTGGCTTTAAGTTAGCACATGTAGAACTTCTGTTAATAACTTCAGCAAAAGTTCCGTTTAATCTGTGAAGTTCAATGATCAATTCACTCTGATAAAAAGGTGGTTGATCTTCTTGGGTAAACATTTGAAGATTGGGATATGTAGACCACATTTGAACTTGGTTTTGTGTCCATAATAATTTTGTTACTGGATGTTTAAAATATGGACGATGAATAATGGCAATAGTAACCATTTTCTCTAAGTTCCATTGACTAGGATCATGGTGCTATCGGATCCTTCTTTTTTCAGCTTCAAGGTCCTCAATCCATTTTTGTATAGGTTCATACCAGGACAGAAATTCCCATAATAATGAACCTTCATTTTTTGTATCCTGTAGAAAATTTATCATTTCCTGGGTAGGAAAGATTAATGGATATTGATGGAGTAATGAGACGCTCCATAAATACCACATGTCATCTTCAAGAAATGTTTTTCCCAATAAAATGCCAAAGATGTTCAGAAAGGGTGTGTCTGGATTAAACTAATTCGGTTTGGGTGGAATATGGTGTTTGTGGAGAGAGGCTGCCAGATAAGAAAAATATGTTGTCTGACAAAGTTTTGCAAAGTTGCAGGGAAAATAGGGAAGTCTAGTGTAATTTCTAGAGGAAACTGTTTCTTCCAAGGATTATGTTGAGAGGATGAGGATGATGGTTCATTCATCAAGATCATTGGATAAGTATAATTAGAAGATATTATACTTATATGATGTTGTTCAGGTTTTTTTGGTCTGGAAAGGTAGTCTGGAATAGAATTGTCTTTCCCTTTGATGTGCTTGACTGTAAAATCATATCTAGAAAACCATTCTTTTAGCCTGAGTATTTGTGCATTGGGAGGAACCCTGTTTTTGAATTCTAACATTCGTGGGAATGCAGAATTATCTAGTTAAATTTCAAACTAATGTCCTCTGAGATGGAAATCAAATTTTTGAATTCCATGTTTGACTGCTAGGGTTTCTTTAAAAATAATGTGGTAATGAAGTTCTGAATCTTTAAACCTTCCACTAGCATATCCACAGAAAAAGCTGTTGTCCTTGGACATCTTCAATCAGAATTGCACCCCAGTAATGATCACTTGCATTTGTTTGCAGAATCCTTTTTCCTTCGCCTAGTATTTTTAGCGGAGGAAGATTTTGAGCAATTTTCTTCAAGATTTTTCCTGCTTCTGTTTGGGCTGATCCCCATGGAGGGGGATTCTTTTTCAGTAGCTTTGATAATTGTGAAATATAAGGAGCAATGTTGGGAATAAAGTGTCTAACATAATTAATAATTCCCAAAAACTTTTGAATCTCTTTGACTGTCATATCCTTTTCTGGAAATTCTGGGAGTCTTTCTACAATGTGAGGTTATGGGATATATTTGCCATAAGAAAAATGCATACCAAGAAAATTAACCTCTTTGACTCCAATCTCAGATTTCTTTGATGAAAGCATTACTCCATACTAGTTACAGATTTGATAGAACTGTTGTAGGAGTTCTTTATGACTGTCTTCATTGGGAGAGAAGAGTAGTATGTCATCAATGTAGATCGAAGCACTGTGTAAGATGGGTTCAAAGGTTCGAACCATAGTCTTCTGAAACAATGAAGGAGCTACTTTCAAGCCAAATGGGAGGACTGTTCATTGGTAATGAGCATTTGGGATGTAGAAGGCTGTTTTTGGTCGATCTTTAGGATCTAGGCCAATCTGCCAAAATCCAGATTTAAGATTAAACTTTGAGAAATAGTATGCATCTTTTATGTAGGCATGGAGTGAATATATCTTTGGAAGAGGAAATTTGTCATCCTTTAGAAACGTGTTTAAAGGTCTGTAGTCGATGACAAGTCTCTTCTTGTTTCTAGCTTGTTCAGCTCTCTTATTCACATAAAATGCTGTACATGCCCAACTTGAGTTAGTGGGCTCAATGAGTCCTTGTTCTAACAATTGTTGGCATTCTTCTTTGCCTGCTTAATATTCACTTGGTGACATTCCAGGATGACAGGCTTTGGTTGGATTGATATCTTCATTCATCTTAAAAGGAAGTTGAACAAAAAATCTTTTCTTGTCCACAAAGGTTGTGGATGTTTGAAAAGATCATGACTGTTAGCACATAGTTTCTTGAGCTGATCTCCGATATCTTCAAATCCTGGAGGAAGTTCTGCTAATGAGAACATATTTGATTTCTTGCAGAAAGGCTTGAATTCTCTTTTGTATTTTAATTCATGAGCCAGAATCTGTAACTTGGTGCTCTGGACTAAAAGATCTCTACCAATGAGAATATCCTTTCCATGAAGACTATCTCCAATTACTTTCATCCAAATTGTACAATCTGGGAAGAGTTTAATCCCAATTTTTGAGGATGTAACTAAGTCTGTCTGATAAGTCTTTCCATTTGCAGCTATGAATTTATGAAGTTGAGTTGTCCATAAATTTGAAGGTAATATATATTGTTGGATTGAGCATCGTTCTAGATGCACCAGTATCAATGAATGCAATGACTTTGATAGGCACATGATATTTTGTTGGCAAGATGAATGCTTCAACATTTGTTAGTAATGGAATTTCCTTTTCCTTTTGAAAACATACCTCTTCTGTTTTCAATATGGGAAAATGATTGCACTCATCATCAATGTAGTCAGATTGTTCTGAGGAGCTATCAGTATCTCCTTCTGAGTGTGTGATACCAAAGACAGTTGATTCGTCTGGATTTTCTTGTTCATCGAATAGAGATTCCACATTTTCATCTTCTAGTTTGAGGGTGCTTATCAACTTTGTGGCCTTCTTTTTGTTAGGACAATTTTTTGCGAAATGTCCTTTTCGTCCACAAATAAAACACCGGTTGTTGGCTCCTTTTCCTCTGAAGGGTTTTTTCTTGAAGAATTTGAAATTTTTTCTTCCCTTCTTCTTAAAAGATTTAAACTTCTTTTTCTTGCTGGATCTATCTTTGCAATGGCAGCTGGAGTCTTTGTACTTGATTTGCAGATATCCTTTCTTGCACACTTGCTTGTATTTGGGTTGCTCATCAATCATCTTTTTGAACATTCTCTACTGATTGCAGATTTTGTCCAAAGTAGCAATGCTAGTCTGGTAAATTTCTCCCATAGTCATCTGGAGAACATCTTTGTTTGACTATTGTAATATCCTCCACATCTCTTCTTGTAATGCTTCTGGGAGAGAACTGACATATGTATTTTTTCAGACTGGCATCATTCATACCATTGAGCTGGTAAAACCTTTGGGACATTCTTTGATAATGACGATCAAGATCTTCCTTTTCTAGAGAGCAACATCTCATTTCAAAAATATTCTCTTCGGATAATTTGATCAAGGAGAGCTGATTCTCCAAGGAAATGATATTGAAGTCCTCCAAGAAATTCATCAATGGAAGTTCTGTGAAGATTATCTTGATTTACTCGTTCTAAACTCATGTACCATTCTTTTAGGGTGCCTGTCATGTTGGCACAAAATTCTTCAATAACCTTATATTGGTCTGCATCAAGATGAACCATCTTTGCATCTAACCATGCCTTGAAGTCTAAGAACTTCTTTCTCCATTGGGATGGTGGTATATGATCTAGAGAAAACAGTGGAGATCTTGTTGGAATATGAGTGTTAATTTCTTTGCTATGCAGGCCATCTCTTTCTTTTGCCATCATTGTTCTAATAATATGGCTGATATTTTCTTGAGAATCTGTTTCAACTGAAGTCTCTGTTAACTCAAAAGAGTTTTCTGAAGAAGTGTATTCGGATATAGAAAAGTTCTTTTCAGATTTTTCTTCTATATCTGAAGTTTCTTCTGTATCATCTCCCTCTGGTTTTACCATCAATGATTGAGTAGGAAATTCTTCTGTACATTCTGGAGAAGATGTTTCTACTTCAGTTTTCTTTGTTGATGGTTCTAGTAGAGGCGTCTTTTCAGGAGATTTCTCCTTTCTTTTTTCTCCAATCAAAAGGATTAGAGATAACTGGTGCCTTCTTTGGTGGGAACAAAGGAGTAGACATGCCTGGTCCTGAACTAGTTCTTGGAAAAATTCTTGTAGGTCTGATGTAGCATAGATCATCCTCTAGAATAGTAGGATGTTTCTTTTCTTCAACAAGCCTAACAAGTTCTTCATATTGTTCTTTAGCTTTGTCTAGGCTTCTTTGTTTGTTGAGAACTTCCATACTAAGTTTTTGGATCCCGTTGACTCCTGCAATTTCCTTTTCGAGTTGTTCAATTTTTTCCTTTAGTTCTTGATGGTAGGTCTGTAACTTGGTAGACAAAAGCTTGATATCTTGATCCATAGATATGTGCATTTTTTTCTATCTTTTGATTGATCTCCCTTAGCCATGTATTTTGGGCTACAACATTTTCTGTATGCCAATTTAGCACTTCCTCTGCTTGAGAAAGAGCTTTCATCCTGCCATCAGTGGTGACTTCTATCTTTGTCACAAAAGGTTTGACATCTACTCTGGTTGCTGGAGTGGTTCTTCTCTCAAGTGGTGGAAATTCCTCTTGAGAAGCCATCATGCAGAACTCTGTTCTTTGTACAGGAAGGACTGTACTGTAATGATTTTTTCTCCGGCTACACCTTTCTGGAGGAGGCCAAGTGATTAGTGAGGGTTCTTCAGGAGGTGGAGGAGAAGACTTTCTTTTTTCTCTCCTGAGAATTTCCAGAACTTGATCATAGATTGACAAGGGCCTTGGAGGTGTTCTGAAAGCCACTCATTGTTGTCTTCTGGGAGGAGGCTTTCGTTGTTATGATGGAGGTTTGCATATATCTTTTCTATCAGAATCAGAATCATCTGAATCTGAGTCATCATCTCAATCACCACCCCGATCCATCCAACAATTGCAATCAGGGTCGCACATTTCTGGTGCTACATCCCACATAAAATGTCCATTTATTTTATCAGAATAAATGGAGCTTCCATTTGGTCTAAAAGCATAGATGGGAACAGTTGTCTCCCTTTCTCCAAGGGAGATTATCATGGTGCTGAAAACGTCATTACTTGTTGAAGCCTCGATGGGATCTTTCCTCTTGAAGATGGTTTTAACAGAGCCATCTTTTAACCTTTGGTAGGAGTATTCAGTAGCAACTACAGGGTTCTGATTATTCCTGTAGCTTTCATAACTACTGATCCATTCTCGTGGAATCAACAGTTCTAGATCTCCTCGAGAGATCTGCTTTGGGATTTGGACTATGGTTGGCACTTGGTCTTCTGAATTGGCAATGACCATCAATGCATTTTCATTAAATTGTGCTTCTGTGGGAAGATCATAACAGTGATCTTGCACCCTGAAAATTAGTTGATGGTGTAAAGTGGCTACCAACGCTGCTTCTTCTTGCGGTGCTCCGACAATTTGTACTTGCACCTTGAACCTTTTTGGGAGAGTTGGATCTTTTAATTGGACATTAAAGTTTGGAAATATTGTTAAAACAACACTTCCAGCATTTAATGTTGTTAGGACGGATCCAATGACAGCATGCTCATAGTGATGGAAGGTAGAGTTTATAAGGGAGACTCTAGCGGTAACTAGAAGACCTTTTCTGCCATGTAAGGTTAAAACTAACCTTACTACTCCAAAGTGGAGAGCGACATATCCTTCTTTCTGCCAAAGCTTTATCAGGGATGGATTTATTTCTAAATCCACATACTGTTCTGCAGAGGTTGCCTTCAGGGCACACTAGTCCATCTTAGTGGTTTGAATGAACTCCTTTACTCCAGGTCGAGGAGTTGAGACTAGCTTTCGAACATTCCAGGTAAAAGAACTTTTGTGGCGTCTAAAGACATTGTAAGGGCTTAAGAGGGGTGGTAAAGTACTCTCGATCTGAGCATCCTCTGGAATGCGGGAATACTCAATCAAGTTTTCAAGTTTGTCGGATAGGGTTTGTTTACAAGACTTTGGGATCGTAAGGTTGATTTGTGAAGAGTGGGTTATAGAAGGACGTGGGTTATCTGTTTGTAGGTTACTCATGTTTGTGTAAATCTTTCCTTACTCACTTTCTTCTATGTAATTATACCTTATACCCTCTTCAAAAAGAGAGAAATACTTTGCTATTGCGTTTAGGCTCTAATACCATTCTGTACGGGAGCCTTAAATGTTATTAACATCATTATAAAACTCCTATCATTGAATATAATTATAATTAAGATTTCACGACCGAGCTTTTCCACACCCTTAGCGTACTTTCTCAGGTCCTGTTGTAGACCCCTAAAATTGTCCGGGTCAAAAATAAGACTCAAAGACTCTCGAAGACCGAAGGAAAGTCAGCCGAAAGGACTCCTGGAAGACCCTAGGATGATTCTTTGTAAGTCTAGGAGTCTTAGAGTAGCTTAGAATAAGGGTGTGCGAGGATTGGAGCTCAATACGCCCTCCCAGAGGTTCAGTATGGCCGTACTGAGCCATTTGAACTGCAATACGGCCGTAATGAACTCAATACGGCCGTACTGAAGTTTTTGAACTTCAGTACGGCCGTACCAAATTCAATACGGCCGTACTGTAGTTCAAAAGCCCAGTACGGGCCGTATTGACCTCCCAGGCCGTATTGCGCCTCAATCCTATAAATAGGACGTCATTGGCACGTCCTTCCACACTTTTTCCATACTTTTTTACACATTCCTCAACCCTCCTGCTGAGTATTCTTGGGTTTTTGAGCTATTCTCTGCCCTAGATATCTCTCCGGGAGCCGATCCGACGAAGTTCTTGAGTCATGAGCCATTAGCTTGAGATTCGAACAAGTCGAAGGGAAATCTCTTTGATTTCCATAGTAAAAATTTGTCTTTAGGGGAAAGGAGCGAGCGGACGTATAGTGGGAAGGAGCGCCAAAAAGCCTCCTAACGTTGTTCTGATATATATAAAAGCCCGCTTCGGAGGTTTCTTTCTAAATCCTTTCTTTTACCGCTTTTATTGATTTTTGATTGTCGCATTGCATGTTTAGAGCTTTCATCATGTAAATATTTAATCTATAATTGTTTCTAATAAATAGGGGTAATTTAGTAATTTTACATTGTTATTTATGAAATAATCCGTCATAGGGAACCCGAAAGGGGCGTTGTGGGGTGCTAACACCTTCCTCGCACGTAATCGACTCCCTTACCCGACTCTGGTTGTAATGGCCAAGGTTGATTTATGAAAATCAATTGCCTTATATCTTTTTCCAATGTTTTGAGTAAAATATTGGTGGCAACTCCAAGAACCCTTCTTTTTACGAAAACCACTAATCCATGGAGGGTCCCGCTTGGGATTAACATGGATTGGTGAGAGTCATTTAAATAAAATTGTTAGCTCGACGAGGTCTCAGTTTGAGAATAAGTCGTTCTAACAAACCATCATCTTTCAAAACTTAAAAAGAGTCCAACCATCGTCGCGAATGCCAACGTCCGTTTCGGCGGGTGGCGACAGATGGCGACTTCACTGGGGAAGCCTCGAGAGTCAATCCCATTTAGTGATGGATTATTTCTAAAATAATAGTTCAAAATTACTTCATTACCCCTCGCTTGTATGATAATATGTTTTATCTAGCTGGCTTTAATAACTGTTGCGTGTTTAAATTTTCGCAATTGTTTGAAATATAAACTGCACACGAACCTTTGCACATAACAGTTCCCTCTATACCCGGGGGCATGAGTGGAAAGCCATAGGGAGTGGATGTTAGTACGGCCGGTTGTCGAATGGGTCTATAGGTGCCCGTAGACAGTTGTCGGAAAACATCACTCAAGGTGATAACCATGAACTCGAGTCCGACAGTGCGTTGGAGCTTTCCATCGACTTACGACGAGAGGAATTGGGTCCCTATAATGGGGGCACCTTGGGGGCCTCAGACCAGTGAGAACAGTTAGAACCTCCTTGAATATGCACTTTTCTGCAGGATACCCCTACCTCGTGATTCGCTCGTGACTATTCGTGGATGAGTGAATTGTTTGTGCATCGTTTATGTGACATTGTTTGAGCATACATTGCATTCTTTAAACATACAACATTCCTTTTTTTTTTTAAAATAAGAATAAATAGGAATAAGAATCTTCCATTACATGGTGTTAACATCTACCCTCATCACATTCATGTAGGTAGTTTCCCTTTTCACCCCAAAAAATACAAAAAAACAAAATACCCAAAAAAGAAAAAGGGTTATTTATCCAAACCAAGCAATATCATGCATCATCTTAGGAATATCCTGAAAACATGATAATGCTTAGTTGAATAAACACAATGCATGCATATTCAACGCCATCATCTCATATCATGCATTCTTATCAAAGATCATGGAGGGATCTAGGTTTACATTTCATACATCCCTCCTAGTAATTCATTAATAAACATTAATAAAAAGAAAGGATTAATCGATGCGTATGTTCAGAATGGATCGCACGCCGTTTGTTATTAAGTGTAAACCAACAACCGCGCCAAGCGAACGCACATCAACTCCGTTGTTGGTAATCAAGACGAATAAAGGGGAAGGTCCGACACCGTTAAGGATCACTGCTCCAAGACCTTTTCCCTACGAATCGAATAAGGCTGTGCCATGGATATACGACATCCATTCTTTTGCCGACAGCGATATCTCTAACATCGCTGGACTTGGGGGCATGACTAGGAGTGGCAGGATCTACACTCCCGAAGATCTTCATGATAAAGCTCCCAAGAATAAAGGAAAAGAAAAAGAAAAAGAAAAAACCGAGGAAAATAAAGAATCTGAGGAGGAGACTGACGAGCTGTTAAAGTATATCCGACAGAGCGAGTACTCCATCATGGATCAACTTCATAGGACGCCAGCAAAAATTACTCTGTTGTCGTTGATCCTAAGCTCCGAACCGCATCGGCAAGCTCTGTTGAAAGTCTTGAACGAAGCATACGTGTCGCACACTATCTCCCAAGACAAATTTGAGGGGATTGTTAGTGACATCACGGCTAATGATCACCTCACTTTCACCGATGAAGAAATCCCCGCTGAGGGACCGAATCACAACAAGCCCTTGCACATCTCTGTAAAGTGCAAGGAATACCACATCGCTAAAGTCTTGGTGGATAACGGATCTTCCTTGAATGTGATGCCAAAAAGAACGTTTGATCAAGTGGCAATCAAGGGAATCCAAATGCGCCCGAGCAACATGATCGTCCGAGCTTTCGACGGTTCTAAAAGAGAAGTGGTGGGAGAAATTAATCTTCCAATCCAAATTGGACCCACCATCTTTAATGTCGAATTTCAAGTGATGGACGTTACTCCTGCATACAGCTGTCTCCTCGGTCGACCTTGGATTCATGATGCGAAAGCTGTTCCCTCTACGCTCCACCAGAAAGTCAAATTCATAGTGGGTGACAAGCTGGTGACTGTACAAGCTGAAGACGACATACTCATCAGCAAGCCATCTGCCATACCTTACGTGGATGCAGCAGAGGAAGCTCTAGAGACCGCCTTCCAAGCATTGGAGATTACCAATGTTGAAACGTTTCCCCGAGAAATGAAGAAGGTAGCCTACATGCTCACCAAGAATGGATACTTGCCTGGACAAGGACTTGGCAAGGACTCCCAAGGAATTCCCGAGCTACCCATCATCAAGGATAATCCGGGGAAACAAGGGTTAGGATACAACCCTAATAAAGATCAAAGGACGAAGAGGAACCAAGATCCTTCTCGACGTTCTTTAAGCCAGATCTTTAGGAAGGCCGGTTCACAAGCGTCAAGGCCGGTCGTCGTCATCAAGTGCTCTTCTCCTTCCGATAGGGATGTATAGACCTGATGACTGTTAGAGATCACTCCTCGGGGACAGCCCGACCCCCGAGCCTCGATAGGGCACATGTTTCCACTATGATTATAATAAAATCATTCTTTATTAATTCTTACTGCTTCTCTTCTCGCTTACAATAAATTTCTAGACCACATTATTCTTAACCCTGTTTGAATAAGCATGAATGAAGTTGAAATTGTCTTAATAACAATAAACCCGCATCATTTTAATGCGAAAGTGTGTGATAACTTGGAGCACCATTCCTTGGCCTCGACAAGCGCCATCATGGATAAAAAAGGAATCCTTTAAAGAACAAAAATCATAAAAACAAAAAAGAAGCTCGGCAGGAAACCCAAAAAGGGGGCTGCGCAAAAATAAGAGCAAAAGACCCGCTAGGAATCCCACAAAAGGGTGACCTAGGCAAAAGTTAGGGTTACAAAAATAAACAAAAACAAAGGTCCGCTAAGACGCCACAAAAGGGTGTTTTAGGCAAAAATAAGGACAATCAAAAAGCGAAAATAAATCCATGATGGTACCATGAGCTGAATTCAAAAAGAAAGGTTCAAGGAAACTATCTAAGTTGTCAAATCACAACGTCAATAACAAGACTTCCTTAACTTCATAAGTGTTTAATCAAACAAGCCTAAACACATAATCCTACCTTGGCCAGCCATTCTTACAAAAACCATTTTCGAAAAAATAATCCCCTCTAAAACACAAACTTCCGAACAAAAAATATCTTTCCCTTCTTTTCTCTTGTCCCAAACGATTTTAGAGTAATCTAGCGGAAACATGGAGATATAGTGGTCAATAGGAAGGTTAATACATCTTCTAAAGGAAGGGAATGATCACTAGGTTGATGACACCAATCTCGATATAACACGCATCATTCCTCGGTTACAGAAATCGGCAGCGCACAGCCCGTCTAAGAGGAATGGCAAAATCCAAGCAAAGAAACGCATCGGTTAATTCTTTTGAAAAATAAATCAAATAGAATTAGGTGCATCATACCGCATACATGCATACAGATGATAGGTGTACTGGAAGATCACTTATTCTCTGTTTATTGAAAAAACAAACAAAAAACAAAAAAAAACAAAAAAAAGCAAAACTTCAAAAAAAACAAAGCGCCCGTACCATGTTCAGTACACCCGTGCTAAAATTAGGGTTATGAACAAATTTTCAACTCAAATATGGGCGTACTGAAATGAATACGGCAGCATTGGCCATAACGTCCACACCAATACGGGCGTATTGAATTCAATACGGCCCGTATTGGCCCATTCTTTTGTACATCAACAACATCTTCATTCCTCTGCATACTTTATCTGTGAGTGTGTTTGAGATCCCTCCAACAGAAAAAGCCAAAATCGACAAAAAAAGGAAAAATTCAGAAAATCCAACAATCATACAGAATAACTGAGCCTGGAGAGGCTTGCCGAAATAATACTCCCCAGAGACATCTCAGCTTGCACTCTTGGGCCGAATTCCCAGTGAAAGCTATCAGAGCAAGATCAGCAAGATCCCCCAACGGAAGCATGATCGTCCAAACAAAATATCCAAGTCAAAGGACTTAGACTTCCTCAGTAGAAGATAGCTTTCCAACTCAAGCGACGAGTGAAGCTAAGCCTGAAGAGGCTTTCTAAATAATACTCTGGGATACATAAGATCCTCAATCCCCATTCGCCTACTCAGAGGCACTCCTCCAAAAAAGGGAAAATCCAAAAAGATCAATACCCATTCCCCAAGCGGAATTCGGTATTCAACCAAACACCGAACGTCAAGATAATCCGCCTAACAGAAGAGGCCAATCAAAATCATCACAATAGAATCCCCCAGCGGATAACAGCCTACGCAGAGGCAATAAAACCAGAAAATCAAAAAGAGTCACCCGAATAAGGATAACCGGGATACTCCACCACCGTCGAAAGGATGTCAGCCAACCATAAGGCACCGCTCACATCAGAAAGAGCATCTTTGTGTCTACATCCCCAAGGAATCAGAATTTTCCCAGTGGGCACCAACTACGCAATGGAAAGTTGGGACACTAGAACCTATGAGTAACTGCACATCCCCTAGACGGATCCCTGCGCTATTCAGCCCTCAGCGGCACCAAAATAAAAAACAACCGTCGAAGCAGCATCGTGGACTGTGGAGACAAAATCATCACAAATCCCTGGAGAGGGCAAACTCACGCTACCAAAGTGACCAGAAGCACGGAGGTATGCAACCCTGGGGAGGGCAAACCGCAGACCCTGGAGAGGGAAAACTCACGCTACCGAGGTTGTCAGAAACACTGAGGTATGCACGAGCCTGGAGAGGCGACGACTAATACTCAGCTACCCCGTCGTCAGAAACACGGAGGTATGTAGCTACCGAGGTTGTCAGAAACACCGAGGTATGCACGAGCCTGGAGAGGCGACGACTAATACTCAGCTACCCCGTCGTCAGAAACACGGAGGTACGCAGCTGCCAACATCGTCAGAATCATGGAGGCATGCACACCCTGGAGAGGGCAAACTCACGCTACCGAGGTTGTCAGAAACACCAAGGTATGCACGAGCCTGGAGAGGCGACGACTAATACTCAGCTACCCCGTCGTCAGAAACACGGAGGTACGCGGCTGCCAACATTGTCAGAAACATGGAGGCATGCACACGCTGGAGAGGGCAAACTCACGCTACTGAGGTTGTCAGAAACACCAAGGTATGCAACGAGCCTGGAGAGGCGACGACTAATACTCAGCTACCGACATCGTCAGAAACATGGAGGCATGCAGACCCTGGAGAGGGCAAACTCACGCTACCGAGGTTGTCAGAAACACCGAGGTATGCAACGAGCCTGGAGAGGCGACGACCAATACTCAACCTGGAGAGGCTACTCAACAGTTTTCCCACCTGAAGACACTACAAGTCGGAAGGGTGGCCTGTTCCCCGGACAATTGGGTCAACTCCTTTACTTATCAACCGGTACACCAAAAAGCCGTTTGACTAAGTAAAGGGGGGGCAGCTGTAGACCCCTAAAATTGTCCGGGTCGGAAATAAGACTCAAAGACTCTCGAAGACCGAAGGAAAGTCAGCCGGAAGGACTCCTGGAAGACCCTAGGATGATTCTTTGTAAGTCTAGGAGTCTTAGAGTAGCTTAGAATAAGGGTGTGCGAGGATTGGAGCTCAATACGCCCTCCCAGAGGTTCAGTACGGCCGTACTGAGCCATTTGAACTGCAATACGGCCGTAATGAACTCAATACGGCCGTACTGAAGTTTTTGAACTTCAGTACGGCCGTACCAAATTCAATACGGCCGTACTGTAGTTCAAAAACCCAGTACGGGCCGTATTGACCTCCCAGGCCGTATTGCGCCTCAATCCTATAAATAGGACGTCATTGGCACGTCCTTCCACACTTTTTCCATACTTTTTTACACATTCCTCAACCCTCCT
This sequence comes from Cajanus cajan, assembly GCF_000230855.2. NCBI lineage: Eukaryota > Viridiplantae > Streptophyta > Magnoliopsida > Fabales > Fabaceae > Cajanus > Cajanus cajan. The sequence continues at coordinate 11,073,941 of NC_138519.1, forward strand.
GCTGAGTATTCTTGGGTTTTTGAGCTATTCTCTGCCCTAGATATCTCTTTAGGGGAAAGGAGCGAGCGGACGTGTAGTGGGAAGGAGTGCCAAAAAGCCTCCTAACGTTGTTATGATATATATAAAAGCCCGCTTCGGAGGTTTCTTTCTAAATCCTTTCTTTTACCGCTTTTATTGATTTTTGATTGTCGCATTGCATGTTTAGAGCTTTCATCATGTAAATATTTAATCTATAATCGTTTCTAATAAATAGGGGTAATTTAGTAATTTTACATTGTTATTTATGAAATAATCCGTCATAGGGAACCCGAAAGGGGCGTTGTGGGGTGCTAACACCTTCCTCGCACGTAATCGACTCCCTTACCCGACTCTGGTTGTAATGGCCAAGGTTGATTTATGAAAATCAATTGCCTTATATCTTTTTCCAATGTTTTGAGTAAAATATTGGTGGCGACTCCAAGAACCCTTCTTTTTACGAAAACCACTAATCCATGGAGGGTCCCGCTTGGGATTAACATGGATTGGTGAGAGTCATTTAAATAAAATTGTTAGCTCGACGAGGTCTCAGTTTGAGAATAAGTCGTTCTAACAAACCATCATCTTTCAAAACTTAAAAAGAGTCCAACCATAGTCGCGAATGCCAACGTCCGTTTCGGCGGGTGGCGACACCTGTTACTTTCTTAATCATAGCTATATTAATAATAAGAATTCTAATTCTAACGCTAATAACAATAAGGACCGTTCAAAAGGATCATTGATCAAATATATTTATGATGCACAGGTTCCACTTTCATGGCAAGTGCAGAACATACTCTATATTTAATAGTAGAGCAAAGTATTCTCTCACGGAAGGAAGTCTAAGACATAATAACAAGAATAGAGTTTTCAGGAAAGAGAGAAGTGTTTAGAAACTCATGAAAATATAAAACATAAGTTTTGTTTATGGTTGAGGTTCTCTGCCTCTCAACATTGCACAAGCCTTGCTTATATAGAGGAGCCGAGCTCTCGGACTTGAAATCCTCCTCAAGCAGGTTTAAGACCATCTGACAATATAGTATAATGACTCATCCCTATGGTACAATGACTCATACCTAATGAAAAAATTAAAAGAAATAAGTCAATAATATATTATATTATATATTACACTTTCATCTTTATATTTAATATCACCAATTTATTTTTCTAAAACCATATGTAAATTTTTAATTGAGAAATAGAAACATCACATATCAATTCATTAGTGGTTCTTAATTAATTAATTTATTTTATATAATAATATTTTTTTTATATAATTTAATTATGTAAAAAAATGTTTTTATATGAATTATAAAAAACTAGTACCCTCTTAAAATGGAACTGTAAGTGGTTATCTTTATCTGTGCTCACGACCACCACTAAAGATGTTAGGATTCGAAAGATTTGTTTTCAAAATGTGTCTCAACGAGGATCATAACTGATTCCCTAGGATCTCGCCCCAGACGAGGTCCCTTATTTAAACATATTATATCTTATCTCAGGCCCAAGGTCCAAAGCAACCCTAAATCACACCAAGGTATGTGCATTACTTATACGAGACTACTACTCATACAAACCCTAACTTTAGCATCGGAGTCTCTTTTGCAGGTACCCCTCCCATCTTGGAGCACCAGCGTACCGGTAAAGGAGGCTCACCGATCTTACCTGGCAAATCAGCTCTACAGTAGATTTTCGGTAAGAACATTTGGCGCCCACCGTGGGGCCGATCAAGACAGCTCTTATTGGCCACCTGTATGGTTTTCACCAGAAGCCATAGTAGACGGGCGACAGATGACGCAGATCATTCAATCACCATGGACAGCGACGCTGCAATCTTGAGGAGACTGATCGACCAAGTCGAACAGATGCGACAACAACACGACACTAACCTGCGCAACATGCATGCCCAGCACGAAGCCGATCTAGCGGCAATGCGGACAGCCAACGAAGCAGACCTTGCCGCGTTACGCGAAGAAAACGAGCGCATTCGCGCCCAACTCCCTCGACGCACCTCTGACCACTCTCCTCACGAGAGCAACATTCATGAAGACGAAGCGCACTCGGCCTCTCAAGCCCGGACTGCGACTAGGGCACCGACCTCACGACCCGCCACGCACCAGTCTCACACATCGACACACAAGTCGGGCCAAGGCGCCAGCAGAGCCCCCAGTCATGCCGCAGAGGGCCAAGAAACCTTCCACCGTCATCCTTTTGTGGATGGCATTATGGAGACTCCACTCCCCCGCGAATGGAAGCTCTCCATCTTGATCGCTACGACGGCTCGACGGACCCCGACGAGCACATCGACCTGTATACAACCCAGGTAAACCTCTACACTAACAGTGATGCTATCCTATGTAGGGTTTTTCCAACCTCGCTCAAGGGAGCGACACTCCACTGGTACACCCAGCTATCCGCCGAGTCCATCGACAGTTTCAACACCCTGATCCGGCGGTTTACAGCGCAATACGCCACAAACCGACCTCATCACACAACCTCGGCCGCTTTGGCCAACCTCAGGCAGAATGATGATGAACCTCTACGAACCTTCATGGAACGCTTCTCCAGCATCTCCGTGAGAATCCGGAACTTGAATCCCGAGGTCGCCATGCACTCCATGCTCATGGCCCTCAAAGCTGGCCCCTTCGTCGACAGCCTATGCCGGGATCCCCCCCGTGACATGGACGAGCTTCGCGCTTGTGCTGCCGGATACATCTAGATAGAGGAACACTCCGCTTTCCGTGACCAGGTTCGTGGAAAAGGACCAGCAAAGTCAGAACAAGGACACAAGGATAAAATCAAGGTCAATAACGACAGCCAGTTCAAGAAGTCAACAAGGACGAACAGAGGGGGCAGATACGACTTCTACACTCCCCTGAACGCACCTAGAGTCCATATCTTGGAGGAAGCCAGTAACAGCAACTTGCTCGCCCTTCCACCACCAGGTCACACTCCCAATAGTGCCGACAAGTCCAAGCACTGTCGGTACCATAGGAACCATGGTCACACCACGGAGGAATATCGCATGCTTAGGGATTGTATCGAAGAGCTCATTCAGGCAGGTCACCTCGGCCAGTACATCCAGCGACAACAGGGTAACCGAAGCGGCTACGGCGGCCGGATACGAGGTAGAGGCCGTGGTTCAGGAGCTAGCGCCGACCCACACCCGGGCTCCCAACAGAACGCCAGCAGCGCGGTACAAGCCGAGATAAGCCAAGAGACTGAGTCAGCTCCCTTACGAGGAGTAATCAACATAATTGCAGGCGGTTTCGCCGGGGGAGGCGCCAGCAGCTCGGCTTGGAGAAGACACCTGCGAAGCATCAACTACGTCCACTCTACCACCTCGGCCCCGCACCAAAGCTCACCGCCGATCTCTTTCTCTGACGAGGACTACGCTGGTGTCAGCCCTAACCAAGATGACCCCATGGTCATCGTCGTAGAAATAGCCAACTGGGAAGTGCAGAAGACACTCATTGACCAAGGAAGTTCGGTCGACGTCTTGTACTGACCGATGTTCCTCAGGCTGGACGTCCCCCATTCCTCATCCAACCTCACACGGAACCCCTGATCGGTTTCGCAGGAGAATGAGTTCACACTCGGGGATACGTGGACCTACTGACAACTTTTGGAGCACCTCCGGATACAAGGAGGGTCATGGTTCGGTACCTCCTTGTGGAAGTCAACACTTCCTACAAAATTATCGGGAGACCAACCTTGAATCAGCTCGGAGCGGTGGTATCCACTCCACACCTCACCATGAGGTTCCCAGGAAATGACAGAAAAATTATCTCTGTCAAGGCAAATCTGAAAACAACTCGGCAGTGTTACGCCGAGAGCCTGGAGATCTCCTCGTCCGGCAAGCAAAGCAAGGGGAATCCCCCCACCATAGCTCCCTAAGTTCCATCTCTTTTTTGTACATGAACGAAGTCGTGCACTCTTTTCCTGCCTCAGTCTTTGACTGAGAGGGTTTTTAACGAGGCACACAGACATAATAAATAAAATCACTCATTTTGCTCAATTTATATTCTTACTTTTGGTTTGAAGGTCGAGTTCGAACCTTAATTAAATCGTTGTACTCAAACTTGAGGTCGAGTACGAACCTCAAACACATAAATTTCGAGGTCAAATACGAACCTCGATATTCTCACCTAAGGTCGAGTCCAAACCTTAATTAAATCGTTTTACTCAAATTTGAGGTCGAATACGAACCTCAAACACGCAAAATCTGAGGTCAAATATGAACCTCGATATCCTCACTTAAGGTCGAGTTTGAACCTTAATTAAATTGTTCTACTCAAATTTGAGGTCGAGTACGAACCTCAAATACGTAAATTTCGAGGTCGAATACGAACCTTGATATTCTCACCTAAGGTCGAGTTTGAACCTTAATTAAATCATTTTACTCAAATTTGAGGTCGAATACGAACCTCAGACACACAAAACCTGAGGTCGAATACGAACCTCGATATCCTCACTTAAGGTCGAGTTCGAACCTTAATTAAATCGTTCTACTCAAAATTGAGGTCGAGTACGAACCTCAAACACGTAAATCCTAAGGTCGAATACGAACCTCGATATCCTCACCTAAGGTCAAGTTCAAACCTCAACTAAATCGTTTATCTCAAATCCGAGGTCGAGCCCGAACCTCGTCAGCCAAGGTCAAATACGAATCTCGGCACTCTCACTTAAGGTCGAGTTCGAACCTTAATTAAATCGTTCTACTCAAATTTGAGGTCGAGTACGAACCTCAAACACGTAAATTCTGAGGTCGAATACGAACCCCGATATTCTCACTTGAGGACGAGTCCAAACCTCGATATTCTCGCTTGAGGTCGAGTCCGAACCTCAACTAAATTGTTGTACTCAAACCCGAGGTCGAATACGAACCTCACAAAATCCGAGGTCGAATACGAACCTCGATATTCTCACCTAAGGTCGAGTTTGAACCTTAATCAAATCATTCTACTCAAATCTGAGGTCAAGAATGAACCTTAAACGAACCAAATCAGAGGTCAAACACGAACCTCGGTATTTTCACTTGAGGGCAAGTTTAAACCTTAACGCGTATATTTGAGGTTCGAATACGAACCCTAAGTATTCTCACCTAAGGTCGATAACGAACCTTGTAAAGATCCCTCTAACCCTATTTGAAGGTCGAACGCGAACTCTAACACATTTGTTTAAAGTCGAGTCCGAACCGCGTCATTCAAGGTCGAATACGGACCTCGACAACCGCTTCACCCAAATCCAAGGTCGAATACGAACATCGACGCTTTCGTTAAAGGTCGGGTCCGAACCTTAATCAAATCGTTTCACCCAAATCTGAGGTCAAATTCAAACCTCAAATAAATCAATTACTCAAATATGACGACGAATACGAACCCTAGACGCACCTAAGGTCGAGCTCGAACCTCAACTAAATCGTTTAACTCAAATTCGAGGTGAGTACGAACCTCAAACACGCAAAACCCGAGGCTGAGTCTGAACCTTGATATTCTCACCCAAGGCCGAGTTCGAACCTCAATTAAATTGTTGCACTCAAGTTTGAGGTCGAGTACGAACCTCAAACACAAAAAATCCGAGGATGAACCCAGATCTCGACACGATCAAAATGAGTTACCTAACAAAAACACAAGGCCGAATCTGGAACCCAGAACCTTTCACTCTGCTTCAACTCGAGGTCGGCTTCGAACCTCGGCGCTAATAACTTAAGATCGAACCTCACCTACTTGAAGTAAAAGTACCACCATATGCGAAGGCATACAACAGACATCAAACGTGTATCCCAAACCGCGCAAACAGAAAAAATTAAGGGCAAACACAGATAGATAAAGCAAAATACATACATACAAACTCATGTCCACTAGTTCAATACACGAATCCGACAAAACAAGCAAAAAAATGAGAACAGAGGAACCAAAAAGGCCTAGACAGAGGCATTGTCACTAGAGCTCTCCTCGACGTCATCTTCCTTGATCAACCTCCCAAAGCGGACAACCTTCTCCACATGCATGGAGGAAAAGTCGAACCCAGGAGCAAGGAGCCGCACCTGGCGAGCAGCCTTTTGGAAGCCCTTCTTGTGCTCCATCACAACGGAGCGCTCGACCTCCGCAAGCCTGCCTTCCACGGCCGCCTTCCCCTCCGCCAGCTCTGCAAGTTCTGCCCTTAAGGTGGCAATTTCGTCCTCCCGGCCACCTAGGACGACCTCGCTACGTAGGCGCTCCTCGGCCGCCACCGACAACTCTCCCTTAAGAGAAGTGACAACGTCCTCTAGAGCCCGCACTTGGCCACGAGAATACGTCACCTCATCCTCTAAAAAGCAGACGTGACCCCGAGAGAAGGCGACGAACTCCTGCAGCTCCCCCACCTGGGAGGCATAAGCCTCATTAGACCGCAAGGCGATCTCGAGAGATTTCTGTACCCTTGCAAGGTCGCCCCGCGCGGATCGGAGCTCGGCCTCCTACCGTTTTGCCTCACCAAGGGCAGCGCTAAGAGCTTTGTTCTCCTCCCTCAGGATCTTATTCGCATCCTTCCAAGGTCGGAGTCGGCCCCTCAGCTTGCCCAGCTCTTCCTGCTGCCTGGCCAGGTCCTCCTATTGCTTGGCCCACCTGGGCTTCCAGTGGCCCATTATGCCCATGGCCCTCTGAAGAAGGACTTGGGCAGCGTCGAAACTATCCTCAGGGCCGACCTCGTCTATCAACCCCTGGTCCTCGGAGCTCAAAGAGCCTTGAGGGAAGAACTTCTCAATGGTCACCCCCGCGCTCCACAGTGAGTCCGTGTCGGTCGAGGTGCTCACGTGATCCAGCCGCACCTTTGAAAGGCCCTTCCCGAAGCGATGGGCTAGATATCGACTCCGGGAAGCCCCCTATAATGAGCCAGACGGCAGCGCCGAAGCCGCAGCGGTGGACAAGGGAACCTTACGACTTGGACCCTCTCCATGAGCCTCAACAGAGGCAGAAGCCGGCGTCCCCTGCTCGGCATCTAGAAAGTCCACAATAGGGACCACCGACCTCGCCTGCGAAAACTAGCCCCATGTCAAAAAATAAACAAGATGGCGTACCGAGAACCACAAAAATAAAAAGAAACACTACTTATCTCAACAACACGGGCAGCTCGCCCAGTGGCTGGGGCCACTACTTCGGCAGCGGGAGCGGCTGGCCCAGCGCCGGGGGTTGCCATCCAGGCAGTGTTTCCTGCCTGCGAAAAACGACCCCAAAATCAGGCAGCCAGAAAGCATAAAAAAAGATAAACGAAAAATCCAAGAGACAAGATACTCACCACCTCGGCAACTTGAGCAACTTGCTCAGCAGCCTGGGCTCCTACCTCGGTGACGGCCGCCCCGGCCTACAAGAGGACCCATACCGCCTCAATAAACCAAACAAAGTCAACACAGAAGACGCGAATAAGGAAATAGGACACTCACCTTGGCGGCCTGTGCAGTAGGCTCAACACTCTGAGCCACCTCCCAAGTAACCACCGGAGGAGCCTCTTTGGACGGCGGACTCTCGGTGAGATCCACCGCATCAACATCAGCGGATTTGGAGGTCACCTCCTCAGCATCACGAGGGGCGGAGGTCCCCCCGACCTCTTTCTCCCCCCTCTTTCTTTTAGGAGGGCAACCTCCTCCCCTTGGGGCTCGGGAACATCAAGCTCGGTAACGTTGTAGCGATGCTTCAGCTCACGCCACAGGTTCCTCCCCATGATGCCTGCAAACGGAAAACCAAGCACATCGGCAAAAGAAAATTACGCAAGCCCTAACAAACTACCAAAACACGAAATACTCACTCTCTAGACCCCTCTCCTTGTAGGGCAAATTCGCAAGCGACAGAACAAGCTTGCAATCCAACGGACGAGGGAGCGCAGCAAGGTTATCAATGGCGGCCGCCTCTGAGGCCGTCAACTTCAGGTCACCCAAACCGTGAAACCTAGACGGTTTAGGGCACCAATAAAAAGGAAATTTCGACAACCCACCAAAATGAAACACCTCATCTTCTAAAGGGTCGACGCCCACAAGACTAACCCGGAAGAACTATTGTTTAAAATTCTTATATGACTGGGAGTAGAGAGTAAACAAACCCCTATCCCTACTCCCATTCAAGGACAAAATGCAGTAGGGCAGAACGCCTATCTTCAGTTGATAAAAATGAAGAAAGACGTGAAGAGACACCTCTATCCCCAGAACTGTACACAGGACTTGAAAAGCCCTCAAAAAACCCCAACTGTTAGGATGCAACTGGCAAGGAGCCGAGTTAATAAAATTCAAAAAATCACACTTGAACTGAGTGAAGGGAAGACAAACACCTAAATCCCTAAAAAAGCATAGGTACATATAGAAATGAGGAGGGCCGGTAGGTGACCCCATGTACACACCCTCTCCGGCCTGACAGGGTTCGAGCTGGATCATATGGGAAATGGAAGGGTCACAGACCCTACACGACCTCAGAATCCCGTTTACCTCAAGAAAGGACCGAAAAACACTTTGGACCTCCGCCATCTCACGTTTAACCCAGTGATAACCAGGGACGCTTGGCTCCAGGTCCTTGGGCGGCGGCGGATCCTTCTTCTCAACAGCGGCCCTTCCAGCGGCCACCGCCTTGCCGCGCGCCTTGCCCTTGGCAGGCGCAAAAGAACCAGCACCACTTCCACCGGCCATTAAAGAAAGGAGGAAACTCGGAAAAGATTTGAGGAATAAGAAAGAGGAAACAATAAAAAGGAAGTACCTGGTACTCCTCCTCAGAAAATAACCCTAACAACGAATGGGTTACTGGAAACGGCGGCGAAAACAGGAAAAAAGGAGACGAAGGATGAACAGAAGCAAGAAAACGGAAAGAGCCAACAAGAAGTCGAAAGAGTGAAAAGTGAGTAAGTGAAAAGAGGAAGAGGCGCGAGGGAGAGCAAAAAACTTTCCCCAAATTCAAAACGGCCACGCCACGTGTCAACCAAGGGGCACGTCTGACGATACATTAATTGCAAAACCATCATTGCATAACCGTCATTTCCCCTGACGCGTCACTTGCACGTTTCCAGGAAATGAACAGTTGTGACACATGGCATCTCTACAAGCAACGTACGCAAAAGGTCACTTCCCCCCAGCGAGCTCGGTCATAACTCCTCGACCTATGGTCTTTGGAGCTCGGGGGGCTAGTGCACTATCCGTACTAATAAGCCAAGCTCCGAGCTCGGCATCTCAGCACAACACGACCTCGGGCACGCGCTACATGACGTCATCTCGGCACTTAAGTGAATCATAACTGATTCCCGAGGATCTCGCCCCAGACGAGGTCCCTTATTTAAACATATTATATCTTATCTCAAGCCCAAGGCCCAAAACAACCCTAAATCACACCAAGGTACGTGCATTACTTATACGAGACTACTACTCATACAAACCCTAACTTTAGCATCAGAGTCTCTTTTGCAAGTACCACCCCCATCTTGGAGCACCAGCGTACCGATAAAGGAGGCTCACCGATCTTACCTGGCGGATTAGCTCTACAGCAGATTTCCGGTAAGAACACTTTGCATTAGAGATGCATGCATGCATGCCTTATTACCTTACATCATATATATAAGTTTCCTCACAATTAAATTATCTTAAAATTAAATTAATTTATCTTGGAGTAGATCAAGGGAAAAGAAAAACAACAATTCATGTAATTAGGTCCTAGTATTAGTTAATAATCTCTTGCAATTCAATAACTTATTATTAAAAGGGAAATAATGTTAACAGAATATCGCATTGTTCTAAATAACCAGCCCACACGTTAAACTATTTTGTTCAAGAAATTGTCTCCACAACTATTATTTTATGAGTACAAGTACCGAAGATGAATATTCAAATATTGTTTAAATAGTGATTTTACAGTGAAAAACAAATAAATGCATTCCTTTTCAGATGACCCAAAAGAAGAAAAGCGACCCTAGGCACACAGTACGTAAGATCTCCCGAAACAACTTTAACCAGCAAAGTGATAGCATCATTACCAGAATAGGAGGCATGCACAGCCAGGGATCAACTTCGAATCATGCTCAAGTTGGAATCTTCAAAAGCTAAGATCCCGAGCTAAGTGGACCTTCCCAAGCACCCTATGCTTAATCAACCAGAGCATTAGTAGCCACAAATCTACATGTAAAACCACTAATTAACTGCCCAAAACAATCACTAATCAATGCACCACAAATAAATGCATCAATACAAGAAGAATCAATATTGACCTAATAAACATCTTCACCATCTTTTAATTTTCTTTTTCCTTCTTTTATTTTTTTTTCAAGTCATCCATGTGGATTCCACTTGAGAACAGATCGACTTGACCTCATTCATTTTCATCATCACCAGAAGCAATGACATTCTCAATTGGTGCATGGCAATGCTCCACTTTTTCAACCACTGGCTCATATACAAGATAAATTGTTGTCTTGTTCACAATTAGCCTTTTCCCAAAAACAACAACAATTTCCACTTTGTTACCAGGCTCTATATTTGATACTACCCTCTACCACTCCTCATCTTTAAAGGAGGCCAATGCATCTCCCTTGTAAAGCAAAATGGTGGCTTTTGTGTAATTTTTCACCAACAAATTTTTTAGGTCATCTGATGTTACATTGTCTGGGGAAGAATAATGGACATCACATATCATTGTCTTCAAGTTATGCCTATTCACTTGAGGGATTTCGAAAATCACAGAAGAACCTTCGCTGCTGAAAGCCAACCAATCTGGATAACTATCACCTGGGACCAAACAACCACCGTGCTCACTACTCGACATATTCTGTAAAAATGAAAATATGCTCAAAAGTTTATTTAACAATACATTAATACCACCTTATAATTAATTCAAAACTTAAAATATATAACAAGTTTTCTTTTTAAAATTTGAAAAAAAGATATAACAAGTTAATAGCTCATTTTCAAATTAAAAAAAAAAATATGACCTTTTGATTGGGGAAAAAATATTTTGAATGGGAACATGTTATAGAAAAAAAAATCATTGAAAATTTTTTAGGCTATGCATAAAATATTGACTTCGATTATTTAAATAAAGATTGTTAGATCAACTCAAAATAATAAATAATAAATATATAACAATAAATGATTAAGTGAATTGTTGGTGGGTTAGGTTGATGGGTCTAAGTAGACAATTCGACACACTACGATTTCAATCGGGTGGACCGAGTCAAAAGTAGGTTGGACTGAATTTTATAACCAATTACGAATTTCTTTATTTTTTGGTCCAATCAAGTCTGTTTTTAAGGTAAGTCGAGTTGATCAATAAGTTAAAATCTACTTTGACAACTTTACCAGATGTGTATTTAATTAACACGTCATTTAATATATTTATTTGCTAATAAGACATTAAGTGCTTATAACTTATAATTAATAAATCTTTTAATTTTATCTTTATTTTTTTTATTCAAATGCTTTTTCTCCTCTTGAATCCATAAAAAATTAAATAATTTTTTCGCATATAATTATCTTTAATAAATATTTATTTTTAATTTTAAAATATTAGTTAAATATATATATATATATATATATATATATATATTAATAATTAGATTTGGTATCATACATAAATATGTATAAATATTTATATATTTTTCATATTTTTTTTTTAAATTTCTTTATTATCTTTATTATTATAATAACAATATATTATTACATGTAATTTTTTATTATATTAACATAATATAAATACAATAATAATTTTTTATTTCTTATAATTATAGTATCAGTCTACTATTAGTTTTTTTTTTAAATTAATAATTTTTTATTTGTTATTAATATTATTTTATTCACTTTCAATTAAGTTCAAAATTATGATATATATATATATATATATTAATATTAATATTTTCATTAAACATTAATCAAAATTTTATTATCATTTAGAATATTTTAAATACTTATTATAATATTCATTTACTGTACAGTATTAAGAGATATTTATTTTCTATTATAGATAATTTGAGTTTTAAGGTTATTTTAATTTTAATTTGAAATTTACATTTTCACATATTATACAATAAATTTAATGTATTTTTATTTAAATAATTTATTTTATATCTTACTAATTTAAAATATCTCGATAAACTTGACAAACCTTGGTGTAAATAATTTTTTTTTACATAATCTTACTTATCAATTTAAAATATCTTATATATTTAAGTAATATTTTGAAATTTCGTTTTTATAATATTATTTTATTATTTTTAAAAAATTATTATAATGTGTAGATTTTTTATTGTTTATTTGACTTTTTACCATATTGTATTTCCATTATTATAGACATTATTGGTTTTATTTTTATAATATTAAAAGTTTTTGAAATTAAGATTATATATATATATATAACTTTTATATTTAAATTCTAATCAGAATTTTAATTATTATTTTAAATATATTATGATATTTTAAATATTGTAATATTAAGAGATATACTATTTTAATAATATTATAAATAACTTAAATAAAAAATAATATATGTCACTATTTATTTTATTATAATTATCGTGCACATAAATAATATTTTTGAAATGTTATTAGTTATATATAATATATATAATAATATAATGTAACTATAATAAAATATACACTAAAAGTTTTGAGTTGTATTATTATACATTAAAATAAGATAAAATTATATAAAATATATAATAATACAATTTCATATTGAAAGTAGTTATTTCTTAATAATAGTAAAATAATATTTTAATAAATATCTAAGACATCATAAATATTTTAAAAATAATAAGATAATGATTAATATTTACAAGAAAATAATCATATAAAATTTAATTTTATGGTAACATCCCATATTTCTGAAATAAAATAAATAAATAAATAATAATTATGGACTTGATTAATTAATTAGTTCATTTTATAATATAGATAATATTTTTTTATTAATTAATAAAATAAGAAAGGGTTACAAAGGAAGGAGAGTTGGGTTGGACTCTAGGCCCAACTTAAAAGATATTCAAAACAAAGCAAGATGTTAGATTTTCATTACGCATCCATTTAAAACCCTAAAAGCACAGAGGAAAACTCTAGAGGAGACCATCGAAGAGATTGACTACAGAAGCTTATAGTGTAGTGGAATCATCACTCAAGGTAAAAAGGGGGGTGACATAATTGCAACTATGGATGTATATGAGGGATAAGGTAGAGAGACAATCCCTAAGACTCTTAGGTCTTGATGTGAATTTCTATGGTCCCTATATGTGAATTTGTTATTGCAAATGTTGTGGTGTTCTAATTAATAAAATTCATACATATCTTTTCATTAAGTTAATATATGATGAATTGATGTGTTTTGGAGGGTTAGGGTTATTATATGCATAAACTTTGGGGTTTTTGGGGTTTTTGATTTGATAGGATAAATTTGAATGATCAGATGATGTGGTAGTATTATATGAGTGTTATTTAATTGTTTGGTCGAATGAATTGAGAAAAATAATGACTTGATGGATTTTGGATGAGTTGAAAGGACCTAAATTGTGTACCTTGTGATTCTACAAAGTGTAGAGCCTACGACAACGCTTCATGGCACATGCGTGAATGCGTAGTTCCTATCACTAGGCATGAAATGAGTCACATCGAATGTAGAGATGCCAAAGAGGTCTCTGACTTTCCTACACCAGGTAATAGGTGTCTCATCTAAGGTCACATTGATGTCGTTTTTGAGAATGATTGATGTCGGGGCGTGACTTTGATCACGCCAGAAGAATTAATTCTAAAGTGACACCTAACATAGGTTACATCATGTTGAGCATGAATCTAGAAAAGAAACCTCTGATCTCTCCACATTGAGCGTAAGTTTAACCATGTTGGGTGCCATGCTTATTTCATTATTAATTGAGTTATATAGATGAATTAATAAACAGAGGAATCGTGGGGAGTGATTAAGTATTGGAAATTAAAGAATAGAATTAATGAGTTAAGTAATTGGATATAAAAGTATAAAAAAAAAGGAACTAAAGAGAGTTATGGCTGCAAGAGTTTAAGTGAACAATATATTCTTATAGGTATGCATAATGAGTGTGTATGATATTGATTTAGGAGAAATTATGAGGATGCATGATGTGATGAGTCACTATGAGGTAATATGGTGAAATGTGTGGATTAGTCCAGGGCTATGGTCATGAGGCAAGTTGTAATTGATGGTTGTTGTAGTTATGTGATGAGGTGGTATTGTTAGTAGAACCTATGCATACATGTTTTGTTGCATGATGGAGTGAGTTTATACAGGTAGGTCTCAAAAGTCATCTTCCCGGACCTTGGGAGTGTTATCGTGGAGACCCTCTAACGAGAGGCAGAGAAAGGTTCACTTTTTACATCTTCACATTCTTTGACACTTTGGTGCTCTGAAGAGAACGCATTTGAAGAGCAAGGAGAAGGGATCATCGGAGAGGAGGTAGAGGCTTAGATTTCATACGTTGCATCACTCTAGGTAAAAGGAGAAAGTGATAACACTCATCTCTGGGAATTGAATTTATGCATGAAGGGTAGAGGGATTGACCCCAAATCCCATAAGTTTTATATTTGATGAATTCTTGTGTGCGTTTGATGTTGTTTGTCAAGTAGAGTCCTAATATGAATTTTATTTGGTGATCTAATGTTTTGTAGTAATTAATTTGGCGTTTTGTAGAAAGGTGTTAGAACCCCAAGGGAAAAGAATTCATGAATTTTAGGGATAAGAATTGTAGATACTAATTGTTGAATTCATATTGGATGGTGAATTTTCTAGACATAAAACGAGTTTTGGTTGGTTATAATTTGTATGATTGATTATGGAGATGTTTGTTTCAAGATTCTGTTTCGATGTTTGTGAGTTTGGTGCTAGATCTCACACAATGCTGGGCTCCAAGGCTTTGAGCCAGGTGTGCCTTCATGTGTTTCAAGGCACTGCCAAGACGTGCTGGTGTCGGACAGGTAATTGTCCACACCAAGCATGAGATGACTTGGGTGCCCTCTGTCTCGCCTTGAAGCTGAGAGTGGTTTGGTGAAGCTAGGCACAAGATGACTAGGGTGCCCTCTGTCTCAACTTGAAGTCGAACATGGCCTGATGAGGTCGGGCATGAGAAGGCTGGGGTGCTTTCTATCTTAGTTTAGAGTCGAGCATAGGTTTCTAAGCTCGACGTAGATTGTCAAGAAGCTTCTTTATGATGTGTTAAATGATGTTATTATGATGTTGATGATTGATTATATGATGATGAAAGTGTATCAATATACCATGCGAATGATGATTATTACAAAAGATGCATATTTGTATATGAAAAAAAAGAAAAAAAAAGTTGTTAATTACTTTAAAAAGAAAGACAAATACGTGAAACACTTAGGAAGAAAGCATATTAGTTTCAAAATTTAGTCTTCAAGTTTTAATTCATTTTCTAGTAATGTTTACAACCTTGTATTATTGGCTCATCATATGTTTCCTAGGTACACTAATTAGATAAAAAAAATGGGTTTCAATTCACCGTAGATTAGGCTAGAAAAAATTGGTTCATCATATGCTACAAATATTGTTTGTCAAAACAAAAAAATTTTCCTAGATAAAAACAATATCACTTTCATGAAGTTCTTAGGTACCCTCCATGATCTCATGAGTAAAGCATGTATGTAAATTAAAGCATATGTAAAATCACAATTGAAGTGTTATATATGTTACCATGCATGTAATAATCGCTTGAAGCTTGATTTTATCATTTGCTAACTATAATCATATATAATAATGTTGGGTATTGGGCTCCCTTCCTATGTGGAGAAAAGGCTCAAAATTGAGAAGCCCAAATTTTATCTCACTTAAAAACCAAGTGGAGAAGGGTCTATCACAGGATAAGAGAGAGAGAAAATTACACAGCCGTCAGGGAGAGAAAGAAGAGAGAAAGAGAGCAGAAAATTTGGTTCGCATACACAAAACAGTTTCAGTAAAATTGCGATCTCCACTTTGTTTACCGTTGGATCGAGCTGGAAATTTGATAGCAAGTTCTTAACACGGTGATATTCATTTTGATCGTTGGGATCGTGGATTGGAGGTCTGTGGATGGAGAAATCAATTTCGTACAGTTGTTCTAATTTAAGGTTTCTTCTTCTTTATTCTTCAGTTGGAAGGCCTTGTTGCTTTAATATATCGGTTGGTTGTAAGCATTTTTTTATGCATTTGATTAGACTCTCTTGTAGCCTAATTTAATCATAGTTAAACTTGATTGACTGGCTTGCGCCCATGGGTTTTTACTTCTCACATTGAGAGGGTTTTCCCACGTTAAAAATATTTGTGTCTCTTTGTGATTATTTTCTGCCATTTATTTGTTTTCTTGCTCCTCGTTGGTTTTTGCAAGTTGGGGGAATTATTTTCGCAGCGTACTTTAGTACTCTTGATTATTATGTTTTCGTTTCCCCTATCACAGTGGTATCAAAGCTCTTTGGTTTGGGGCTATATTTACTTGCTTAAACAATGGAGGCAAATACAAAAATGGTTCCTTTGAATGGTACAAATTATCATTTGTGGAAGGGCAAGATGAAAGAGTTGCTATTTGTGAAGAAAATGCATCTTTCTGTCTTTGCTACTCAAAAGCCGAATTCTATGTCTAAAGAAGATTAGGACTTTGAATACCAACAGGTGTGTGATTTCATTCGGCAATTTGTAGAATACAATGTTTATAATCACATTGCAAATGAGACACATGCTAGAACTTCATGGTAGAAGATTGAGTCCTTGTATGCTTCTAAATCAAGGAATAATAAATTGTATTTGTTGAATTGTCTGATGAATTTGAGATATAGGGAGAGTTCTTCCATTTCAGATCACTTGAATGAATTTCAAGGGCTCCTAGATTAGTTATCTGGAATGGGAATCAAATTTTATGAATAATTTACCTGAGTCTTGGGAGACATTTCGGGTTTCTATTACCAACTCGACCCCTAATGGTGTTGTTTCTTTGGAAGCGACAAAGAGTGGTGCTCTTAATGAAGAGATGAGAAGGAAGACACAGGGTTCTTCATCTCAGTCTGAGGTGCTTATCACAGAAAATACGGAGAGATGTCGGAAAAAAGAACCGAAGGGTGGTAGAGAGAAAAGTAAGAGCAAGTCCAAGTCAAGATACAATAATGTAGAGTGTTATTATTGTAATAAACCTAGGCATATCCAAAAGAATTGTTTTCTATGGAAAAAGGAGAATAAAGGCAAGAAGGGTAAGCAGAAAGAGAAAGATCATGATGATGATGATCGTGTTGCTATTGCTACGTGTGGTGATCTTGTTATTCTCAGTGACCATAGGTTAATTAATCTTGTATCAGATGAGAGCATGTGGATTGTTGATAGTGGTACTACACTACATGTTACACCAAGGAAGGAGTTCTTCACATCTTACACTTCTGGTAATTTTGGAGTGTTGAAGATGGGTAATGATGGTGTGTCTAAAGTGATTGGTGTTGGTGATGTTTGCTTGCAAACCAACATGGGAACGCAGTTGTTGCTTAAAGGAGTCAAACATGCTCCTTATGTTCGTTTTAATTTGATCTCTATGCGTATGCTTGATGATGGTGGTTATGATAACCACTTTGGCTTTGAAAAGTTGAAACTCACCACTTTGTTTACCGTTGGGATCGTGGATTGGTGGTCTATGGTTGGAAAAATCAATTTCGTATAATTGCTCTAATTTGAGGTTTCTTCTTCTTTATTCTTCGGTTGGAAGGTCTTGTTGCTTTAATATATCGGTTGGTTATAAGCATTTGTTCATGCATTTGATTAGACTCTCTTGTACCCTAATTTGATCATAATGGAACTTGATTGACTGGCTTGTGACCGTGGGTTTTTACTTCTCACATTGAGAGGGTTTTCCCACGTTAAAAATATTTGTGTCTCTTTGTGATTATTTTCTAACATTTATTTGTTTTGTTGCTCCTCGTTAGTTTTTGCAAGTTGGGGAAATTATTTCTGCTACGTACTTTAGTATTCTTGATTACTGTGTTGTTGTTTCCCCTATCAAATAATGGACCTTCTTACTATCAGATGGGAAGCTTAGATTTGACTATAATAGGAGTCCTTCAACCCTCTCAAATTTATGACATTATTTGTTGATGGTGAGGTGTTTGGTAGCTTATATGAATGGTCAAGGGGGGAGTAACAGGGTGGGGTCGAAAACCTTGAGATGATGAGACACTACAAGGAAAAAGGTATCTAGCGAGAGTGACCTAAGTGGAAGTATTGCAAAGAAGAGAAGTGAGTAGGAAAGCATTATGTGACAGGGTAGGAATTTCTAAATTTTAAAAGAATGCACAAGGTAATGACTCGTAAGAAATGTATACAATGTAGTGAAAAATATAGTATTAGTGAGAAAGCATTGTCTTATGCTATGTTAGGATGGGATTTAAGAGACTAAACATATCTTGAAATTAAAATGGTGAAAAGACTTACATTGGTTGGTCTTAATTATTTCTTTTGTTTTTGTTTTACATTTTTTAAAATAATAAGATGTTGAATATTATCTATTTATTCACATTTATTAAATTATATAAGTGTTTCTCTTTTTAGAAGTTATTATTAATGAAAGGAATATTTAATCTTTACTTATGTTCTACTCTCTCTCTAATAGTAGCCTTAAGAGTAATAGGAGTAGCGTTAGGAATATATTATTGGGTGCTTTCATAAGCTTACTCCACCTCCCATGGATGATTATCTCTATACCATTTATGCTCAACTAAAAGCTCTACAATCCAAGCTTCATCCGCCAACAACTAAAAGACCTCTATTATGCCACTGACTTTCACCATGGACAGATTGATACCCAAGCTTATATCTATCAATTTTCCCCCAACCCCACTGTCAAATTCCTTCACATTTCAAAAGACCCTTTGCCTTAGAGACAATTCTCTTCAACCTCCACCCACCCAAAAAATTCATCTTCGTCCATTTTCATTGCTTTCCAACATATCAACTTGGCACCGACACATTTCATCCCAATAAATAACAACATTCCTATGCAGCACCACATAAATTTCCAATACCACACTCCCAATACCATCCAAGCTTCAAATGTCATGTCTCTACCATCCAATTTTCAAAGCGGATGATCTTAAATATTTACCTTATTTTATTTTACTTTTTTAAAATAATAAAATAATAAATATTAACACATAGGTAAATATTATCTATTAATTAATAGGCAAAAATATATTTTTCGTCCCTTATATTATTTATTAGTGTCAATTTAGTCTCGCTCTAGTTAATAGAATCAATTAGTCCCGCATCTTTAAAATGTATCTCAATGTTTGATCTTCCGTTTCTTCCCTTTAAATACTTAACAGATGTGACATGTGTCATGCTATCATACCACGTGGCATGACATCATGACACGTGGCATGACACATGACGTGATACGTGGCATGATAACATGACACGTGACATGATAGCATGACACGTGGCATAGAAGCATGACATGTGTCAAGTCATCATGCCACGTGTCATGACACGTGTCAGATCTATTAAGTATTTAAACGGAAGAAACGAAAAGTCAAACATTGAGATACATTTTAAAGATGTGGGACTAAATTGATTCTATTAATTAAAGTGAGACTGAATTGAAACTAATAAATAATATAAAAAAGGGCGGCCCAGTGCACGAGGCTCCCACCTAGTGGGGTCTGGGGAGGGTAGATGTACGCAGCCTTACCCCCGCAAGCGGAGAGGCTGTTTCCAGGACTTGAACCCGTGACCTCTTGGTCACTAAGCAGCAACCTTACCGTTGCGCCAAGGCTCACCCTCAAACTAATAAATAATATAAGGGACAAAAAATGTATTTTTACCTAATTAATCTTAATTTATTAGGTTATATAAGTGTATTGTGTATACATCTTTAGTGGAATGAAAATATATTTAAATTTTTATTTTATCTTCTAGTCACTTTAATAGTAATCTTGGAATATTGTCAGTAGTAGATTTCACAAATAGATATAAATATACATTAATTTCATGTCTATATTTTTCAATATTTTATACTGATGGCATATAATAATATACACTTTCACAAATAATTTTTGTATGAAAAAAAATTTAACTAAAAAATGATAAAGAATATTTAAACATGATTTTATGAGAAAAATAACAATTCGAAACATGTAAAAGTAAAAGAGAGATAGAAAAACCTGTAAAATATTCTGTTCCAGAGTACAGGTCACTTCACAACTCATTCCCATTTGAAATAAAAGGGATCTTATGGAGCTATTTGATCTTGAAAAGTGCATTTTCCAGTTGCACGAGGCTGAAGCATTCATATTCAATATCTGTGATGAGGTTGCATATGATTCCAATTCCTTAGAATTCGTGGTATATAAAGCATCTAAAATATTTGTTGCATTTTGAGATAGTTGAAGTTCAGAGTCGCATTCTATCCAAAGACTTCGAAGTTTTGAAAGTTCCTTGGAAATAGATGATAAATGATGGGAATTACTAATTGCCAAATCCAATTGAATGTCAGATGCCATACCCACAAATGTTTCAATGTGTGGTGAGAGACTACTCATTGGTGACATCCAAGACCAAATGATAGAAGGGAACACATCACGGGAGAATCCTTCATATCCGCACAATGAAATATATCCAATGTTTTTTGATCTTACTATTGAAAATGGCACTTTTGTTATTGCCGTTTTATCTGCAACAAGGGTTGTCAAAGACTCCATTTGTTCAAAATCTTCTTCTAACGTGTCAATCTTTAAACATCCAGAATGAATGAGTGTCTTAAGAGATTTCAATTTATAGATACTTCTTGGAAGATTACGAAGGCCAATACAATCTTCCAAGTTTATTATAAGAACTTTTTTGAGACATCCAATGGTATGGGAAACCTCACACAACATTGGACAATCTATGAGTATTAGTTTTTCAAGATTAGGCAAATTTGAAAAGTCTGGAGTCTGTCTTAAATAATGAGAATGACTAAGATTGAGAATTTTCAATTTATTCATCATCTGCAAGAAAAAAATATCAGAGAAAAATTAGAGCTAAAACAATAAATAAATGGAATAAATTACAATGTGTCACAAATCTTGCAAGTAGGAAATGAAGTATTTGTAGTGATGAAGTGTTATTTTTTTATTGCCAATATATATTTGTTTAGTTTTACTTTTGCTTTCAAAATCTTTCACCCAAGACTTTTTTATGTATCTATATCACATCAAGTATTAAAAGTTGTGAGTTTAAAATTTTGGGATGATAGATATATTTTGTTTTAAATTTACATCTTTAATCAACAACAACAAAAGCCTTATGAGCTTCTTCAAAACTTCTTTAGTTGAGTGACAAAGTGCAAATTCTTACCTCTCCTATTTTTATTATAAAGTCTGCTTGTATTTTACAAAGAAGCTGAGTATATATAACTATAGTTAGCTAATAACTAAGTAATTTCCCCTACATATGCAGTGACTAACTATTTTGACTAAATTCTTTTTGCAGGGTACAATTTCTTGAGTTCCTCATTATATTGAAAAAAATAGAAAGATGTTTTAAGTAGAGAGACACAAAGCATTCTTATGACATGCACACTAAAGGGAGGAAGGAGATAAGGTATAGTTGGATAGGGAAAAAGGAGGAATGGAATGGCCTTCTTGCCTATTGGGATGATCAAGGAATACCCACAAAGATAGATGAACTTATCTTAGTAGTGTTCACTATAGCGTCAACTTAGTTGACTCTAATTACCATCAGCTCAAATGATAAATTTATACTAAATTTTCACTTAGGGTTTAAGGCTTTTGTGATTTAGCATCAATGGCATAAATGTTGTTACATAAATACTTTCTTTTTTTTTTGGATAAACTTGCTAATTACTAATTTTAAAAATTAGGAAAGCAAATATTCCATACGAACAAATAGAATGCTTAATAACCTGACTTGTAGTATTTTCAATGTAAGAGAGACTCAGCAATTATAGATGAAGATTATGTATAAAAGTACCAAATAATATAATAGGCTTTCTATTTGAGACAATTTAAATTACAACAATAAATAAGAAGCATGAAAACAAATCTTGAATGCAAATAAATAAATAAATTATTACCTGGGTCTCTTTCCACACAAGTTTAATACTACTGTTTACTAACTCAATAGAAACTAGGTTTCCTTGATAAAAGTTTGTTGGTATGCATCATAAAGAAAATTCGTGCCAACAAAGCCACCTAAGATCTCTTGGAAGATAGTCAAAATCTCCAACAAGTTGTACACTAGCAAGTTGAAGCAATCTGAGTTTCTTCATCTTCTTAAATGCTTTAGTTCTCAAACATTTTGTGTTAGTTCTTGATAACTTCAAAACCAATCCTTCAATGGCTTTTGTTCCCTATGTAATAAAATGTTCAAATGGGTAAAGTATGCATAGCTTAAAGATATATAGTACCCAAAACTCTCATGAAATAATTGATCAATTGTTTCTAAGA
Organism: Cajanus cajan; assembly: GCF_000230855.2. Classification (NCBI taxonomy): domain Eukaryota; kingdom Viridiplantae; phylum Streptophyta; class Magnoliopsida; order Fabales; family Fabaceae; genus Cajanus; species Cajanus cajan. Next base: position 11,096,388 of record NC_138519.1, read on the forward strand.
GCTAGGAAGTAGAAAACAATTTATAACCAAACTAATATTCCATGTTATCGTGACAATCAACCACACAAATGAATGCTAGCTAACAACTGATTCATACATGTGTTGTTTGCCTCCTCTGGCTCTAGATATTTTAAATTCAAAAAAATAATAAATAAAAAATCTTACAGTTTCTTTTGATAACACTTCAAGCACATCCTCATGAAACCATAACCTACTACGCTCCTCAGGTTCCTTTGGTGATTTTGCACGAATGATTTCTCTTCCCATGTCTCGTAGCAAATCATGCATTCGAAGCTTGTTCCTATCATCAACAGTTACAAGGCAACGCTCTACAAGGACATGTATTCCAATTTCTGCGAATAGTCCACAACCATTTAATATACTTATAACATCATTACGATCCATTCCGATAAAGAAACATGCTATATCAAGGAATATTTCTCTCTCTGTATCATCACTTAAACCATCATAGCTTATTTTTAACTTCTTCTGTACTTGACCATTAGGAATTATCTTGAGTTTCTCCAATACATTCTCCCACTCTGTTACATCCCTATCAAACAAATAACTCCCAAGCACTTCAAGCGCTAGTGGCAATCCCCCAGAGTATGCAATTACATTCCTAGAAAGTTCAATAAATTTTTCACTAGGATTTGCTTGCTTGAATGCATGCACTACAAAAAATATGCAATTTAGCGATCACCAAAATCAGTCGCTAAATTGCAAAAATCGGTCGCTATTTATATTAGCGACCGAATTCAATCAGTAGCTAAAACCCTGGTCGCTAAGCTATTTAGCGACCGAAAATTTTGGTCGCTAATTCCGTCGCTAAATGGTTGAAATGATGACCAAATTAGTGACCGAATAAATCGGTCGCTAATTCGGTCGCTAATACGGTCGCTAAATGGTTGAAATGATGACCAAATTAGTGACCGAATAAATCGGTCGCTAAATATTTATTTTTTATTTTATTAAATTTTATAGACGTCGCAAATTTTGTCGCTATGAACCACTCATATTTGGCCTCTTAAGGATTTTATTTCACAATACTTAAGTTTTTAGCTTGTTTTGTCCTCAATTACACAATTTTTAGAAACTTCCTAGGATGTCACCCATCCCAGCATTACTCCAAGTCAAGCACGCTTAACTGTGAAGTTCTTATGAGATAACCTACCGAGAAGCAAATGCATGTTGTTAGTGTAAGTAGTACAAATTAATTCATTTAAGTTATCCTCAACTATACAATCTCATACTTACATTATTTTTGGATCCTTATCATTTTGGTATATCCGGACCGTTATAAATATATAATAATATATATAATAATTATATTACTAATAATAATTATTATATTATATTTAATTAATCTTTATTTATATATATAATTACTTTTATAATTAACAGTCTACTTATTTCTATTTAAAATTAATTTTATAATACAATTTAAATTATTTATTATAAATTTAAAAGTTTAAGTAATAATTTATATATTTTAAAATGAGAAGGGTTATAATAACACTGGTATAAATTTTATTAAGTATTATACCGCTCAATAAATTTATATTAAATGTGAATTTTGTAAATCCAACCGATAGATGAAAGTTCATATCACTTTATATATTTATATCAATTTTTTTTAAAATTAAATAACAACTTAAAAGTAATCAAAGTGCTCATATTTTATTTGAAATGTATATATCACGTCAATTTTATTTTACAAGAATGAAGTATCAAATCATCTTGAATTCATGTAAGATTTTGTATATATGATCTAAGATAATCTTCATTACAAGTATATCCATACATAACCATCTTCAAAAGATATTATCATTTAAAATATTAAATCTTACAGAGATTTTTACAGACTCGAAGCCAGGGTTCTTAGCTATGAAGGAAACTCAAAGAGAGGTAGAAGTTTAAGGCTCGGAAGAGTTGTGTCCTTCTTCTCTAAATGAGAGGCCTTTTATAGACAAAGAGCCAGACTTTACTCTACTGATAACACATCTTAGACATACACGTGTTATCATCTAAACAAAAGTATTACAACTGGCAAACCTTTACTATTTAGGCTGCCTACACAAAAGACAAAATACAACTGGCGAATCTTTACTTTAGACCGCCGACACAAAAGACAAAGCACAAAAGCATCTTTTGGGCGACGTGGGAAACAAGGGACCCACGACTTCTTACTCAGATGCCATAATCTTCACAAGTCTTTAGATATTCCATCTTTGGTCTTCATCTACGACTGCCTTTAATTTTTCCATAATAGCCCTTATACGATTTTCAATGTGATTTTTAATCTGAAATTCATATTCTGCAATTTTTTGCTTAATTTGAACAACCTTTTCATTGGATTGCTACAAATTAGAAAAATCAATATCCTCATCTTCCGGAGCTTGAGCCATCTGGATGGCATAACAATTTTCAACTTCTTCTTCGTCAGATTCTGTTCCTAAAGAGGACAAAGCATCTAACAATTGCTTTTTCAGTATAGCTTTCTCTTCTTTAGAGGAAGGGAGATTTTCCAAAATATTCTTTGTAAGTGGCTTTTCAATCTTCAGAGTGGGCTGGGCCTTAGCTGGTGATTGAAGACCCAAAGTTTTCCACTTCTGAAACCTATCTTCAACATATTTGACTTCGAACTTCTTCCACCAAAAAACTTTTTGGTTTTTCGACAAATAATTTTCGGATAGGTGTCTTCTTTATGTTGATGGATTTCAAGAAGATGGGCCAAGAGTCAGCTTATGCCCATAGAAGAAAAAAATTTTATAAGACGTAGATGGGGTGGTTGATTCGGGGTGAGGATTTTATATTTTCGGTATATATTCAAAACATTTTCAGGAATTATAGATTGGACTGGACTTATTTGGAAAAACCAGTCTACAAACCAATTAGGAATTGGAAGGGGTAATTCATTTTTAAAACTGATATACCAAGAATGTTTAGGGTTTTCTTCTAATAAGATATAGGTCCACGCCTTTTGATAATCAAAATATGAATATGAAGGAGGATCAAAAGGTCTAGAGAAATTCTTTTCGGTGAAGGGGTGTTGCTTCCAATCATGGTAAGACAACACTTTAACTATTTTTAGTGTAGAGTAATTTATTATGGATGGTTTTTTTGAATCTGCTACTGGGGTAATTTCTACTGATCCTGAATCTATTAAAATAAATTGATAAAAAATTTTGTTTTTCTTTAAATTTTCATTTTTTGGTATCCAACTCCAGTGAGGAGGAGCTAGACTTTTTACTATCTTCTAGGGATCGTCTTCTTGCCAGTGATCTTCAATTGTTACAACATGTTGACAATGTTCAAGGATATGAAATTCTTTTGGGATGTTTTTAGAGGTAGAAGAGGTGGCCTTTTCAGGAGTATTTGGGCTATAGGCCAATACTGTGAATTTTAAGGTATTGGGTAGTTTTCGGGTTTGGGATGCTTTTGAATATGATGGAGAGAAGTCATCTAGCGAAAGGCTAGATGGCCCGGTTTTTTTAGAGGGATTGGGCTGAGAGCCCATTTTTGGTGTGGTCATGGGTGAAACCCTGCAAAAATTCTCTTGTTAAAAATCTAGAATTGAATTATTCTTTCCTTTTATAAATTCAATTTCAAAATCAAAACAAGATATTAAACTTTGCCATCTAGCGAAAATCTGTTTTGAAACCAAATTCTTAACATCTTTTTTTAAAACTTCTTTTGTTGATTTACAATCTATTCTCAAAAGAAATTTTTTGTTTATTAAATCATGCTGAAATTTTTGCATGCATAAAACAATGCTTAAAATTTCCTTTTTAATAGTCCTATATTTGGTTTGGGCTGAATTCCATATTCCTGAATGATATTTTACTATTTGTTCAGGATGGTTTCCTATTTTTTGTTTAAGTATTCCCCCATATCCTTATTCTGACGCATCTGTTTCTATTATCAATTTGGCTTCGGGATTTGGGATTCCTAGACAAGGCAAGGATTTTACTTGGGCTTTTACTTCCCGAACTACTTTAGTTAACTCAGGAGTCCAAGGTTTTGGATTTTTTCTAAGCCTATTATAGAGGGGTTTACACAATATTTTAATGTTTGGGATAAAATCTGCTATATAATTTACACAACCCAAAAATCTTTGTAATTGATTTTTATCTTTTATTTCATTAGGAAATTTTTCTGAAAATTCTATACTTCTTTTTATAGGGGTAATTGTTCCTTGATAAATATCATGTCCCAAAAATCTAATTTTCGTTTGTGCCAGTTTAATTTTCTTTTGGGAAATAATCATTCCATTTCTTTTTGTTAGATTTTTAAATATTTTCAAATGTTTTAGATGTTGTTCAATTGATTCTGAAAATATTAGCACATCATCTATCTAGACTAGTGCAAATTTTGAATATGGGTTTAATATAGTATTCATTATATTTTGAAATTCGGAGGGGGCATTCTTAAGTCCCATTGGCATTACATTCCATTCATATTGGCCAAATGGTACTACAAATGTTGTTTTGTATTTATCTTCTTCTTTTACTTTTATTTGATAATAACCACTTTTCATATCAAACTTTGAAAATATGGTAGCATTATAAATTCTACTTATTAGTTCTGACTTATTAGGAAGAGGGTATCTTATCCATTTTAATACTTTATTCAATGGCTTATAATTGATGACCATTCTAGGTTCTCCTCTTTCTATTTCCGAAGCATTTTGTACATAAAATGCTGCGCAACTCCAAGGAGATTTACTAGGTCTTATTAATTTTTTATCTAAAAATTGTTGAATTTCTTTTCTACAATATTCTAAAGTTTCTTTATTCAATTGTACTGGCTTAGCTTTTGTGGGAATATTTTTTTTCCACAAATCCTTCTTCATATGGTAATTCTATTTCAAAATAATTTCGTTCCCAAAAGGCATTAGGAACATCTGAACATATTTCTCTTATTATTTCTTTTTCAATATTTTCAAATTCTTTTTTAATCCTTGGATCTTGTAATTTTTCTTCAATGTGTTTATATTTTATTTCGTTTTTTAAATATTTTATTTGTTCTATTTTTGCTTGTATTCTTGTTATAAAATTTTTTTCAGTTATATCTTTTACATTATGTATTGCATTTGTTGTTGCTAGTTATATAAATTCAAATAACAATTCTTTAAATTGTATTCCTTCTGAAGTTACTGTAAAGGGATATATTTGGCTTACGAAGGGTGTTCCTAAAATCATTTCTTCACTTATGTCTGGAGTTAAAATAAAAGTATTTTTAAAACAAGTTCCCTTATTACAAATATAAGCTTTTGAAAGTTTATATTTTACTTTCAATTTATTAGAATTTGTGGCTCTTAAAGTTTGAACAGTTTTCTCATAATATTAGGTTGGTATTAAACCTTCTCTTATACAATTTAAATCTGCTCCTCAATCTACTAGAGCTGTAAAAGTTTTATGATAATTTTTTCCTATTTTTAACGTTTCTTTTATTAACCATTTTTGCTGTATTATTTTTATTTGTCTTATAACTATATTTTCTTCGGAATTTGTTGAGATAGATGGTTTATCCTTTTCAAGGATTTCCTTTATTAGTTCATTTTGCTGATAGTTTTCTTGTTTTATTTCAATCAATTGAGTTTTTATAATATTAACTTCTCCCTTTAAATCATTTATTTCTCTTTGTAAATCTCTAATATTTACAGGTTTTTCTTTTATTGAGGCTTTCTTTAATATTTGTGAAAAATCATACCCACTAAATTCAGGAGTGGAAGTAGATTCTTCATGGATTTTGTCTTCTAATATTAAATCTTTTAATTTACTTAAATATTCTAGTTTTTCTTCTTCATTAGGAATTTTTTCTACCATTTCTAATATTAATTTTGCTTTAGCGGTTATTACATTTATACTAAATGAACATGAACATGGATTTTCATCACATTCGCATTCACTGTCTTCATCACTTGAAGTGTCTGTATTATCTATATATTCTACACTACTATTATCTTCTTCCTCACTTTCTGATTCATAAAGTAAAAGTTTTGCAATTTGCTCTTTTAATTCTTCAAACATATTTAAATTATTTATTTTTTCTTTAACTCTACAATCTTATTTCATATGCCCATATCTTCCACACTTGAAATAAACTATTCCTTTATTTTTATTAAGAAAGGTTTGTTTTTTATTAAAATTTTTCTTATTATTATTATTATTATTAGTAGTAAATTTTCTTTTCTTAAAAGGCAGGGTATTTTTTCTAAAAGATTGATTTCTTTTAAAAGGTCTTCTAATATTCTTTTTATATTTTCTTGATGGAGGTGTTATGCCTTCGTACCCATATTGAGCACAAAAATTTCCCAATTCTCTTATTTCACTTTCTTTTTGTTTTTTAATTTGTTTTTCTAGTTTCATATTATTACAGATTTCTAAAGCAGTAGTTTTTATTATCGCAATTATTCTTCCATAGGTTAATTCTTGTAAGTTTTCATCATATGTTTGGCTTAATTTTTCTCTAATTTTTGTAGCAAAAACTGGGGACAATCCTGCAATAAATTTTTCTTTCCAAAAGTTTTCTTTACAGTCTGCGCTAGTCATTACCATCATTATAAAATTGTCTACGTACCATCTGAAATCTCCTAAAGTTGGACATCTTAGATTATGTAAGAGGGTATTTGTCTTATTATCAAAGATATTTGAATCTCCCATAAAACTTTGAATTATAGATATTATTAAGGTTTCTACCATTAATGGGATGGTTATTCCTTCTTCTACTTTTACTATATTTAGAATATAATTTCTTTGTTCTTGGGTAAGATAATTATCCCACCATCCTTTTAATGATCCGGTAAATCTAGCTATTAAAAGTTTTACGGTTTGAGCCTCACTATGTTTTGCTCTGTAAGCTGAGGCAGCCATTGACATTTCATGAGTTTTTCTTAATATTTGATGTTCTGTTAAACCATCTATATTCCATTCCGTTATTCCTTCACCATTAAAGGCAGAAGGACTTTCTAAATTCCATTCTTCAAATTGTATGTCTGGAAGGGTAGGTCTTCTGTAATAATTTCTAGTTATAGGCATATTATTTGTATTTGGACTTTGATTAAATTTTCTTTGTATTTTATATATATTATCTTCTAAATCTTCTAAATTTATTTTTCCTATTTCTTCTTCAAGAATTTTTAATATATTAATGTTTTTTATATTTAATTTTTCTAATTTTTTATTAATTTCTGTTAAAAGATTATCAGTATTATTTCCTAATTTAAATTCTTTATATTCTTCATCAGTAAATCTAGTAGGAGTTATTAATGATCTTTCCAAAGGTTTTATTCCTAAAGGATTTTCATTTTTGCTTTCAGATTTATCTTCATAGATTTTTATTGCTACTTGGTGTAATAATTGATTTGTATAATTTAACTGACTGTGAACATTTTGTATATCTAAAACTGCTAGATTTTCTTCTAAATTTCTTCTTTCTCCCATTTTGAAAGGTGAGGCTATTACTTCTTTATTTTCTATATTTGGAAAGCTTACTTCTTCTAAAGGAGGTATTTCTCCTATTTTTTTCTCCTGACTTAGTCTTCCCTATTTTATTAGCATTTTTTAAAACATTTATTGTTAAAGTTTTAAGGCAATTTTCTTCAAACCATTTAAAATAAGGAGTATTTTCTTGAATTTCTTCTAAATGATTATAATATTTTTCTCTAAAATTTTTTAATTCTTCTTGTGTAAAAGTATCAAAAAAACCATTTTCTTTTTTCTTTATTTTCTTCTGCTAAAAATTCTTGTTTCAATAATTCTTTATTTATTTCGTATTTTTTAATTACATTTATGGAATGGTCTATATTTTCTTCTCCTGCTAATTCAGTATTTGATGGCGAATTATGAGTTTTAGGTTCTTCCCAATCATATTCTGGTGTGGGTACTGTATGATCTGGTCTAATTCCTTTTAAATTCATAGTTTTATGATATGCAAAACTAGGACTATCTAAGGAACTTCGTTCTGTATGAAAATTTTGAGGAGATGCTCTTGAGCTTTCCCCTATTCTTAAAGAATTTATTCTTCTTAATGGGGTAAAAAAAACTTCTACTCTTCCTGATTTATATTCAATTATTTCTTCTATTTCTACTGGGTCTGGAGGGTCTGGTTTTAAAATATCTTCTATTCTCCATTTTAATCCAGTGGTTATTTCGTTATGCTTTAAAGTTTTAGGAACTACCACACTTATTTTTTCAGGGTTTATCAATAGCATAGTAGTTTCATCTTTAGGGGACATTAATAAAGCCTTAGGAGCTAAATGGGTTTTCATGACTTTATAATATATTCTATACACTACTGCTACTGGATATGAATTTTTATTCCATTTGTTTTCAAGTATTTTAACATCCAATATTACATTATTATCAGTATTATGAAAACTCTTAAGAGCTACTGAATAATTTGGATAATTATTAATATATACTGGTCCTTGATGTAAGTTTGTTTCGAACATGGCTAAAATTTGATTTTCAAGTTCAGTTGGCCTATTATCTCTTAAAGCTATAAACATAGGCGTGTCCATGCCTAATTTGAATAAGGGTTTTATTGCTATTTGTATTGATCCTATATGCATGTATTTATAGTTTTTTATATGTTCGGCTATTAATGCTTTAGTTATTAATGGAATTTGTTCATGACTTGTTTTAAGTTCAATTTCTTTGTCTACTGTTTTTATTATGTATTCAGTTGTAAACTTATCTGTCAATTCTTTTTCATAAATATTTGAAATTTTTAGTTTTGGGAGGGTCCACTTATTCAACTGGTTTTCTATTTCTGGAATTATTAATTCGTGTTGCATTAACTGATTCATATTATTTTTTTCATCATTTTTCATATCTTCTTCAAACTTTTCTTTTCCTTTAAATATTTTTATTAACCTTTCCATTCTATCACACAAGTAGCTCTCACACGGGAACACCTACGGGTTTTACTGCCTTTCTTCAGGACTTACTACCACTCACCAGCTTACCAACGCTAAGACTACCCACAATGAACTAGGCAAGGTTGAGCTAATAAATTTATTTTTAGGAAAATTTAAGTTTGTAGATGATATTCCATTTGATATGAAGAATAAAATATGAGTCAATCATTCCATAGAATTAATATTCTCAAAACTTATACTTCCCAGTAATGGTGGCAGAGCCTCCAAGTTAGGTTCATATAAATCCTTTAAATATTAATACTATATTACACAAAATTTTTGATCTTCGGCTCTGATACCATTTGGTACCAGATATCCATATATATATACACTATATTAACACTATATTAACTTTACAACATGAATTAATAATCCCAGAAATAGAAAACCAGTTAAATAGGTGGACCCTTCCAAAATTGAAAATCTCTAGTATATATGAAAAAGAATGGACTTCAAAATTTACCTATGAATATGTTATAAAAACAGTAGATAAAGAAATTGATCTTAAAACAAGTCATGAACAAATCCCTTTAATAACTAAAGCCTTAATAGCTGAACATATTAAAAATTATAAATATATGCATATAGGTTCTATTCAAATTGCTATTAAACCTTTGTTTAGGTTAGGCATGGATACTCCTATATTCGTAGCTTTAAGAGATAATAGGCCTACTGAACTTGAAAATCAGATATTGGCTATGTTTGAAACAAATTTGCATAATGGACCAGCATATATTAATAATTATCCAAATTATTCAATAGCACTTAAAAGTTTTCACCATACCGATAATAATTTAATATTAGATGTCAAAATACAAGAAAATAAGGAAGTAGTAGCATCACCCTTTAAAATGATAGGAAGAAGAAATCTAGATGAAAATCCCACAGTATTAGATATACAGAATATTCATAGTCAAATAAATTATACTAATCAATTAATACATCAAGTAGCTTTAAAAGTTTATGAAGAAAAACTAGAAAGTGCGGATAAAAATCCTTTAGGAATAAAACCCTTAGAAAGATCTTTAATTACTCCCACTAGATTTACAGATAAAGAATATAAAGAATTTAAATTAGGAAATAACACAGACAATTTATTGTCAGAAATAAATAAAAAATTAGAAAAATTAAATATAAAAAATATCAATATACTAGATATCCCTCAAGAAGAAATAGGTAATTTAGATATAGAAGATTTAGAAGATAATATACTGAAAATACAAAGAAAATTTACCGAAACACAAGCTACTCATAATATGCCGACCACTAGAAATTATTATCAAAGGCCAACCCTTCCAGATATACAATTCGAAGAATGGAATTTAGAAAGTCCTTCCTCCTTTAATGGTGAAGGAATCTCTGAATGGAATATAGATGGGATGACAGAACATCAAATCTTAAGAAAAACACATGAAATGTCCATGGCCGCTTCAGCATATAGAGCAAAACATAGTGAACAACAAACTGTTAAATTGTTAATAGCTGGATTTACAGGAGCACTAAAAGGATGGTGGGATAATTATCTCTCTTCTGATCAAAGAAATTATATTTTAACCGTAGTAAAATCTGAAGATGGAACTCCCTTAATGGTAGAAACCTTAATAATAACTATAATTCAAAGCTTTATGGGAGATTCAACTGTATTTGATACAAAAACGAATATTCTTCTACATAATCTAAGGTGTCCCACTTTAGGAGACTTTAGATGGTACGTAGATAACTTCATAATAATGGTTATGACTAGGGAAGATTGTAAAGAAAAATTTTGGAAAGAAAAATTTATTGCAGGATTGCCCCCAGTCTTTGCCACAAAAGTTAGAGAAAAATTAAATACCTTATATCCTGAAAATTTGTCTGAATTAACTTATGGACGAATAATAGCTGTAATAAAAAATACTGCTTTAGAAATTTGTAATAATATGAAATTAGAAAAACAAATGAAAAGGCAGAAAGAAAGTGGAATAAAAGAGTTAGGAAACTTCTGTGCTCAATATGGGTACGAAGGGTTAGTACCACCCTCTAGGAAAATTAAAAAGAAGTTTAGAAAACCTTTTAAAAGACGAAACAATTTTGTAAAGAAAAATAATTCACCCTTTAGGAAGAAAAAATTTTCAAATAATAATAATAATAATAATAATAATAAAAATTTTACTAAAAAACCAAATTTTTCTAATAAAAATAAAGGAATAGTTTGTTTTAAATGTGGAAGATATGGTCATATGAAAAAAGATTGTAGAGTTAAAGAAAAAATAAATAACCTAAATATGACAAATGAATTAAAAGAACAAATTGAGAAAATACTTTTATATGAATCTGAAAGTGAAGAGGAAACAAGTGAGGAAGAATATTTAGAGAATATAGAAACTTCTAGTGAAGAAGAGAGTGAATGCGAATGTGAGGAAAATCCTTGTTCTTGTGCATTTAATATCAATGTAATAAATGCTGAAATCAAAATAGCTTTAGAAATGGTAGATAAAATAACCAACGAAGAAGATAAAATAGAATATTTAAATAAATTAAAAGACTTAATTTTAGAAGAAAATCGTGACGAATCTACCTCCAAACCTAAGTTTGAAGGATATGATTTTGCACAAATAGTAAAGAAAGCCTCTCTAAAAGAAATACCTGTAACTATTAATGACTTACAAAAAGAAATAAAAGATTTAAAAACTGAAATAATTAATATTAAAACTCAAATGATTGAAATAACTCAAGAAAATTATTAACAAAAAGAACAGATAAAAGAAATTCTTGAAAAATTAAATACTCAACCTTCTATAATCGAAAATCAACCTTCGATAAGTCAAATTAAAATTAGTCAACAAAAGTGGCATATTAAAATAAGTTTAAAAATAGGGAAAAATTTTCATAAAGATTTTATAGCTCTAGTTGACTCTGGAGCAGATTTAAATTGTTTACGAGAAGGTATGATACCTACTCAATATTATGAAAAAACTGTTCAAAAGGTAAGAGCAGCAAATTCGAATAAACTAAAAGTTAAATATAAGCTATCTAATGCTCATATTTGTAATAAAGGAAAATGTTTTAAAAATACTTTCATACTAACTCCAGATATTAATGAAGAAATGATTTTAGGAACTCCGTTCCTTACTCAAATATATCCTTTTGAAGTTTCTCAAGAAGGGATAAAATTTAAAGACCTTCTATTTGAATTCATAAAACCTGTTAAAAATAAAAATATTAACAATTTAAAAGACTTAAATGAAGAAAACTTTTTAACAAGAATAGAAGCTAAAACTAAACAAATTAATCTGTTAAAAACTGAGGTAAAATATAAACAAATAGAAGAAAAATTAAAAAATCCTAAAATCAAAAAAAAATTTGAAAATATCGAAAAAGAAATAGTAAAAGAAATTTGCTCTGAAACTCCTAATGCTTTTTGGGAACGACATTATTTCGAAGTTGAATTACCATATGAAGATGATTTTTCTGAAAAAGACATTCCTACCAAAGCCAAACCTGTACAATTAAATAAAGAAACTCTTGAATATTGTAGAAAAGAAATTCAACAATTTTTAGATAAAAAATTAATAAGACCTAGTAAATCTCCTTGGAGTTGCGCAGCATTTTATGTCCAAAATGCTTCGGAAATAGAAAGAGGAGAACCAAGAATGGTCATAAATTATAAACCTTTGAATAAATCATTAAAATGGATAAGATATCCTTTACCTAATAAATCAGAATTAATAAATAGAATTTATAATGCAACAATATTTTCAAAATTTGATATGAAAAGTGGATATTATCAAATAAAAGTAAAAGAATCAGAAAAGTATAAAACTGCATTTGTAGTTCCTTTTGGTCAATACGAGTGGAATGTAATGCCCATGGGACTTAAAAATGCTCCATCAGAATTCCAAAATATAATGAATACTATCATAAATCCTTATTCAAAATTTGCATTAGTCTATATAGACGATGTGTTAATTTTTTCAGAATCTATTGAACAACATATGAAACATTTAAGAATATTTAAGAATTTAATCAAGAAAAATGGAATGGTAATATCTCAAAAGAAAATAAAATTGGCTCAAACAAAAATAAGATTTTTGGGTCATGATATATATCAAGGAACAATAACTCCTATTAAAAGAAGTATTGAATTTTCTAAAAAATTTCCCAATGAAATAAAAGATAAGACTCAATTACAAAGATTTTTGGGATGTGTAAATTATGTAGCAGATTTTATCCCTAATATAAGAATTCTTTGTAAACCCCTTTATAATAGGTTAAGAAAAAATCCAAAACCTTGGACCCCCGAATTAACAAGAATAGTTCAAGAAGTAAAAGCCCAAGTGAAAACCTTACCTTGTCTAGGAATACCACACCCTGAAGCCCAACTAATAGTAGAAACAGATGCTTCGGACCAAGGGTATGGAGGAATATTAAAACAAAAAATAGATAACCACCCTGAACAAATAATAAAATATCATTCGGGTATATGGAACCCAGCCCAATCCAAATATAGTACTATTAAAAAAGAAATTTTGAGCATTGTTTTATGCATGAATAAATTTCAGCATGATTTAATAAATAAAAAATTTCTTTTACGAATAGATTGTAAATCTGCAAAAGAAGTTTTAGAAAAAGATGTTAAAAACCTGGTTTCTAAACAAATTTTTGCCAGATGGCAAAGTTTAATATCTTGTTTTGATTTTGAAATTGAATTTATAAAAGGAAAGAATAATTCTATACCAGACTTTTTAACAAGAGAATTTTTGCAGGGCTCAGTTTATGTCGAACCCCATAAAGAAAATGGGCTCTCAGCCCAATCCTCCTGAAAAATCTGGGCCATCTAGCCTTTCGCTAGATGACTTCTCCCCCTCATATTTAAACCAGACTAGAAAACTCCCACATACTCTGAAGACCCCTCTTGAAAACAAATTTACTGTATTAGCCCATACACCAAAAACCCCTGAAAAGGCCACTTCCTCTACCACCAAAAATATTCCTAAAGAATTTCATATTTTAGAAAATTGTGAACATGTGGTTACTCTTGAAGATCACTGGACTGAAGAAGATCCATGGAAGATTATGCAAAGTCTAGCTCCTCCTAAATGGAGTTGGATCCCAAAAAATGAAAATTTAAAGAAAAATAAAAAGTTTTATCAATTTATTTTAATAGATACAGGTTCTGTTGAAATAACTCCTGTATCAGATACCCGAGATCCTTCTATAGTAAATTATTCAAAATTAAGAATTATCAAGGTTCTCTCTTACCTTGATTGGAAGACCCATCCCTTCACAGAAAAACCTTTTCCAGACCTTTCGATCCTCCTTCATATTCATATTTTGATTATCAAAAGGCCTGGTCATATATTCTCCTTGAAAATAACCCAAAACATTCTTGGTACATTTCCTTTAAAAATGAATTACCTAGTTCAATTCCCAATTGGTTTGTAGATTGGTTCTTTAAAATCAGCCCAGTCCAATCTATCATACCTGAAAATGTTTTGACTATATACCGAAAATATAAAGTTCTTACCCCAAATGAATTACCCCATCTCAGATTAATAAAATTCTGTTCAGCCATGGGAATTAGTTGGCTTATGGCCCATCTTCTTGAAATTCATCAACACAAAGAAGAGACCTACCCGAAAACTATTTGTAGAAAAACAAAAGTTTTTTGGTGGAAAAAATTTGAAGTGAAATATGTTGAAGATCGTTTTCAAAAATGGAAAACAATGGGCCTTCAAACATCAGCATACAAGGTCCAGTCCAAATTGAAAATAGGAGAATCTCTAACATCTGAAAATTTAGAGAAAATTTCCTCATCCAAAGAAGAAAAGTCGCTTTTAAAGAAAAAACTGATGGAAGCCTTATCTTCCTTGGGTTCAGACTCTGAAGACGAAGAAGAAGTTGAAGATTGTTATGCCATCCAAATGGCTCAGAAGCCCGAAGAAGATGAAGAAATTGATTTTCTTAATTTATAGCAATCATCTGAAAAGATTGTTTTAATTAAGAAAAATTCTGAAGAACATCTTGAAAAACAAAATATGCAAAATAAGAAGAAATTGGATGAACAAGTGCAACGTATCTTGGAAAAATTGAAGATAAAATCAGATGAAGATCAGTACTGGAATACTATTGAAGAATAGTTTAGTGCATCTGAGTAAGAAGTCGTGGGTCCCTTTCTCCCACGTCGCCCAAAAGATGCTTTCTTTAGTTTGTCGTTTGTGTCGACAGCCGAAAGTAAAGGCTTGCCAGTTGTAATTTCTTTTTCTTAGATTGCAACACGTGTATGTATAGGATGTGTTGCTTTAAGTAGTGAGGCTCTTTTCTTATCTATAAAAGAGTATTCATTCGGAGTAAGAGGACACAGCTCGCCTGAGCCTTAAATCTCTATCTCCCCTTGAGTCTCCTTCATAGTTAAGACGCCCAGCCTTGAAATGAGTCTGTAAAAATTTGTAAGTTTAATAATTATGCTTAAATATTTTATTGATGGTTTTGCACATGTACATCTGTATGATAATTATAATCTCTTTGAATCTTTTGTAATTATCGAATTTTATTTTTATGAAATTTCATTTTTAATTCCTGTTTATATATATAATCAAGAAATTAATAGTGACGAAGAATATAATAACTTTATTAGCATATTTCTTCTTTCAAGTAGTAACTTTGAATATTTAGAAGATTTTTTAAATTTATTCTTATAATTATTCTTATCTTCTTCTCTCCTCCTCTCCTTCCGCATAAAAATGAGCGCTGATACCTAAGTTGGTATCAGAGCCAAAAACCTGAAAAATTTTGGCTAATATAGTGTTAATATTTAAAGTTCTTATATTGACCTAACTTGGAGGCTCAGCCACCATTACTGGGAAGTATAAGTTCTGAGAATATTAATTCTGTTGAATAATTGAAACATATTTGTTTTCTGCATCATTTGAATATCATCTTTTGACTTTGAAATTTCCCCAGAATAATTTTATTATCCCAACTTTGCCTAGTTCATTGTGGGTAGTGGAAAAGTTGGTAAGCCGAAGAGTGGTAGTAAGACCTAGTGAGAGGCAGTAAAACCCGAGGTGTTCCCGTTAGACTACTTGTGTGATAGGATGGAAAGGGTAATAAAAATATTCAAAGGAAAAGATAAGTTAGAAGAAGATATGAAAAATGATGAAGAGAATAATATGAATCAGTTATTACAACATTAATTAATAATCCCAGAAATAGAAAACCAGTTAAATAGGTGGACCCTTCCAAAATTGAAAATCTCTAGTATATATGAAAAAGAATGGACTTCAAAATTTACCTCTGAATATGTTATAAAAACAGTAGATAAAGAAATTGATCTTAAAACAAGTCATGAACAAATCCTGAAAAAATAAGTGCAATAATACCAAAAACCTTAAAACATAATGAAATAACAACTGGACTAAAATGGAGGTTAGAAGAAATATTAAAACCAGAACCCCCAGAACCAGTAGAAGTAGAAGAGATCGTAGAATATAAATCAGGAACTGTTGAAGTTTCTTTTGCCCCTTTAAGAAGAATAAATTCTTTAAGAATAGGAGAAAGCTCTATGGCATCTCCTAATACTTTTCATACTGCTAGAAGATCATTAGATAGATCAAGCTTAATATATCATAAAAACATGAATTTAAAAGGAATTAGACCAAACCATACGGTCCCAACCCCAGAATATACTTGGGAAGAAACAAAAACTCATAACTCTCCATCACAAACTGAACTTGCTGAAGAAGAAAATATAGATTCTACTATAAATGTTATTAATAAATTCGAAATAAATAAAAATTTATTAAAACAAGAATTTTTAGCCGAAGAAAATAAAGAAAAAAGAAAATGGTTTTTTGAAACATTTACCCAAGAAGAATTAAAAACCCTTAGAGAACAATACTATGAACATCTAGAAGAAATTCAAGAAAATATTCCATATTTCTTATGGTTTGAAGAAAACTGTTTTAAAAATTTAACTGTTAATGTTCTAAAAAATGCTACTAAAATATGGAAAACTAAATCAGGAGAAAAAATAAGTGAAATACCCCCTTTAGAAGAAGTTAAATTTCCAAATATAGAAAATAAGGAAGTAGTAGCATCACCCTTTAAAATGATAGGAAGAAGAAATCTAGATGAAAATCCCACAGTATTAGATATACAGAATATTCATAGTCAAATAAATTATACTAATCAATTAATACATCAAGTAGCTTTAAAAGTTTATGAAGAAAAACTAGAAAGTGCGGATAAAAATCCTTTAGGAATAAAACCCTTAGAAAGATCTTTAATTACTCCCACTAGATTTACAGATAAAGAATATAAAGAATTTAAATTAGGAAATAACACAGACAATTTATTGTCAGAAATAAATAAAAAATTAGAAAAATTAAATATAAAAAATATCAATATACTAGATATCCCTCAAGAAGAAATAGGTAATTTAGATATAGAAGATTTAGAAGATAATATACTGAAAATACAAAGAAAATTTACCGAAACACAAGCTACTCATAATATGCCGACCACTAGAAATTATTATCAAAGGCCAACCCTTCCAGATATACAATTCGAAGAATGGAATTTAGAAAGTCCTTCCTCCTTTAATGGTGAAGGAATCTCTGAATGGAATATAGATGGGATGACAGAACATCAAATCTTAAGAAAAACACATGAAATGTCCATGGCCGCTTCAGCATATAGAGCAAAACATAGTGAACAACAAACTGTTAAATTGTTAATAGCTGGATTTACAGGAGCACTAAAAGGATGGTGGGATAATTATCTCTCTTCTGATCAAAGAAATTATATTTTAACCGTAGTAAAATCTGAAGATGGAACTCCCTTAATGGTAGAAACCTTAATAATAACTATAATTCAAAGCTTTATGGGAGATTCAACTGTATTTGATACAAAAACGAATATTCTTCTACATAATCTAAGGTGTCCCACTTTAGGAGACTTTAGATGGTACGTAGATAACTTCATAATAATGGTTATGACTAGGGAAGATTGTAAAGAAAAATTTTGGAAAGAAAAATTTATTGCAGGATTGCCCCCAGTCTTTGCCACAAAAGTTAGAGAAAAATTAAATACCTTATATCCTGAAAATTTGTCTGAATTAACTTATGGACGAATAATAGCTGTAATAAAAAATACTGCTTTAGAAATTTGTAAAAATATGAAATTAGAAAAACAAATGAAAAGGCAGAAAGAAAGTGGAATAAAAGAGTTAGGAAACTTCTGTGCTCAATATGGGTACGAAGGGTTAGTACCACCCTCTAGGAAAATTAAAAAGAAGTTTAGAAAACCTTTTAAAAGACGAAACAATTTTGTAAAGAAAAATAATTCACCCTTTAGGAAGAAAAAATTTTCAAATAATAATAATAATAATAATAATAATAAAAATTTTACTAAAAAACCAAATTTTTCTAATAAAAATAAAGGAATAGTTTGTTTTAAATGTGGAAGATATGGTCATATGAAAAAAGATTGTAGAGTTAAAGAAAAAATAAATAACCTAAATATGACAAATGAATTAAAAGAACAAATTGAGAAAATACTTTTATATGAATCTGAAAGTGAAGAGGAAACAAGTGAGGAAGAATATTTAGAGAATATAGAAACTTCTAGTGAAGAAGAGAGTGAATGCGAATGTGAGGAAAATCCTTGTTCTTGTGCATTTAATATCAATGTAATAAATGCTGAAATCAAAATAGCTTTAGAAATGGTAGATAAAATAACCAACGAAGAAGATAAAATAGAATATTTAAATAAATTAAAAGACTTAATTTTAGAAGAAAATCGTGACGAATCTACCTCCAAACCTAAGTTGGTATCAGAGCCAAAAACCTGAAAAATTTTGGCTAATATAGTGTTAATATTTAAAGTTCTTATATTGACCTAACTTGGAGGCTCAGCCACCATTACTGGGAAGTATAAGTTCTGAGAATATTAATTCTGTTGAATAATTGAAACATATTTGTTTTCTGCATCATTTGAATATCATCTTTTGACTTTGAAATTTCCCCAGAATAATTTTATTATCCCAACTTTGCCTAGTTCATTGTGGGTAGTGGAAACGTTGGTAAGCCGAAGAGTGGTAGTAAGACCTAGTGAGAGGCAGTAAAACCCGAGGTGTTCCCGTTAGACTACTTGTGTGATAGGATGGAAAGGGTAATAAAAATATTCAAAGGAAAAGATAAGTTAGAAGAAGATATGAAAAATGATGAAGAGAATAATATGAATCAGTTATTACAACATGAATTAATAATCCCAGAAATAGAAAACCAGTTAAATAGGTGGACCCTTCCAAAATTGAAAATCTCTAGTATATATGAAAAAGAATGGACTTCAAAATTTACCTCTGAATATGTTATAAAAACAGTAGATAAAGAAATTGATCTTAAAACAAGTCATGAACAAATCCCTTTAATAACTAAAGCCTTAATAGCTGAACATATTAAAAATTATAAATATATGCATATAGGTTCTATTCAAATTGCTATTAAACCTTTGTTTAGGTTAGGCATGGATACTCCTATATTCGTAGCTTTAAGAGATAATAGGCCTACTGAACTTGAAAATCAGATATTGGCTATGTTTGAAACAAATTTGCATAATGGACCAGCATATATTAATAATTATCCAAATTATTCAATAGCACTTAAAAGTTTTCACCATACCGATAATAATTTAATATTAGATGTCAAAATACAAGAAAATAAATGGAATGAAAATTCATACCCTATAGCAATACTTTATAGAATATATTATAAAGTAATGAAAACTCAGTTGGCTCCTAAAGCCTTATTAATGAATCCGAAGAATGAAACTACCATGTTATTAGTAAATCCTGAAAAAATAAGTGCAGTAATACCAAAAACCTTAAAACATAATGAAATAACAACTGGACTAAAATGGAGGTTAGAAGAAATATTAAAACCAGAACCCCCAGAACCAGTAGAAGTAGAAGAGATCGTAGAATATAAATCAGGAACTGTTAAAGTTTCTTTTGCCCCTTTAAGAAGAATAAATTCTTTAAGAATAGGAGAAAGCTCTATGGCATCTCCTAATACTTTTCATACTGCTAGAAGATCATTAGATAGATCAAGCTTAATATATCATAAAAACATGAATTTAAAAGGAATTAGACCAAACCATACGGTCCCAACCCCAGAATATACTTGGGAAGAAACAAAAACTCATAACTCTCCATCACAAACTGAACTTGCTGAAGAAGAAAATATAGATTCTACTATAAATGTTATTAATAAATTCGAAATAAATAAAAATTTATTAAAACAAGAATTTTTAGCCGAAGAAAATAAAGAAAAAAGAAAATGGTTTTTTGAAACATTTACCCAAGAAGAATTAAAAACCCTTAGAGAACAATACTATGAACATCTAGAAGAAATTCAAGAAAATTATCAACAAAAAGAACAGATAAAAGAAATTCTTGAAAAATTAAATACTCAACCTTCTATAATCGAAAATCAACCTTCGATAAGTCAAATTAAAATTAGTCAACAAAAGTGGCATATTAAAATAAGTTTAAAAATAGGGAAAAATTTTCATAAAGATTTTATAGCTCTAGTTGACTCTGGAGCAGATTTAAATTGTTTACGAGAAGGTATGATACCTACTCAATATTATGAAAAAACTGTTCAAAAGGTAAGAGCAGCAAATTCGAATAAACTAAAAGTTAAATATAAGCTATCTAATGCTCATATTTGTAATAAAGGAAAATGTTTTAAAAATACTTTCATACTAACTCCAGATATTAATGAAGAAATGATTTTAGGAACTCCGTTCCTTACTCAAATATATCCTTTTGAAGTTTCTCAAGAAGGGATAAAATTTAAAGACCTTCTATTTGAATTCATAAAACCTGTTAAAAATAAAAATATTAACAATTTAAAAGACTTAAATGAAGAAAACTTTTTAACAAGAATAGAAGCTAAAACTAAACAAATTAATCTGTTAAAAACTGAGGTAAAATATAAACAAATAGAAGAAAAATTAAAAAATCCTAAAATCAAAAAAGAATTTGAAAATATCGAAAAAGAAATAGTAAAAGAAATTTGCTCTGAAACTCCTAATGCTTTTTGGGAACGACATTATTTCGAAGTTGAATTACCATATGAAGATGATTTTTCTGAAAAAGACATTCCTACCAAAGCCAAACCTGTACAATTAAATAAAGAAACTCTTGAATATTGTAGAAAAGAAATTCAACAATTTTTAGATAAAAAATTAATAAGACCTAGTAAATCTCCTTGGAGTTGCGCAGCATTTTATGTCCAAAATGCTTCGGAAATAGAAAGAGGAGAACCAAGAATGGTCATAAATTATAAACCTTTGAATAAAGCATTAAAATGGATAAGATATCCTTTACCTAATAAATCAGAATTAATAAATAGAATTTATAATGCAACAATATTTTCAAAATTTGATATGAAAAGTGGATATTATCAAATAAAAGTAAAAGAATCAGAAAAGTATAAAACTGCATTTGTAGTTCCTTTTGGTCAATACGAGTGGAATGTAATGCCCATGGGACTTAAAAATGCTCCATCAGAATTCCAAAATATAATGAATACTATCATAAATCCTTATTCAAAATTTGCATTAGTCTATATAGACGATGTGTTAATTTTTTCAGAATCTATTGAACAACATATGAAACATTTAAGAATATTTAAGAATTTAATCAAGAAAAATGGAATGGTAATATCTCAAAAGAAAATAAAATTGGCTCAAACAAAAATAAGATTTTTGGGTCATGATATATATCAAGGAACAATAACTCCTATTAAAAGAAGTATTGAATTTTCTAAAAAATTTCCCAATGAAATAAAAGATAAGACTCAATTACAAAGATTTTTGGGATGTGTAAATTATGTAGCAGATTTTATCCCTAATATAAGAATTCTTTGTAAACCCCTTTATAATAGGTTAAGAAAAAATCCAAAACCTTGGACCCCCGAATTAACAAGAATAGTTCAAGAAGTAAAAGCCCAAGTGAAAACCTTACCTTGTCTAGGAATACCACACCCTGAAGCCCAACTAATAGTAGAAACAGATGCTTCGGACCAAGGGTATGGAGGAATATTAAAACAAAAAATAGATAACCACCCTGAACAAATAATAAAATATCATTCGGGTATATGGAACCCAGCCCAATCCAAATATAGTACTATTAAAAAAGAAATTTTGAGCATTGTTTTATGCATGAATAAATTTCAGCATGATTTAATAAATAAAAAATTTCTTTTACGAATAGATTGTAAATCTGCAAAAGAAGTTTTAGAAAAAGATGTTAAAAACCTGGTTTCTAAACAAATTTTTGCCAGATGGCAAAGTTTAATATCTTGTTTTGATTTTGAAATTGAATTTATAAAAGGAAAGAATAATTCTATACCAGACTTTTTAACAAGAGAATTTTTGCAGGGCTCAGTTTATGTCGAACCCCATAAAGAAAATGGGCTCTCAGCCCAATCCTCCTGAAAAATCTGGGCCATCTAGCCTTTCGCTAGATGACTTCTCCCCCTCATATTTAAACTAGACTAGAAAACTCCCACATACTCTGAAGACCCCTCTTGAAAACAAATTTACTGTATTAGCCCATACACCAAAAACCCCTGAAAAGGCCACTTCCTCTACCACCAAAAATATTCCTAAAGAATTTCATATTTTAGAAAATTGTGAACATGTGGTTACTCTTGAAGATCACTGGACTGAAGAAGATCCATGGAAGATTATGCAAAGTCTAGCTCCTCCTAAATGGAGTTGGATCCCAAAAAATGAAAATTTAAAGAAAAATAAAAAGTTTTATCAATTTATTTTAATAGATACAGGTTCTGTTGAAATAACTCCTGTATCAGATACCCGAGATCCTTCTATAGTAAATTATTCAAAATTAAGAATTATCAAGGTTCTCTCTTACCTTGATTGGAAGACCCATCCCTTCACAGAAAAAACCTTTTCCAGACCTTTCGATCCTCCTTCATATTCATATTTTGATTATCAAAAGGCCTGGTCATATATTCTCCTTGAAAATAACCCAAAACATTCTTGGTACATTTCCTTTAAAAATGAATTACCTAGTTCAATTCCCAATTGGTTTGTAGATTGGTTCTTTAAAATCAGCCCAGTCCAATCTATCATACCTGAAAATGTTTTGACTATATACCGAAAATATAAAGTTCTTACCCCAAATGAATTACCCCATCTCAGATTAATAAAATTCTGTTCAGCCATGGGAATTAGTTGGCTTATGGCCCATCTTCTTGAAATTCATCAACACAAAGAAGAGACCTACCCGAAAACTATTTGTAGAAAAACAAAAGTTTTTTGGTGGAAAAAATTTGAAGTGAAATATGTTGAAGATCGTTTTCAAAAATGGAAAACAATGGGCCTTCAAACATCAGCATACAAGGTCCAGTCCAAATTGAAAATAGGAGAATCTCTAACATCTGAAAATTTAGAGAAAATTTCCTCATCCAAAGAAGAAAAGTCGCTTTTAAAGAAAAAACTGATGGAAGCCTTATCTTCCTTGGGTTCAGACTCTGAAGACGAAGAAGAAGTTGAAGATTGTTATGCCATCCAAATGGCTCAGAAGCCCGAAGAAGATGAAGAAATTGATTTTCTTAATTTATAGCAATCATCTGAAAAGATTGTTTTAATTAAGAAAAATTCTGAAGAACATCTTGAAAAACAAAATATGCAAAATAAGAAGAAATTGGATGAACAAGTGCAACGTATCTTGGAAAAATTGAAGATAAAATCAGATGAAGATCAGTACTGGAATACTATTGAAGAATAGTTTAGTGCATCTGAGTAAGAAGTCGTGGGTCCCTTTCTCCCACGTCGCCCAAGATGCTTTCTTTAGTTTGTCGTTTGTGTCGGCAGCCGAAAGTAAAGGCTTGCCAGTTGTAATTTCTTTTTCTTAGATTGCAACACGTGTATGTATAGGATGTGTTGCTTTAAGTAGTGAGGCTCTTTTCTTATCTATAAAAGAGTATTCATTCGGAGTAAGAGGACACAGCTCGCCTGAGCCTTAAATCTCTATCTCCCCTTGAGTCTCCTTCATAGTTAAGACGCCCAGCCTTGAAATGAGTCTGTAAAAATTTGTAAGTTTAATAATTATGCTTAAATATTTTATTGATGGTTTTGCACATGTACATCTGTATGATAATTATAATCTCTTTGAATCTTTTGTAATTATCGAATTTTATTTTTATGAAATTTCATTTTTAATTCCTGTTTATATATATAATCAAGAAATTAATAGTGACGAAGAATATAATAACTTTATTAGCATATTTCTTCTTTCAAGTAGTAACTTTGAATATTTAGAAGATTTTTTAAATTTATTCTTATAATTATTCTTATCTTCTTCTCTCCTCCTCTCCTTCCGCATAAAAATGAGCGTTGATACCTAAGTTGGTATCAGAGCCAAAAACCTGAAAAATTTTGGCTAATATAGTGTTAATATTTAAAGTTCTTATATTGACCTAACTTGGAGGCTCAGCCACCATTACTGGGAAGTATAAGTTCTGAGAATATTAATTCTGTTGAATAATTGAAACATATTTGTTTTCTGCATCATTTGAATATCATCTTTTGACTTTGAAATTTCCCCAGAATAATTTTATTATCCCAACTTTGCCTAGTTCATTGTGGGTAGTGGAAACGTTGGTAAGCCGAAGAGTGGTAGTAAGACCTAGTGAGAGGCAGTAAAACCCGAGGTGTTCCCGTTAGACTACTTGTGTGATAGGATGGAAAGGGTAATAAAAATATTCAAAGGAAAAGATAAGTTAGAAGAAGATATGAAAAATGATGAAGAGAATAATATGAATCAGTTATTACAACATGAATTAATAATCCCAGAAATAGAAAACCAGTTAAATAGGTGGACCCTTCCAAAATTGAAAATCTCTAGTATATATGAAAAAGAATGGACTTCAAAATTTACCTCTGAATATGTTATAAAAATAGTAGATAAAGAAATTGATCTTAAAACAAGTCATGAACAAATCCTGAAAAAATAAGTGCAATAATACCAAAAACCTTAAAACATAATGAAATAACAACTGGACTAAAATGGAGGTTAGAAGAAATATTAAAACCAGAACCCCCAGAACCAGTAGAAGTAGAAGAGATCGTAGAATATAAATCAGGAACTGTTGAAGTTTCTTTTGCCCCTTTAAGAAGAATAAATTCTTTAAGAATAGGAGAAAGCTCTATGGCATCTCCTAATACTTTTCATACTGCTAGAAGATCATTAGATAGATCAAGCTTAATATATCATAAAAACATGAATTTAAAAGGAATTAGACCAAACCATACGGTCCCAACCCCAGAATATACTTGGGAAGAAACAAAAACTCATAACTCTCCATCACAAACTGAACTTGCTGAAGAAGAAAATATAGATTCTACTATAAATGTTATTAATAAATTCGAAATAAATAAAAATTTATTAAAACAAGAATTTTTAGCCGAAGAAAATAAAGAAAAAAGAAAATGGTTTTTTGAAACATTTACCCAAGAAGAATTAAAAACCCTTAGAGAACAATACTATGAACATCTAGAAGAAATTCAAGAAAATATTCCATATTTCTTATGGTTTGAAGAAAACTGTTTTAAAAATTTAACTGTTAATGTTCTAAAAAATGCTACTAAAATATGGAAAACTAAATCAGGAGAAAAAATAAGTGAAATACCCCCTTTAGAAGAAGTTAAATTTCCAAATATAGAAAATAAGGAAGTAGTAGCATCACCCTTTAAAATGATAGGAAGAAGAAATCTAGATGAAAATCCCACATTATTAGATATACAGAATATTCATAGTCAAATAAATTATACTAATCAATTAATACATCAAGTAGCTTTAAAAGTTTATGAAGAAAAACTAGAAAGTGCGGATAAAAATCTTTTAGGAATAAAACCCTTAGAAAGATCTTTAATTACTCCCACTAGATTTACAGATAAAGAATATAAAGAATTTAAATTAGGAAATAACACAGACAATTTATTGTCAGAAATAAATAAAAAATTAGAAAAATTAAATATAAAAAATATCAATATACTAGATATCCCTCAAGAAGAAATAGGTAATTTAGATATAGAAGATTTAGAAGATAATATACTGAAAATACAAAGAAAATTTACCGAAACACAAGCTACTCATAATATGCCGACCACTAGAAATTATTATCAAAGGCCAACCCTTCCAGATATACAATTCGAAGAATGGAATTTAGAAAGTCCTTCCTCCTTTAATGGTGAAGGAATCTCTGAATGGAATATAGATGGGATGACAGAACATCAAATCTTAAGAAAAACACATGAAATGTCCATGGCCGCTTCAGCATATAGAGCAAAACATAGTGAACAACAAACTGTTAAATTGTTAATAGCTGGATTTACAGGAGCACTAAAAGGATGGTGGGATAATTATCTCTCTTCTGATCAAAGAAATTATATTTTAACCGTAGTAAAATCTGAAGATGGAACTCCCTTAATGGTAGAAACCTTAATAATAACTATAATTCAAAGCTTTAT
This sequence comes from Cajanus cajan, assembly GCF_000230855.2. Taxonomy (NCBI): domain Eukaryota; kingdom Viridiplantae; phylum Streptophyta; class Magnoliopsida; order Fabales; family Fabaceae; genus Cajanus; species Cajanus cajan. The sequence goes on from NC_138519.1 coordinate 11,122,861, forward strand.
GGGAGATTCAACTGTATTTGATACAAAAACGAATATTCTTCTACATAATCTAAGGTGTCCCACTTTAGGAGACTTTAGATGGTACGTAGATAACTTCATAATAATGGTTATGACTAGGGAAGATTGTAAAGAAAAATTTTGGAAAGAAAAATTTATTGCAGGATTGCCCCCAGTCTTTGCCACAAAAGTTAGAGAAAAATTAAATACCTTATATCCTGAAAATTTGTCTGAATTAACTTATGGACGAATAATAGCTGTAATAAAAAATACTGCTTTAGAAATTTGTAATAATATGAAATTAGAAAAACAAATGAAAAGGCAGAAAGAAAGTGGAATAAAAGAGTTAGGAAACTTCTGTGCTCAATATGGGTACGAAGGGTTAGTACCACCCTCTAGGAAAATTAAAAAGAAGTTTAGAAAACCTTTTAAAAGACGAAACAATTTTGTAAAGAAAAATAATTCACCCTTTAGGAAGAAAAAATTTTCAAATAATAATAATAATAATAATAATAATAATAATAAAAATTTTACTAAAAAACCAAATTTTTCTAATAAAAATAAAGGAATAGTTTGTTTTAAATGTGGAAGATATGGTCATATGAAAAAAGATTGTAGAGTTAAAGAAAAAATAAATAACCTAAATATGACAAATGAATTAAAAGAACAAATTGAGAAAATACTTTTATATGAATCTGAAAGTGAAGAGGAAACATGTGAGGAAGAATATTTAGAGAATATAGAAACTTCTAGTGAAGAAGAGAGTGAATGCGAATGTGAGGAAAATCCTTGTTCTTGTGCATTTAATATCAATGTAATAAATGCTGAAATCAAAATAGCTTTAGAAATGGTAGATAAAATAACCAACGAAGAAGATAAAATAGAATATTTAAATAAATTAAAAGACTTAATTTTAGAAGAAAATCGTGACGAATCTACCTCCAAACCTAAGTTTGAAGGATATGATTTTGCACAAATAGTAAAGAAAGCCTCTCTAAAAGAAATACTTGTAACTATTAATGACTTACAAAAAGAAATAAAAGATTTAAAAACTGAAATAATTAATATTAAAACTCAAATGATTGAAATAACTCAAGAAAATTATCAACAAAAAGAACAGATAAAAGAAATTCTTGAAAAATTAAATACTCAACCTTCTATAATCGAAAATCAACCTTCGATAAGTCAAATTAAAATTAGTCAACAAAAGTGGCATATTAAAATAAGTTTAAAAATAGGGAAAAATTTTCATAAAGATTTTATAGCTCTAGTTGACTCTGGAGCAGATTTAAATTGTTTACGAGAAGGTATGATACCTACTCAATATTATGAAAAAACTGTTCAAAAGGTAAGAGCAGCAAATTCGAATAAACTAAAAGTTAAATATAAGCTATCTAATGCTCATATTTGTAATAAAGGAAAATGTTTTAAAAATACTTTCATACTAACTCCAGATATTAATGAAGAAATGATTTTAGGAACTCCGTTCCTTACTCAAATATATCCTTTTGAAGTTTCTCAAAAAGGGATAAAATTTAAAGACCTTCTATTTGAATTCATAAAACCTGTTAAAAATAAAAATATTAACAATTTAAAAGACTTAAATGAAGAAAACTTTTTAACAAGAATAGAAGCTAAAACTAAACAAATTAATCTGTTAAAAACTGAGGTAAAATATAAACAAATAGAAGAAAAATTAAAAAATCCTAAAATCAAAAAAGAATTTGAAAATATCGAAAAAGAAATAGTAAAAGAAATTTGCTCTGATACCAACTTAGGTATCAGCGCTCATTTTTATGCGGAAGGAGAGGAGGAGAGAAGAAGATAAGAATAATTATAAGAATAAATTTAAAAAATCTTCTAAATATTCAAAGTTACTACTTGAAAGAAGAAATATGCTAATAAAGTTATTATATTCTTCGTCACTATTAATTTCTTGATTAGAAAAATTTGGTTTTTTAGTAAAATTTTTATTATTATTATTATTATTATTATTATTTGAAAATTTTTTCTTCCTAAAGGGTGAATTATTTTTCTTTACAAAATTGTTTCGTCTTTTAAAAGGTTTTCTAAACTTCTTTTTAATTTTCCTAGAGGGTGGTACTAACCCTTCGTACCCATATTGAGCACAGAAGTTTCCTAACTCTTTTATTCCACTTTCTTTCTGCCTTTTCATTTGTTTTTCTAATTTCATATTATTACAAATTTCTAAAGCAGTATTTTTTATTACAGCTATTATTCGTCCATAAGTTAATTCAGACAAATTTTCAGGATATAAGGTATTTAATTTTTCTCTAACTTTTGTGGCAAAGACTGGGGGCAATCCTGCAATAAATTTTTCTTTCCAAAATTTTTCTTTACAATCTTCCCTAGTCATAACCATTATTATGAAGTTATCTACGTACCATCTAAAGTCTCCTAAAGTGGGACACCTTAGATTATGTAGAAGAATATTCGTTTTTGTATCAAATACAGTTGAATCTCCCATAAAGCTTTGAATTATAGTTATTATTAAGGTTTCTACCATTAAGGGAGTTCCATCTTCAGATTTTACTACGGTTAAAATATAATTTCTTTGATCAGAAGAGAGATAATTATCCCACCATCCTTTTAGTGCTCCTGTAAATCCAGCTATTAACAATTTAACAGTTTGTTGTTCACTATGTTTTGCTCTATATGCTGAAGCGGCCATGGACATTTCATGTGTTTTTCTTAAGATTTGATGTTCTGTCATCCCATCTATATTCCATTCAGAGATTCCTTCACCATTAAAGGAGGAAGGACTTTCTAAATTCCATTCTTCGAATTGTATATCTGGAAGGGTTGGCCTTTGATAATAATTTCTAGTGGTCGGCATATTATGAGTAGCTTGTGTTTCGGTAAATTTTCTTTGTATTTTCAGTATATTATCTTCTAAATCTTCTATATCTAAATTACCTATTTCTTCTTGAGGGATATCTAGTATATTGATATTTTTTATATTTAATTTTTCTAATTTTTTATTTATTTCTGACAATAAATTGTCTGTGTTATTTCCTAATTTAAATTCTTTATATTCTTTATCTGTAAATCTAGTGGGAGTAATTAAAGATCTTTCTAAGGGTTTTATTCCTAAAGGATTTTTATCCGCACTTTCTAGTTTTTCTTCATAAACTTTTAAAGCTACTTGATGTATTAATTGATTAGTATAATTTATTTGACTATGAATATTCTGTATATCTAATACTGTGGGATTTTCATCTAGATTTCTTCTTCCTATCATTTTAAAGGGTGATGCTACTACTTCCTTATTTTCTATATTTGGAAATTTAACTTCTTCTAAAGGGGGTATTTCACTTATTTTTTCTCCTGATTTAGTTTTCCATATTTTAGTAGCATTTTTTAGAACATTAACAGTTAAATTTTTAAAACAGTTTTCTTCAAACCATAAGAAATATGGAATATTTTCTTGAATTTCTTCTAGATGTTCATAGTATTGTTCTCTAAGGGTTTTTAATTCTTCTTGGGTAAATGTTTCAAAAAACCATTTTCTTTTTTCTTTATTTTCTTCGGCTAAAAATTCTTGTTTTAATAAATTTTTATTTATTTCAAATTTATTAATAACATTTATAGTAGAATCTATATTTTCTTCTTCAGCAAGTTCAGTTTGTGATGGAGAGTTATGAGTTTTTGTTTTTTCCCAAGTATATTCTGGGGTTGGGACCGCATGGTTTGGTCTAATTCCTTTTAAATTCATGTTTTTATGATATATTAAGCTTGATCTATCTAATGATCTTCTAGCAGTATGAAAAGTATTAGGAGATGCCATAGAGCTTTCTCCTATTCTTAAAGAATTTATTCTTCTTAAAGGGGCAAAAGAAACTTCAACAGTTCCTGATTTATATTCTACGATCTCTTCTACTTCTACTGGTTCTGGGGGTTCTGGTTTTAATATTTCTTCTAACCTCCATTTTAGTCCAGTTGTTATTTCATTATGTTTTAAGGTTTTTGGTATTACTGCACTTATTTTTTCAGGATTTACTAATAACATGGTAGTTTCATTCTTCGGATTCATTAATAAGGCTTTAGGAGCCAACTGAGTTTTCATTACTTTATAATATATTCTATAAAGTATTGCTATAGGGTATGAATTTTCATTCCATTTATTTTCTTGTATTTTGACATCTAATATTAAATTATTATCGGTATGGTGAAAACTTTTAAGTGCTATTGAATAATTTGGATAATTATTAATATATGCTGGTCCATTATGCAAATTTGTTTCAAACATAGCCAATATCTGATTTTCAAGTTCAGTAGGCCTATTATCTCTTAAAGCTACGAATATAGGAGTATCCATGCCTAACCTAAACAAAGGTTTAATAGCAATTTGAATAGAACCTATATGCATATATTTATAATTTTTAATATGTTCAGCTATTAAGGCTTTAGTTATTAAAGGGATTTGTTCATGACTTGTTTTAAGATCAATTTCTTTATCTACTGTTTTTATAACATATTCAGAGGTAAATTTTGAAGTCCATTCTTTTTCATATATACTAGAGATTTTCAATTTTGGAAGGGTCCACCTATTTAACTGGTTTTCTATTTCTGGGATTATTAATTCATGTTGTAATAACTGATTCATATTATTCTCTTCATCATTTTTCATATCTTCTTCTAACTTATCTTTTCCTTTGAATATTTTTATTACCCTTTCCATCCTATCACACAAGTAGTCTAACGGGAACACCTCGGGTTTTACTGCCTCTCACTAGGTCTTACTACCACTCTTCGGCTTACCAACGTTTCCACTACCCACAATGAACTAGGCAAAGTTGGGATAATAAAATTATTCTGGGGAAATTTCAAAGTCAAAAGATGATATTCAAATGATGCAGAAAACAAATATGTTTCAATTATTCAACAGAATTAATATTCTCAGAACTTATACTTCCCAGTAATGGTGGCTGAGCCTCCAAGTTAAGTCAATATAAGAACTTTAAATATTAACACTATATTAACCAAAATTTTTCAGGTTTTTGGCTCTGATACCAACTTAGGTTTGGAGGTAGATTCGTCACGATTTTCTTCTAAAATTAAGTCTTTTAATTTATTTAAATATTCTATTTTATGGTTTTGCACATGTACATCTGTATGATAATTATAATATCTTTGAATCTTTTGTAATTATCGAATTTTATTTTTATGAAATTTCATTTTTAATTCCTGTTTATATATATAATCAAGAAATTAATAGTGACGAAGAATATAATAACTTTATTAGCATATTTCTTCTTTCAAGTAGTAACTTTGAATATTTAGAAGATTTTTTAAATTTATTCTTATAATTATTCTTATCTTCTTCTCTCCTCCTCTCCTTCCGCATAAAAATGAGCGTTGATACCTAAGTTGGTATCAGAGCCAAAAACCTGAAAAATTTTGGCTAATATAGTGTTAATATTTAAAGTTCTTATATTGACCTAACTTGGAGGCTCAGCCACCATTACTGGGAAGTATAAGTTCTGAGAATATTAATTCTGTTGAATAATTGAAACATATTTGTTTTCTGCATCATTTGAATATCATCTTTTGACTTTGAAATTTCCCCAGAATAATTTTATTATCCCAACTTTGCCTAGTTCATTGTGGGTAGTGGAAACGTTGGTAAGCCGAAGAGTGGTAGTAAGACCTAGTGAGAGGCAGTAAAACCCGAGGTGTTCCCGTTAGACTACTTGTGTGATAGGATGGAAAGGGTAATAAAAATATTCAAAGGAAAAGATAAGTTAGAAGAAGATATGAAAAATGATGAAGAGAATAATATGAATCAGTTATTACAACATGAATTAATAATCCCAGAAATAGAAAACCAGTTAAATAGGTGGACCCTTCCAAAATTGAAAATCTCTAGTATATATGAAAAAGAATGGACTTCAAAATTTACCTCTGAATATGTTATAAAAACAGTAGATAAAGAAATTGATCTTAAAACAAGTCATGAACAAATCCCTTTAATAACTAAAGCCTTAATAGCTGAACATATTAAAAATTATAAATATATGCATATAGGTTCTATTCAAATTGCTATTAAACCTTTGTTTAGGTTAGGCATGGATACTCCTATATTCGTAGCTTTAAGAGATAATAGGCCTACTGAACTTGAAAATCAGATATTGGCTATGTTTGAAACAAATTTGCATAATGGACCAGCATATATTAATAATTATCCAAATTATTCAATAGCACTTAAAAGTTTTCACCATACCGATAATAATTTAATATTAGATGTCAAAATACAAGAAAATAAATGGAATGAAAATTCATACCCTATAGCAATACTTTATAGAATATATTATAAAGTAATGAAAACTCAGTTGGCTCCTAAAGCCTTATTAATGAATCCGAAGAATGAAACTACCATGTTATTAGTAAATCCTGAAAGAATAAGTGCAGTAATACCAAAAACCTTAAAACATAATGAAATAACAACTGGACTAAAATGGAGGTTAGAAGAAATATTAAAACCAGAACCCCCAGAACCAGTAGAAGTAGAAGAGATCGTAGAATATAAATCAGGAACTGTTGAAATTTCTTTTGCCCCTTTAAGAAGAATAAATTCTTTAAGAATAGGAGAAAGCTCTATGGCATCTCCTAATACTTTTCATACTGCTAGAAGATCATTAGATAGATCAAGCTTAATATATCATAAAAACATGAATTTAAAAGGAATTAGACCAAACCATACGGTCCCAACCCCAGAATATACTTGGGAAGAAACAAAAACTCATAACTCTCCATCACAAACTGAACTTGTTGAAGAAGAAAATATAGATTCTACTATAAATGTTATTAATAAATTCGAAATAAATAAAAATTTATTAAAACAAGAATTTTTAGCCGAAGAAAATAAAGAAAAAAGAAAATGGTTTTTTGAAACATTTACCCAAGAAGAATTAAAAACCCTTAGAGAACAATACTATGAACATCTAGAAGAAATTCAAGAAAATATTCCATATTTCTTATGGTTTGAAGAAAACTGTTTTAAAAATTTAACTGTTAATGTTCTAAAAAATGCTACTAAAATATGGAAAACTAAATCAGGAGAAAAAATAAGTGAAATACCCCCTTTAAAAGAAGTATTGAATTTTCTAAAAAATTTCCCAATGAAATAAAAGATAAGACTCAATTACAAAGATTTTTGGGATGTGTAAATTATGTAGCAGATTTTATCCCTAATATAAGAATTCTTTGTAAACCCCTTTATAATAGGTTAAGAAAAAATCCAAAACCTTGGACCCCCGAATTAACAAGAATAGTTCAAGAAGTAAAAGCCCAAGTGAAAACCTTACCTTGTCTAGGAATACCACACCCTGAAGCCCAACTAATAGTAGAAACAGATGCTTCGGACCAAGGGTATGGAGGAATATTAAAACAAAAAATAGATAACCACCCTGAACAAATAATAAAATATCATTCGGGTATATGGAACCCAGCCCAATCCAAATATAGTACTATTAAAAAAGAAATTTTGAGCATTGTTTTATGCATGAATAAATTTCAGCATGATTTAATAAATAAAAAATTTCTTTTACGAATAGATTGTAAATCTGCAAAAGAAGTTTTAGAAAAAGATGTTAAAAACCTGGTTTCTAAACAAATTTTTGCCAGATGGCAAAGTTTAATATCTTGTTTTGATTTTGAAATTGAATTTATAAAAGGAAAGAATAATTCTATACCAGACTTTTTAACAAGAGAATTTTTGCAGGGCTCAGTTTATGTCGAACCCCATAAAGAAAATAGGCTCTCAGCCCAATCCTCCTGAAAAATCTGGGCCATCTAGCCTTTCGCTAGATGACTTCTCCCCCTCATATTTAAACCAGACTAGAAAACTCCCACATACTCTGAAGACCCCTCTTGAAAACAAATTTACTGTATTAGCCCATACACCAAAAACCCCTGAAAAGGCCACTTCCTCTACCACCAAAAATATTCCTAAAGAATTTCATATTTTAGAAAATTGTGAACATGTGGTTACTCTTGAAGATCACTGGACTGAAGAAGATCCATGGAAGATTATGCAAAGTCTAGCTCCTCCTAAATGGAGTTGGATCCCAAAAAATGAAAATTTAAAGAAAAATAAAAAGTTTTATCAATTTATTTTAATAGATACAGGTTCTGTTGAAATAACTCCTGTATCAGATACCCGAGATCCTTCTATAGTAAATTATTCAAAATTAAGAATTATCAAGGTTCTCTCTTACCTTGATTGGAAGACCCATCCCTTCACAGAAAAAACCTTTTCCAGACCTTTCGATCCTCCTTCATATTCATATTTTGATTATCAAAAGGCCTGGTCATATATTCTCCTTGAAAATAACCCAAAACATTCTTGGTACATTTCCTTTAAAAATGAATTACCTAGTTCAATTCCCAATTGGTTTGTAGATTGGTTCTTTAAAATCAGCTCAGTCCAATCTATCATACCTGAAAATGTTTTGACTATATACCGAAAATATAAAGTTCTTACCCCAAATGAATTACCCCATCTCAGATTAATAAAATTCTGTTCAGCCATGGGAATTAGTTGGCTTATGGCCCATCTTCTTGAAATTCATCAACACAAAGAAGAGACCTACCCGAAAACTATTTGTAGAAAAACAAAAGTTTTTTGGTGGAAAAAATTTGAAGTGAAATATGTTGAAGATCGTTTTCAAAAATGGAAAACAATGGGCCTTCAAACATCAGCATACAAGGTCCAGTCCAAATTGAAAATAGGAGAATCTCTAACATCTGAAAATTTAGAGAAAATTTCCTCATCCAAAGAAGAAAAGTCGCTTTTAAAGAAAAAACTGATGGAAGCCTTATCTTCCTTGGGTTCAGACTCTGAAGACGAAGAAGAAGTTGAAGATTGTTATGCCATCCAAATGGCTCAGAAGCCCGAAGAAGATGAAGAAATTGATTTTCTTAATTTATAGCAATCATCTGAAAAGATTGTTTTAATTAAGAAAAATTCTGAAGAACATCTTGAAAAACAAAATATGCAAAATAAGAAGAAATTGGATGAACAAGTGCAACGTATCTTGGAAAAATTGAAGATAAAATCAGATGAAGATCAGTACTGGAATACTATTGAAGAATAGTTTAGTGCATCTGAGTAAGAAGTCGTGGGTCCCTTTCTCCCACGTCGCCCAAAAGATGCTTTCTTTAGTTTGTCGTTTGTGTCGGCAGCCGAAAGTAAAGGCTTGCCAGTTGTAATTTCTTTTTCTTAGATTGCAACACGTGTATGTATAGGATGTGTTGCTTTAAGTAGTGAGGCTCTTTTCTTATCTATAAAAGAGTATTCATTCGGAGTAAGAGGACACAGCTCGCCTGAGCCTTAAATCTCTATCTCCCCTTGAGTCTCCTTCATAGTTAAGACGCCCAGCCTTGAAATGAGTCTGTAAAAATTTGTAAGTTTAATAATTATGCTTAAATATTTTATTGATGGTTTTGCACATGTACATCTGTATGATAATTATAATCTCTTTGAATCTTTTGTAATTATCGAATTTTATTTTTATGAAATTTCATTTTTAATTCCTGTTTATATATATAATCAAGAAATTAATAGTGACGAAGAATATAATAACTTTATTAGCATATTTCTTCTTTCAAGTAGTAACTTTGAATATTTAGAAGATTTTTTAAATTTATTCTTATAATTATTCTTATCTTCTTCTCTCCTCCTCTCCTTCCGCATAAAAATGAGCGTTGATACCTAAGTTTTTTCTTAAGATTTGATGTTCTGTCATCCCATCTATATTCCATTCAGAGATTCCTTCACCATTAAAGGAGGAAGGACTTTCTAAATTCCACTCGTATTGACCAAAAGGAACTACAAATGCAGTTTTATACTTTTCTGATTCTTTTACTTTTATTTGATAATATCCACTTTTCATATCAAATTTTGAAAATATTGTTGCATTATAAATTTTATTTATTAATTCTGATTTATTAGGTAAAGGATATCTTATCCATTTTAATGCTTTATTCAAAGGTTTATAATTTATGACCATTCTTGGTTCTCCTCTTTCTATTTCCGAAGCATTTTGGACATAAAATGCTGCGCAACTCCAAGGAGATTTACTAGGTCTTATTAATTTAAAGTTCTTAGATAAAAAATTAATAAGACCTAGTAAATCTCCTTGGAGTTGCGCAGCATTTTATGTCCAAAATGCTTCGGAAATAGAAAGAGGAGAACCAAGAATGGTCATAAATTATAAACCTTTGAATAAAGCATTAAAATGGATAAGATATCCTTTACCTAATAAATCAGAATTAATAAAATAGAATATTTAAATAAATTAAAAGACTTAATTTTAGAAGAAAATCGTGACGAATCTACCTCCAAACCTAAGTTTGAAGGATATGATTTTGCACAAATAGTAAAGAAAGCCTCTCTAAAAGAAATACCTGTAACTATTAATGACTTACAAAAAGAAATAAAAGATTTAAAAACTGAAATAATTAATATTAAAACTCAAATGATTGAAATAACTCAAGAAAATTATCAACAAAAAGAACAGATAAAAGAAATTCTTGAAAAATTAAATACTCAACCTTCTATAATCGAAAATCAACCTTCGATAAGTCAAATTAAAATTAGTCAACAAAAGTGGCATATTAAAATAAGTTTAAAAATAGGGAAAAATTTTCATAAAGATTTTATAGCTCTAGTTGACTCTGGAGCAGATTTAAATTGTTTACGAGAAGGTATGATACCTACTCAATATTATGAAAAAACTGTTCAAAAGGTAAGAGCAGCAAATTCGAATAAACTAAAAGTTAAATATAAGCTATCTAATGCTCATATTTGTAATAAAGGAAAATGTTTTAAAAATACTTTCATACTAACTCCAGATATTAATGAAGAAATGATTTTAGGAACTCCGTTCCTTACTCAAATATATCCTTTTGAAGTTTCTCAAGAAGGGATAAAATTTAAAGACCTTCTATTTGAATTCATAAAAGAATGACCAAGAATATACCAAGAATATATTCAACTCTCCCCCCCCTCCTCTCTCTCTTCTCACTCTCCCCCTTTCCCTCTCTCTCTTTCTCGCTCTCACTCCTTTTTCTTCTATCACCTTATCAATTTTAACAATATTATTAAAGTCTATTTTACTTTTATATTTTAATAATATTCAACAATATTTTATTTATTTAAATAAAATAAAATAATATATTTTTATTCTTCTTAATTATAATATAATTTTTTCCTTTTTGTCTTTTTTTTGAATTCTATATTTAAATAATTTTAATAATTTTTTAACTTTTAAAAATAATTTAATGTCATATTTAAAATAAGATTTAAGTAAATAAATATATCTAATAAATTTATTTTAATAAATAATATTTTTATAAAAAAAAATTATATACTTAAAAATATACTATTATAATTAAATATAAAAATCCTTAATTTTTAAAAATTTTGTATAAGTATTTTTAATAATTCTACAAACAACCAAACAAATTTTAACTATTTTCAAAAATCATGTTTCTTAAAATTTATAATTCCTAAAAATTACGATTTGTATAAAAATATTTCTCCCCTATCAAACATTTAGTAAAGTATATATTCATCTTTTAAATATTTCACCCTCAATAAAGTCCTTTGTATTGAAGTATTGAGAAATGTTGAGTATTAATTTGATGAAAAAAATGTGAGAAAGAAGGAAGTGTGAAGTTACCTGAAATTTAGGACTACAATCCCAGAGATGCCAGTAGCCTGATGAAGTGCCTCCCTCCAACGCATCACCTTCTCTTTTCCCCATACAGTCGAATTGAACAGGTTCTCACCTTCATTTTCTCCCAACCGCATAAGCTTTTTCTTCAATTGCAAAACCCTCTCCTCATCTTCTTTTAAACTCCTCTTCTCAAGTTCTTCAAATGCTTTTCCAAAATCGCCTTTTTGATGGCGCACTTCAGAGGGATCAACACCATAGAACACTGGGAGAACTATGTTCCCTATGGTCCAGTGACACTCCATTATTTTCTCCAGCTCATCCATACACCATCCAGACCCTGCATAGTTTCTTGAGAACACAACAACACAAATTTCAGACTGCTCAATTGCTCGCAGCAATGAGTCTGAAATGTGATGTCCCCTTGTAAGTGACTCATCATCCTTGAAAACATTGATTCCAGCATTCTGAAGAGAGGCATAGAGATGTGAAACGAAAGAACCACGTGTGTCCTTCCCTCTGAAGCTCAAGAACACTTCATGGATTCTCCTTTCCTTGATGCTCTCTTCATTGGTTAACATCGGAAATATGTCTTCCACATCTGATGTTTCATCATCCTGTTGCAAAGGGTTAGGAGAAGATTATCTAGTTGGCAAGGTGTTAGGTAAAAGGGAAAGACGTAGCTGTACCAGAAGCGCTTCATCTAGCTCTAGCAGTTCCGATAGCCGTATATCCTCATCAACTCTGTTGCCATAACTGAACTCATGTAATGGGCTGTTTCTTGAGTCATCCATTTTTGCTATAGAGACAACACAAGACAAACACTCAAATTCTCACTTTGTTAGTTGAGAACGTTAAACAGAAACATCAATCGCACAAATCCACCTCAAATAAAACCCCAGAGAAAGCAGAGAACTTACCCTTTTCGGAACTTCACACAGCAAAACAGGAACCTCTCCCCAGATCGAATGAAAACGGACCACCAAAAGGGATTGAAAAAAGAGAGGTATAGAGATCTGAAGTGAAACTCAATAACACCTCAATGATTCTGCAAGTTAGACATCGAATATGGAAGTGATATATGAAAGTAATTTGTTGCCTCCGAAAGCTGAAGAAGAAACGGAACACGAAAAATATAGCGTCAAACCAAATCTCTGCTCTTCGGTTTAAAGGCAAAACCATTCTAAGCTTTGATCTAAAATTTCGACCAGATAAGCTCAAGGTCAAACTAAGTGATAGGAGCATTGCCCATCAATTTTCCTTTCCTCAAGAATATAATATTTTCACGAGTTTTATCTTTTCACATTCACGGTACATTTTTTAATATTTTTTTTATAAAAATATAAATTTAACTGACGTAATAATTCAACTTAATATTCTTATTAATTGAATTAATTATATAAAATTTATACAATTTTAAAATTATTTAAGTCATCACGTCATTTATATTAACGTATAATATATATAAATATTTATTTTAAATAACATTCTAGAAAATTTTAAAGTATGTAAAATTCTATATACATAATTATAAGCGTAATACATTGGGTATGGAAATAAATAATTTTAAAAAAAGAACTTATTTTGTGCGAGTTCATGGTCTCTGATATTTATGGTCTCTAATAAATATCAGTCATTATTTTTGATAATAAATATATTTCATACCAATAATATGATTAAAAAAAGTAATATTACATAATTTAGCTATTAGATCACATAAATTTGTAGTTTACACAAATTGTTAAAGTATAAGTTTTAGGTTAAATTATACTTTTGGTTTCTTTATTTTTATTAATTCGTAATTTTGATCCTATTATTTTAAAATAGAAATATTTAATCTTTTTATTTTTAAAATAATGAATTTTAGTTATCTTGTCAAACTGACATTTATTAGTTATTAAATTTTAATATTTATTTTGTATTTGTGACACTCTCCATCCCGCATCATATATTTTTAACATAAATAAAACATAATTCTCTTTTAAATAAAAGAATTCAAAGATATTGCAATCTAAATAAGATGTTCTCTCCCAAATCTTGAGTAGAGAGTTCACATTACAGAAATCCTTTCATAGAACATAAAATCGCTTAAACATAGATGCTTAGTTAGAATTAAATAACATAGTGAATTCCATCAAAATGCAATAAACGAAATTTCCCTAATGCTAAACTCCGGTGTCACATGGCCTAATCAGAGCTTCTTGACTAGACTCCTCCATCAAAACCTTCAGCATCCTACTAAGGCTCACCTGCACATCACAATAAAACAAGAAACACAAACAGCAAAGGGACTCAGAAACATCTCACTCAAGCTCGGGTGAAAAAATACATGTCAAATAGCACACACCCAACAATCATAACACAAGGTAAGAGTATAATCCATACATAGCCAATTATCACACACACAATCACTCATCATGCAATGATGTCATGAACTCGACTCGTAAATGCATGTATGTGGCGCCATTTGAAATTTGTACAGATATCATCACTGGTATGCTAATACAGTAGTACTTGGGGCATGTTTAATCATATCATTGGTGGCCCACAGCTCACCTAGGAATTCACATGGATACAATGGTATGTGGCCTTAGCGACACACCTAGAATAATTTAATAGACTAACATGTTGTCTCAGTACACACCTAGAGCCAGATCTGCACATGATGCATGTCACACATTCACTATTTTATTGACTCAACATTGCACTTATCACATCTCATCATATCTCATGTCACATTGTCTCATAATATCATGTCACAGGTCACACGTTCACTTTTCACATTTTCACATCATATTTACATAGTCCCATATAAGAAACTTCTCATAAACCCAACTTCATGATTTCACACATATTTTTTACAACCAACCAGTTAATATAATATTTCAAAGGGTCAAAACACTCCAAATGTTACACCCAAAACACGAATTCATCATCAATTTTACATATAATGCCACAAAATTCATCAAAGAACATATCCCTAATTTCACTTCATAGGGTTTCCCACAGAAACCCACAAAGCACTCTAATTCAAATCAAAACTTGTCTATTTTCAAAATTAATCGCATATTCACATCCAACAACCATAAAGGAACACAATAGAAAACTCAAACACAAAAACAAAAAAAATTAAAAAGTGTCTATTTCTAAGAGCATGCATCAAGCAAGGGATTGGGGGTCAATCCCGCTACCAAACATGTCCATTATTGAAATTGAAAACAAATCCACACTCAAAATCACACAAGGAACGCAACAGAATAATCAGAAAGCAAAATAAAAAACTTTCATAAAGTGTTTGTTCTGATAGACATATGATTGGGGGCCAATTCTGCTACCCAACACATATTCCTACATCCCGAGTGAGATTTTTCACTCTCCCTTACTTGGATGAGCAAAAGATGAAGCACGTGTCATATCTGGTTGACCTCCTTCTCCTAACTCTCCTTGGTCTTTAGAAGCGTAAGAGAGAATGAGGGTCAAAAGTGAATACGTCCAAATGATGTGTAACTTTTGATAACTTCCTTAATCCCTTTATCTCAATTAATAAAATAAATAATAATAATAATTAATCATTTATCAACACGTCCTTCTTTCTCTTTCTCATAAAATAATTAATATAATACATATAGAATTAAACATATTCCTTTCTTTAATCAAATAACATGAACATAATAATAAAATACACTTTATAAAATAACTCCTACTTCACTAATTAAAATAATAATTAAAAATTAAGCTTTATAATAAAATAGAGATCATATAGATAATTAAATAATATCAAAATCCTTTAATAAACACATTTAAAATATTAAAATAATTATATAATATAACATTAATATAATTTTATGAAAATTGAGATGTTACAATACTTTAATGTAATATTTAGTAATATGACATTTTGAGATTAAAAAAACTAAAAAAACCATGCAACTAAGATTTATTAATAGAATAAATACTAATCACTTGTTAAAATATATACATAAATAATTTGTTTTGTATATTAGTTTTTATTTTTTTTTTAATTTTTTTTACATGTCACTTCACTAAATATCAGGTAACTTAAGTGATAAAAAGTTATTAAACAACATCAAAATTTATTATCAAGGAACATTAAATTAACAATAGGACCTATAACAGCCCGATTTTCACAGATTGTACGAAGGCCCAAAGCCTAATAAGGGTGATTTAGTAGCCTAGAACGGGTCGTTCCCAAACTGGAACGGGCCGTTCCAAACTACTAAAATTGCCTACAAATCTTAGTTGAGAACGGGGCGTTCCAAATTACCAAAAAGGCTTGTAACCCTAGTTGGAAATGGGTTGTTCTAGTTTAAGAACGGGTCGTTCCAAACATGGCTGTTATGGGTTAAAATGTAACCCTAGAACGGGTCATTCTGGTTTTAGAACAGGCCGTTCTGGATGTGAAATTTTACACATGACGAAGATTCTAGAACAGGCCATTCCGGATTTGAAACGGGTCGTTCCGACCACTCCTGATACCTATAAATAAAGCGCTCTAGCACTCCCAAAAAACACACTTTTCAGTTCTGACTTCTTTTCCTTCTACATTCTCTGAAGACCAAGGGAAACCTAGAGGAGGAGACCAACTAGATCCTGCTTTAATTTCAGCTACTGCTTATCGAGGTACGGGAAAAAAGGGAGATTTATGTGTAGAGTTACATGAGGGAATGGGTGGAGAAGAGTTCCTGTGAAATTTTTAATAATTTTATAATTGTCTCTGTTTGGAGAATTATTGGTATTATGAGATTCTGTATGTGTTTAAGATTAGGAATATGCCAATAATTTGTAAAAATGATGGTCTGGGAAAGAGAACAAAATCATAGAAAAGTGCAATGACTTAAGTTTTGGAAAAATTGGGGGTTTTACTATTTGAGATAAGATTCTACTAAATTGATGATTCAATTAGGTTTTATATTAATGTTATTGTTATATTATATGGTAAAAATTGATGATCTAGATGAGGATTCATGGTGAATTGCTCGAGGAGTATGTGAACCACTATTTTGTGTGGATTTTGTGTATGTGTTGTGGAATTGAGTTATGGAATGTGAATGTGATTGTGGTTCCTCAAACTTATGATCAGGGGTGGCACGACTTTGGGTAAGTGATGCTATAGAGATGGCGTTACCTTGGCATAGTGTGGGATGTGTGAGGCAATTAATACGTATCACTTATGTCAGGGATGGCACGACCTTGGGCAACAAATGCTACATGGGTAACGTGACCTTGGATAACATATCAGGGGTGAGCATGACCTTGGGCTGCTACAAGGGTGGAGTGACCTTTGGCATAGTGTTAATTGCAAGATTTGTGATGGATTGGTGTGATTATGAAATTGTGAAGTGAAGTTGATGCAAGATTGATAGAATTATGATATGTAGAAATGATTGTAAATATTTCATTATGTACTGAGTTATGATGAGATTACATTGTAGTGTGTTTGTGTGTGCTTTACATATAGATGTTTTCTTTTCTCACCGTACAATTTGTGGATGTTTTAGGTGAGGAAGATTCGGCTTTGAGTGGTATTTGGAATGCCAACAGTTGAGTTTTGGGTGTACTCTGAAATTGTGACATCGGGGGAGAAGATTTCTAGGACATGGATTTTTATATGTATAGTTGGAGTTGTACTTATTATTTTTAAAAATAATTTGTAAACTCTTATGTTTATTTTCCAATTTTATTTTTTAATTATTTTGGATATTGAAGAACAGTTATGGAGATTTTTTGTGAACCCTTTTTACCAACATTGAAAATTTTATTTGTTAGTTTTATTTACCTTATTACTATATATGTGTTGGGGTAGTAAGGGTGTCACAAGACCAAAATTTCATATTTTTAACAATAAAAGGATTAAATATCTTTATTTAAAAATAGAAAGGTCAAAAGTGTAATTTAACTATAATTTTAATTTCTTTGATACATGGAGTCAACCAATACTAACCCTATTTTAATAGTTAATCAAATTTTATAAATTAAACGTAAACGACTATCTTGCACAATAGTATTTTTAGGATTATTCTTTGACGAGAGCATTTTGAGAATTTTTTTTAACTATTCAATTTTTTTATTTATGATATTTTCTTAAAAAAAAATTTAATTTTAAAATAAATTATCAATAATGAAAAATAATATAATTATTTATGTTAAATATAAAATATAATTTATATATTAAAATATAATATATTTATTTAGTTTTACAACTTATATTGGACCAATTTGTGCTATAGTTGGACCTCAAACATCAAGGTATCAAATTTGACTCTTGGATTTGATAAAAAAAAAATAGAGACAGAAAGAGATAGCCTTAATGTAGGCAAGTTTTGGTAGAAACTAGTTTTTGGTAGAAACTAGTTTTTGGTGAGTACATGCTTCTGTAAATAACATAGTACACAAAAAAAATATTTATGTATAAATAATTTATTATAAATTTTAATCATAAAATAAATATTTAGTTTGTTAAATATAAAGATAAATTACTAATTATTATGATAAAGTTAAGCTAAAAAGAAGACAATAGGGTGCATTTAAATAATAAAAAAATATATCTTATTTTCTTTGAAGAATATAATCTTCAACATCAAAAATAAAACTTAAAACTTTAGATATGTACTTTATTAAAAAAAAATAGACTTAACTAAACATTTTCAAAGTTATTTATTGAACATCAAAAATAAATTTATGTTATACAAACAAATAACCGAAATATAAGCTTCAAAATCATTGATTGTTTAACTTAACATGATTATATTAGAAAAAAATTTAAGGTATTTATTTAACTAATATTTTAACTTGTGTAATACATAAATTAAATGTTTATTATATATCAAAATTTATATCAATTAATATTTTAGTATGTTTAATATAAAAGAATATTTATTATATATAATTAAAATTTATAGTAAATTACATATAAAAATAAATATTATATTTGAATATATAAATTATACTTAAATTTTTATAAATAAATATTTTTAAAAATTCTTCCCAAAGACTCTTGATCTTGGCAAAATACTAGCTGACAAACATTGAACCTTGATTGCAAGAAAAGATTACTTTTATCAATTGGAAAACCCGAGGCTCATTTTGTTGCCTATATCAGGAGTTTAAATCTTCCAACAAGATTGCGGCTATGGAGGAGTAAATGACACTCGTAGTAATGTCTTTGTTGACTGAATTGAGAAGCCAAGATCTTACTATGCTATCATTTCTTTTCCACAAAGAAAGTTTAGTTGGATTAGTTGGCTTCGAGATTGAACCATCAACAAATCCCATCTTGTTCTTGGATTCAAGTGCGATAACAACACGTCTCCAAGAATCGAAGTTGTCACTATTCAAAGGTATGGACACGAGGCTTTGACTTGGATGATCAACATGGTGAATGAAAAAAGGATCATGTTGATCAATCTAAATTGGAGAAGCATCAGCCATGGTGATCGCAAGAAAAAAAATTGGAATCAAAGTATTCAAAAGGGGATCAAAAATCTTCTGATACCATATCAAAGCTCATTCAATGGTGAAGGAGAAGAGCAAAGAACAAGGAGAAAGAAAGAAATATGCTGAATGAAATATTATTCATTGATGACAAAAGAAGAAATACAAAGCTATATATATATATATATATATATATATATATATTATATTTATTTATATGTATATAACCCTAGGATAAAACAGAATGGGAAACCAATTAACTTACACAGGCTACCTGCTAAACTAGTTTAAACTAACAGCTAAAAAATAAGAACTAATTAACAACTTAAATAAAATAACAATTAATCAAAGGACAATGGAATATTGTAATACTTATGTAGGATAATCTACATCGGTTCTAGAAGGTAATCTACATCGGTTATAAAACCGATGTAGAATAGAACGACGTAGAAAAAAAACAAATTTACATCGGTTATAAGTAAAACCGATGTAAATTTTACCACTATTCTACATCGGTTATACCAACAACCGATGTAGAATATGTGTGAAAGTCACACAACTTGGCGCTGGTTCCAGAAGATGGAATAGGTGTGGAAGTCCTTGGTGGGGTCGAACCAGAGGTTGAGTCTCTGTTCCCTGTTACCTACTCCATTCACGTACACGTTCGTTTGGACCGAGTAAGGTTCACCAGTGGTGTTGCCCAGGAAAAATCAAACTCGTTGAGACTTGGGCCGTTTGATAACATCTGCATCACACAAATTGAAAATGAACTTCAACGTCTTAGTCATTTAATATACCATCAATTATTGGACTAGGGTCACCATCCCTTGTCAAGGTCATAAATATAGGTCAATACAAAGTGGAATAAATTGCACAGGATTGTTAGGTTGATCAATGTCAAAATGAAGGGATCTCATTGTAGTTTAAAATATGAATCTTAAATAATTCTAAATCCTCTCTTTATAATGCTTCTTATTTTTAAATATGTCCACTGTTAGATTTAATATTTATTTAAAAGATATTATGAGAATTTGCAAGAGGATAGAATGATAGTAAGGTATAAAGCTATAGTTAAAAAATAGGTTCGTGGCTTAAAATATGGAGACAGATATACAGAGACAATAAATGCAAGAATCAATTGGATGTGCAAATTCACGGGTTGAAATGAAGTAGGTAGTTGTCACTAATGCCTCTGGTATAAGTCAATTCAAAGAGTTGTCTGCACTTGAAAATAATTTCTACTTAAAAAAAAAAAAGATTAATTTTTCACTTACATAGAAAGCAGTAACAGTTCCAGCAGAGTCACCCTCCACAAGCTTGAGCTGGATGGTCACTTTCCCAAACATATACTTGCTCTTGGATCCAAATCCAGCACCTGCAATGTCCCAAAAAAAGCCACATTTTTTTAACATAAATTAACAAAAATAACATTTTGCAATGATATTAAATGAGCTATTTAGAATCAGATCTAACAAAAAACAGTCTAAAATTAGACATGATGGCATTCAGTTTTGAGAGATCTCAAACAATAACCTTACTGAAAAGGGTTTCAAAGGTAAGAACATTATACAAATCAGTAAATGGCAAATTACCAAGGGGATGAATTTTATGCAAGTGAGAAGTGAAGTGAAGTAAAGCGAGTAATTTAAATCCAAGATTTCTATTGTTCATTAGATTTCTTATTCTTGATACAGTGGACAATTTTCCCCTATTAAGTATTAACACAATTATCATGTTGCCAACTTTATTTTCTTCCATAAAATAATGTGTATCAAATCAAGCACAGTTGGATGATCAAACAAAAGCAAACTTCATTTTTAAATTATGTCCAGAAACAAAAAAATGCCATCCATTTAAGAAAATTAACCAATCTATAGCAACTGAAACAGCAAAGTTGAAACAATTGTGATATTTACCTTCTCAGGTCGTGTCTCCACCTTGAATCGAATTAGACCTAGACAGAGGAGAAGAACTACAGCCAAAGATGAAAGCAACACCATAATTGGATGTCTAGCTACATATGATCCATATTTCCTGATCATGTTTCAAACATGAGTTCAGATGACATTCTATCTGGGATGAGATATATGTTGACAGCATAGGCAGTAACCTGTAAAAATTTGTCATATATCCTTGCACAGCAGAGAGCCGGACACCATTTCTGTTTTGTGGAACATCTTGCATCATCTTATAATCAACATCAGTCAAAACAAAGTCAGAATATAGAACAAGCATACATGAGGAAGGAAAGGAAACAAAACTTATATTTTTAAGAGAAAAAAAAATTAAGGAAAAACAGTTCTCACAAACATGTTTACAATGAAGAAATTGCGTACATACATGAATCTGCATCGGGAGGTTTTCATCCTTCTCCCTATTATGAGAATACAGGGCACCATCATTAATCACATTAGACACTGATTTTATTCTGTATGTTGGTTTTCTTTCCCTTACTCGATGATACAATCCCCAACCCAAGAAAACACAAATAAGTATAATGTATAAGACTGTTAAAATCAAGTCAACACACTTCACCTACAATTCCAAAAGGTAAAAACCATGTTAGTTAATAATACAGAGTAGGCTCCTCAAACCACATTTTATTCATCATGAATGGAAAAAAATACACCCGGTAAATATCATCATGAATGGAAAAGAATACAAACCAAGAACTCTAATGCATCCATGATCCATCTACTTCTCACTCTTAATATATGCATGCCAGTATACACAGGGCAACGAGAGATTAATTAAGGAGAGGCCTTGTGCATATATTCAGTAATATCTTTGAGCACCAGCCCCAATAAATTGTAGAGCCCGAGAATTCATAGTGCCAAATTTTACCTCCTTGCAGGATTCGTATAACCCTTTACCAAAAGCATCAGTCACAAAATAGTCAATCCCACCCACTGTCAAATTACCACCAAACTGTAAATTGTAATAATTAGACCCTATTAGTTATTATCGCATTGTAAAGGCAATGTAGTAAATTGTGATTTGCATCCAAAATATTGATGACAAATTGTCAATAATATGAAAGAAAAAGAACACCAAATAGGCTATTTTTTGAATTTACTAGTATTGTTGAACCAAAGCAGAAGAGAATCATCTCAAAGGATGCCTATTATTTGGTTTATTTTATTTTGATAAAACAATAATTGTTATCATAAAAAAAAAAAGACTAAAAGCACAGAAAAAACAATCTTGAGAAGGAGCAGGGGAATAAAACAATATTTAAGATTAAATTCTTGTGGTTTAAAAGAATGATAAATAACAAAACTGCTCGTAGAAAAGTACAACATTATAGGAATGTGTTGGATCTTACATTGTCAACTGAAGTCACATTGATAAATAAACTCTGGTTCGGAGAACATGTAAGCTCACAGAACAGATTGAAAAAGTTTCTTAAGCATGCTGGACAACCTACAAGAAAAGGAATTGCCTGCCATAATGTACAGTGTGTTAAAGGCATGTTAACAGAATTTCAAAATTAACTAGAAAGATGTAGACACGGCAAATCATGACTAGTCAGTATATTTATAGTAGTATCCATAATTACATAAAATCTTTGAAACCAAAGAGAGAGAGGCTGTGAGATCAACTCAAATCTTCAGCATGGTCAATATGGATATATAATTAAAATAAAAATGATAAAAGATTCACCTGTTGGACTTGCGTCCTTAATGTGTCAAACTGAGCTTCTGTACAACAAACATTCCCAGTAATTGTTGGACACAAACTTTGGATCTTTGATGAAAGCAAAGCATCTGGTTGGGGAAAGATAAGAGAGAATGTTCACTAGATCATGACAACCTTTAGAGCTTTAAAATTTTAATTGTTTAAACTAGAAGATGTGATACACCTTATAACAAATCAAAGTTCAACGTCACAAATCATATCCTAGAATAAAACTCTATATGCAAAAAAAGAGTTTCAGAAAATGAATCTTTTAGAAAGGAAAAGATATAGAGGCAAATTGACACTAAAATAATGATAAACTGATAAATACCTTAACGGCCGGGGAACCATATGGACAGTTCACTACTTTACCATCACTGCGCGTTCCACAAATTCCATACATTGAACAATAATCCTCAGAATGTCTTTTCCTACATAGAACAAAATGGAAATAAATTTTTCTCTTCTTTAAGACCATAAAAAGTACACGTTCAACCCTGTCCTGTGTCTACACTCAACTAAGATATAGAGGCTAGGGTTTTGGCAGAGAGGCCGTGGGCGAGGCGCAAGAGGACCATGGCGACGGCGTAGTCGGAGGGGAGGGAGAGGTTGGAGAGGGCGATGTGGGGCTTGAGCTTGTCGACGACCGTTGTGAAGACCGGGTAGGAGAGGCCGTAGAGGGAGCGCCAGTGGGCGTCGTGCAGGGGTGCCTCCAGCGACCATATGTGTTCTGTGGAGAGCCCGCGAGAGCGCACCAAATTTGGCTTCAGTCTTACGGTTAAATGCAAAACCCGGTGTAGAATAATATTGTCGTTCGATTTTTATATCGGTAAGAAATAGAACTGATGTAGAATAGTTTACATTTTCAATTTACTTACAAAATTGTCTTACATCGTTTACAAAGGAACCGATGTAGATGTTACGATGTAAAACAATAATTTTATAGTAGTGGATGCATATAAGAGAAGCGAAATTATTGTTAATGATTTGGAAGATAACCGCCTTGAGAAGGTTGAAAGTTAGGTTGTTGTTGAGGGAATTGATTCTAAAACTAAAAATTGCCTTGAGCAACATAATTAAGATCAAAACGATGATAGCAATTGGTAGCTGTAACAGTAACGTTCCCAATAAATAATGAATAACAATGTCCTGTATTGTATTATGTATTGAGTATGGGTTTCTTACAATAAAGTATGAAAAAACTCTAAGACATATATCAGAATAGAGAAACAAATGGAAATAGCATAACAGAGAATGAAGAAATCCCAGAGACGGCCAGAGGAGGAGAAAGACAAATCATAAATTCCACACCCCTTATTACTTTTGTTTTCTTCTTTTATATTTACTTTAACTCCCAAACGTAATCCTTGAGCGCTGAGTTAGTTACTCTTTTCCTCTGACTTTTTCGGTTCACCATGATTTCAGCATTACCATCCACGTGTCCCACTCCCGTAACAGTATTCCCATGCATTTCATCAGTCATTTCTTCTGCACTCGTGACAGTAGCAATGTGACCAAATTTATTACATACTTGACATTGAACATTGCTATGAAGTATGAACACCATGGCCACCTCTTCGGCCAAAGCAACCTAGCTCGTTTACCATGGCCACCATGACCAAATTGAGTGCACACTTCAGGAGAGGTCGTCCTCACAACATATACATTTTCATTATCACTAGAAACAATTTCATTCTTATTTGATGTTTGGTAGTGCTCCATTAATATTCAGTTATTGCTTCGTATATGAGATAAACTGTTGACTTTTTCACAATTAATTTTCTCTCATACACAACAACAATTTCCACTTCGTTTCCAGGATCTATATTTGATAGCACTTTTTGCCACTTCTCATTGTCACAGAAGAGTAATGCATCTCTCTTGTAAACTTGAATGGTGGTCTTTGTGTGATTTATCAACAGTAAGTTTTTCAAGCCCGTTGATTTCATATCGTTTGGTGAAGAATAATGAACATGACATATCATTGTCTTCAAGTTACGCCCATTTACTTGAGGGACTTTAAAAATCACGGAAGAACCTTGACAGTCAAAAGTTAACCATTCTGGATAATTATCATCGGGAAGCACATAACTGCAATCACTGGTATTTTTATTCTGTAAAATGAAAATATGTATGCTTAACGCTTTTTTTGGTAATTGGATAAAAGAATATATGCTTGAAATTTTATTGAAAAATACATTAATAACCTTCACAATTAATTCAATACTTGAAGATATAAGAAGATTATAACTCTTATTCTCATCAATAAAAGTAATCTTTTGAGTACGGAAAGACTATAATGAATGAATATAGCTTGATAAAAATATTCTTGGTCCAACAAAAAAATTCCATACCTTGAAAAAAATGAAAATGTGAGAGAATATCTTTAATATAAAATTTGATTTTATATCCCGACAACCTATTTATAATAGAAACTCATAAGAAAACAATACTCAAGCAACACTCTTAAAAAAATATTTCTCTTTCGTCTAGTGTTCTATGTGAAAAAATTGAGATATGAAAATAAATAGAAATAAACAAGAAAAAAATGGAAAATAATGTGTTGCTAGGTTTCAAAAATTGAACCTAATAATATACAAATTCAGGGTTTTCCAATCATATGTTGTAACATGCTGCGTAATTGCTTATATGCTAAAAAAACAAAACCCTTCTAATTCTAATTGCTTATTTAGAATATATATATATATATATATATATATATATATATATATATATATATATATATATATATATATATACTTGAGGAGGGATCAAATGACTTTAAGAGTAACTCTTGCTTAAGTTACTTTATTCAATAATTCATGATCTATGTTGAATTTCAATAATTCGACCGTTAAATTAATTTATAAAATATTTTTTTATGATTATCTATCAGTTTGAATCAATAAAATGAAGTATAAAAAAATTTAAAATTTGTATACTTGGATCTATGCATTAAAAAGTTTTAAGTTAATGATTGGATCGTTGAAATTCAACATAAATCATGAGTTATTAAGTGGACTAACTTAAGCAAAAGTTACTCTTAGAGTCATTTGATCCCTCCTTTCTCTCCCGTTCTCTCTCTCTCTCTACATATACATACATATATATATATATATATATATATATATATATATATATATATAAGGAGGAATCCATTTATTTGTAGATTTACTCTATTCAATAACTCATGTTTTATATTAAATTTCAATGATTCAACTGTTGAATTTAAAGGTCTTAATGTATAGATCAAGTCTGCAAATTTTTTAAAAACTTTAAAAATCATTTGATATTTCATTTCGTTATTTCAAATTGATGGATAATCATAAAAGTATTTTAAATGTTGATTTGAATTAATGAAATGAAGTATCAAATAGTTTTTAGAGTTTTTAAAAAATTTACAGACTTAATCTATGCATTAAAAACTTTTAATTGAATGGATGAATCGTTAAAACTTGATATAACATATAAGTTATTGAACAGAGCAAGTATACCTAATCTTACTCCTAGAATAAATGGATCTCTCCTCTCTCTCTCTATAGAGGGAGTCATGATTTTTTGACATCATTTGTAAGTTTAAAACCTTACACCAAATCTTATATCTTTAATAACTTTTTATTTAATGCAAATTGAATACCGATAAAATCATTAAATTATATGATATGATATTTAAGATCATGTATATCAAATTTCATATAATTAAAAAAAATTATTTAATAATTCATCATATTACTTTATTTTAATATATAATTAATATTTAAATTATATGTGAATATCTAGTATTGGTTAATACATATAAAAAATTACAAATCATATTAAATTTGATATACATGACTGTGTACAAAATCACATAGTTCAATAATTAAATTTGTTAAATTTGCATTATTAAAAAAATTATTGACACGACAATCATGTTAGTAGCCACATTAGCTACCACATCATCAGGTAATTTAATATTGTAGTCACATGGAAACTTCTTTTGTTTTTGTTGTAAATTATGTTTATAGATGGTTAATATTTTGATTAGGGACGAAATGGATTTAGAAGAAAAAAACTACTAAATAAAAACATATTCATCTATTAAAATTTCGATAATTAGATAAATATCATAGAGAAAGAGGGTGAAACCTGCAAAATGCTTTGTCTCAGAATATCGGTGACTTGGCAACTTATTCCCATCTGAATTAAATGACATCCCACCAATTTTTGTGACCCTGAAGTGTGCGCATGTTTGTTGCATTTGATTAATGTAGAAGCATCAATATTTGACATTTCTGAGGTAGTTGTAGTTGATTCTAAATCCTCAGAATTTGTGGCATATAAGGCATCTATAATATTTTTTGCTTCTCGAGTTAGTTGAAGTTTTGAGTCACACTCTATGCAAAGACTTTCAAGCTTTGGAAGGTCCTCTAAAATATATGATAGATGATGAGAACTGCTATTTGTCACATCTAAAGAAACAAGAGATGACATTCCTACAGATGTTTGAATGCAGGATGAGAGACTATTGGTTGGTGACATCCAAGACCAAATGATAGAAGGAAACACATCACGTGAGAATCCTTCATAACCACACAAAGAAATATACCCAATGCTTTTTGACCTTACAATTGAAAAAGGCATTCTTTTTATTGCAGTCTTATCCGCAACAAGGATTGTCAAAGACTCCATTTGTTCCAAGTCTTCTTCCAACTTGTCAATCTTTGAACATCCTGAAAGAATGAGTGTTTTAAGGGTTTTCAATTTATAAATACTCCTTGGAAGGTTATGAAGACTAATACAATCTTGCAAATTTATTCGAAGAATTCGATTGAGATGTCCAATGGTATGAGAAATCTTAGACAATTTTGGACAATCTATGAGTTCTAACTTTTCAAGACTAGGCAATTTTGAAAAGTCTGGAGTCTGTGTTAAAGAATGAGAATGACTAAGATTGAGAATTTTAAGTTTCTCCATCCGCTGCAAGAAAACAAATACCATATAAAAAAATTAACAATAAAATTTTTAAAAAATAAATGGAAGTATTACAATTGTATATGTTATAAACCTTGCAAGTTAGAATGTAGTATTCATTTTTCTATTGCGTGCACATATACATATATGATTAATTTTACTTTTGCTTCTCAAATAGCCATATTTATGTATATACATTAAACTTTTAAACATATAACAATATTTAATTATGAGTCTTGTAATAGTGTGTAAGTCATATCTATAGGGAAAAATGTATATATACATAATAAAATATTAAAAGTTGTTTATGGGAATTTTACAGAGTTTAATATTTATTTTTTGGAGGATATATATGTTTTAAAAATAACATTCATAGTTTCGGTAATCAATTAATAAAAATTGTAATTCTTACCTCTGCCTTATTTTTATTATAGTAAATTCAATGAACAAAACTCAGGTGGTCTTATATGCTTTGGGTGTTTGGAGCTGAAAAAGAGATTTCATGTATATTCATAACAAATAAAATTTATTGGAGTATATAATCTACAATAAATTAAATTTTGACTTGTAATCACCGCAAAACTTTAGAACAGATCTTTTATATATATATAAAAAAAAAATTGCTTTAGTCAACCTTTATTTGCATCACCTTAAATGCAAAATTGATACTAGATGTTCACTAGAGGACTTTTGTGGTTCAACATTAACAACACTAAAATATACTTTTTTTAAATTATGTATGAATAAATTTCACATTCATAGTGAATCAAGTTTAAACATTTTTTTCCTATAGACTAAATTTTTTGGCAAAAAATGTTAATTATATTCTTAATTTAGAAGTTACGGCAACAAATGATCCACAATAATAAATAATATTCGTGATAACTTGATTATAAGGTAAACTTAACTGAATGTATTTCCAATGTAAAAAAATGGAAAAGCACATACAAAGTTTGTGTTTAAAACTATGAAATAGTAAAAAAAAAATTACTATTTTAGAAAATTTAAATTGTAAAAATAAATAAGAGTGAAAACTGCTCATGAAATACAGAAAGAAAGAAAAAATTAATACCTGAGCTTCTTTCCACACAAGTTGAACATTACTGTTTTGTAACTCGATTGAAATAAGATTTCTTTGATAAAAGTTTGTTGGTATGTATTTTAAAGGAAATCCATGCCAACAAAGCCATCTAAGATCTTTGGAAAGATATTTGAAATCTCCATCCAGTCGTACACCAGCAAGTTGAAGCAACCTAAGTTTCACTATCTTTTTAAAAGCTTTAGTGCTCAAACATGTTGCATTATTTGTTGATAACCTCAGAGCCAGTCCCTCAATAGCTTTTGTTCCCTATGAAATAATGGAATAAAAGGTAAAAATATGCATAGTTTAAATATATGTGCTAGCTAAGGCTTTCATGAAAAAATTCATCAATTGTTTTAAAAGCTAGGAAGAAAAAACAATTCACATCTAAATTACTTTTCAACTCAATTTGTATTTTTCTTTCTTTAGCTTTAGATGCTTTAAATCCAAAACAATGAATAAACATCTTACCGTTTCTTTTGATAATACATCAAGTGCATCCTCATGAAACCATAACCTGCTACGCTTCTCAAGAACCTTTAGGGAATTTGCACGAATGATTTCCCTTCCCATGTCCCTTATCAAATCATGCATTTGAAGCTTGTTTTTATTATCAATTATTACAAGGCTTCGCTCTACAAGGACACGTATTCCATTTTCTGCAAAAAGTCCACAACCATTTAATATATGTACAACATCATTCCGGTCCATGCCAATAAAGAAACAAGCTATATCGAGAAATATATCTCTTTCAGTATCATCATTTAAACCATCATAGCTTATTTTTAACTTCTTTTGTATTTGATGATTAGGAATTCTCTTGAGTTTCTCCAATACATTCTCCCACTCTGCTACCTTCATATCAAACAAATAACACCCAAGTACTTCAAGGGCTAGTGGCAATCCCCCGGAATACATAATTACATTTCTAGAAAGTTGGGTAAAATTTTCTCTAGGACTTGCTTGCTTGAATGCGTGCCAACTAAAAAGCTCAATAGATTCACCTTCATCCATGCCTTTCATTGTATATAGTATGTCAACTCTCCCTCTAAGTATATCTTGATCTCTAGTGGTGATGATTATTCTACTACCTGGAGCAAACCATTTGTCACTTCCACATAAAGCATTCAGTTGGTCCAATTCATTCACATCATCCAATACAAGAAGTACCTTTTTATAGGAAAGTATTTTTTTTAATATATTTTTTCCTGATTCAACATTACGTATCCTTGTTTTTGTTTCTTTGTTGATATCAAACAGAAGTTGTTCTTGTAAATTGACTTGGCCAGCGTCTTGCCTCCAAACTTCCCTGATATTTGCAAGGAAGCTCCTTCCCTCAAAATTGCGGCCAATCTTATTGTAAATGGCTTTAGCAATGGTTGTTTTACCGATGCCTCCCATCCCCCACATCCCCAGTAGTAAAACATCATTTGATGGTTTTTGGTCTAGCAATTGAACAATTTCTTGCACTCGAGGTTCTACTCCCACCGGATTATCAGCAACAAACAACTCTGTCTTATCTAACAATTGTGTCACATTTTCAACAATGTTTTTGATAGACTCATTTTCATTCCTGTATAAAAAAACAAAGACGAAGTACATTAAATATGACCTGTGTGTATCAACAACATTTTTGAATCCCACTTTCACTTGATTACTTGTGTGGTTCATGGATCTTTGAAATATTTGACCTATGAAGTGCTTTAAATACAACCCCTCAGTAAATTGTATTGAAGTATTAAAAAAAAAATATGAGTATTAATTTGATGAAAAAAGGTGAGAAGGAAGGAAGTGTGAATTAAGTAACCTGGAATTGAGGACTACTACCCCTGATATGCCCGCAGCCTCACGAAGTGCCTCCCTCCGACGAAGGTTGTTAAGCCGCAGATTCTCTTTCTCCCATTGAAATATGAATTTGTCATCACTTTTTAAAATCCTGTTCTCAAGTTTTTCCAATTCTTTTCCAAACTCGCCTTTTTGATGGCGCACTTCAGAGGGATCAACATCATAGAACACTGGCAAAACAACCAGCCCTATGGTTCTGTGACACTCCATTATTTTCTCTAACTCATCCATACACCATCGAGACCCTCCATAATTTGTTGAGAAAACAACAACACAAATTTCAGACTGCTCAATTGCTCGCAGCAGTGAGTTTGAAATGCGATGTCCCCTTGGAAGTGACTCATCATCCTTGAAAACATTGATTCCCGCATTCTGAAGAGAGGCATAGAGATGTGAAGTGAAAGAAGCACGTGAGTCCTCCCCTCTGAAGCTCAAGAACACTTCATAGATTCTTCTATATGCTGCTCTACTATTTTCCGTAGGCTCAGGCAATGTAAACCCGCCTTCGCCGGCCTCATTGATCTCAAATATGGGAATTTGAACAGAGTAACGGGGGGCAAAAATGGAAGACATGAAAGAAATTGTGGCCTCACAAAGCTGATGAACAAGAAACAAGACAATGAGAATGGAGCGTCAAACCAAATGTTTAGCATAAAACCATTCTAACTGGAGATTAAAAGTAATATTTTAATTGCTAATAATTAATGTCAAGAGTTGTTGAGGCAAAAACACCAAAAAAAAATAATATAATAATAAATTAGTGGCTGCGTTTGAATGGAATTTACTTTTATTTTTTTAGACAAAGAAATATGCGCACTAGTTGACTAAGAAAGATGTCTCATATAGTTTAGTTATTTGAGTGTCTGGTTTTTGTTCATGCTATTCGGCGGGAACCTTCTAGTTGTTCACACTAGTTTTTTTTTTTTTTTTTTTTTTTTTTTTTTTTTTTTTGTTTCTTTAGTTTTCGGCTTTCTCATTAATAAAAAATGCTACTTTTCAATTTTAAATATATATAACTAAATTAAAGTTTTAAATTTATCTTTTTTCCTTGCAAAAGAATTACTTTTTTTTTTCTATTATTAGTGTGTAATTAGATTTTATCAAAACCTCTAAAGCGTTTCAAAATATTTATCAAGATTAATAAAGTCTAATATATTTATATACTATATAATTATATTTTTAAAGTATGTTAATCACAATTTAGTTTTAAATTTTGTGAATAGAATTTTTTATTAGAAAAGATAAAACTCGCTTAAATGATCATTATACTTAAACAAACTATTTTATCAAATAAAAGATATTAAATCATGTGTGAGGTATACATTTTGTTTGACGTAGTCACGTAGGCCAACGCGCTTTGTGACATTTTCTACACACAGGAAAAATACCGTGTATTTCCTTTCAAAAATTAAACACAAAAGGACAAAAAATAATAGATATATTAGTAGGCGGCTAGCTCGTACGCGTTTCGGCCCTTTTCTTTTTAGGTTTAATTTTTTTTAAGTATGTGTAATTTTAATTTTAAATATTTATTATAAATTAGCTTTAAAAATTAAGTATTATTGATTTATAATTAACAACTTATTCAAAATTAAATAAAAATAATAAAGCATTTGTTAATAACATTACCTGATAATTATTTAACTTTTATTTGATATAATATAAATAACAAATAAATTGGTTAGAGCCAGAAAAAATGCATAAAAAATAAAATTAGAGTATCATTCAATTGGTATGAATTGTGTCAACTGAAAATTAAAAAAGATCACTTAATACACGAAAATAGGATAGAGAAATTATTATCAATACATTTTGTGACAACTATTATCTTATGGTTTAAAACGGTCATAAAATGTATATTTATTGAACTTATTTTTTTTGTTTTTGGCAATTAAAAATTGTCACAAACTATTTTTTTTTAATTCTTTTTAAACATATATATGTGATTTTGAAACCGATAGAAAGTGTAAATCGATTAAAAAAATTACAATCGATCAAAAGACATTTGCATAGAGACAATATTTTATATAACAAAAAATCAAATAAAATTTAATTTTTTCTATTTATTTCTTTTCTATTTTTTTCCTATTTCTCTTAAATCAAGCAAGTAAATTTCTATTCAATTTCTTAGTTATTTGTATTTACCTATATTTCTCTTCATTGTATTTCTCACCTATTTATTTCCTCTCTACCAAACACAATTTTAATTATATTAGTTTTCATATAAAGAACAAAATTACTTTTTATTATAGACATGTTATGATCCTTTTATTTCAATTAATATTTGTAATATATTAAGATAATTTGTTTTCTTAATTTTTGAAACTACTATTTTCTAACGTGGCTGCTAATTGTGGGCAGTATCACTTATAGATACACGTCACCATTTTTTGTTTAATTTCTTTTTTATAACATGTTAAAGGTAAATCAATGTGTTTAATTTTGAAAACTAAGAAGATCAAATTAGTCATAAAGAATTTTGATAATCAAAATTATACATTTATTAAATTATAGAAATATTTAAAAGTAAATTTAAGGATTTGACTTTTATAAAGTAAAGAAGTGTATATTAGAGTATAAAGTGTATTCATATTGTTAATTATAAAATCAATTAACAATTGTGATATACTAAATTCTTACAAAATAAAACTTAAAATTAATTATAAATATTAACCGTTGATTTTTTAATCAATGATTATTGTAACACCTAATTCTAATACCCAAATTATACAATATAAAATTATAAAATTTTATAATATTTTATAATTATATCATTAACAATATCTATATATTTATTTAATAAAAATAAAAGTAAAGAAAAGAATATCTTGTGAATTTAATACATAACATATCGTTCTAAAATATTTAGAATAACGTATTATTTTACACATTATTCCTTTTCCTTACTCTATTAATACAATATATATATTCATAACGGAAAGAAAATTACAATTAAAATAATATGATTGACAAGTAAAGTTATAACAGATCCATCAAATAGCCTCCGTATTCCAATTTCCTTCCATGTAGGACAGCAGTAACAATAACAGCAAAATGATCTGGAATCTCAAGTTGATCCATCTATTTATAATATATTTAATTAAAAAAAAACAAAGAAAAGAAAGGAGTAAGAACAATATCAAATAAATACAATAATTCGAACGAATAAACATAATTATTTATGTATAAAATTTTAACATATATATATATATATATAAATATATATTTATACAGATTAAATATTAGATTTTCTTGATACAATAAAATTTGAATTATACTTGTAGTGACTAGTCAGGATAAATGAGCATCATTATAACACCAACCAAAAATTATTCCACCTCCATTTCTTACTCATTTAAATCCCCAAGGTTAAACCTCCAGCTACAAATAATTCAAACTTTATCGTCTATGGCCATAGAGTATTAATTATCTTTAAAATGAGTAAAAGACATTTTAACAAATTATATTAATCATAAAAAAAATTACTCAAAATAGATTTAAGAATAATCATAGAATAAGTAATAGTAATTAAAGGTTAAACAAATATATGAGGTTAGAAACACCCCACTAAATAATAACGTAAATAAATAAACATAATAATTAAAAGTTAAATAGTTAGATGAGGTTAGGAACACCTCACTGAATAAATATAACAATAACATAGTAATTAAAAGTTAAGTAGTTAGATGAGGTTAGGAACACCTCACTGAATAAATATAACAATAACATAGTAATTAAAAGTTAAGTAGTTAGATGAGGTTAGGAACACCTCACTGAATAAATATAACAATAACATAGTAATTAAAAGTTAAGTAGTTAGATGAGGTTAGGAACACCTCACTGAATAAATATAACAATAACATAGTAATTAAAAGTTAAGTAGTTAGATGAGGTTAAGAACACCTCACTGAATAAATATATAAATATAGTGCAGTTAGAAACACCTTACTGAATAAATATATAAATATAGTGCAGTTAGAAACACCTTACTGAATAAATATATAAATATAGTGAGGTTAGGGGCACCCCACTAAATAAATATAATCAAATAAATGCATAAATAATTATACATAATAGTATATAAAATTTTAAAAAGATAAGGTTCTCCTCCCCCTTACCTAGATAAGTATGAGTTGAAACTAGTGCAATATCTCTCTAAAAACTTGGGCAGAATCTCTTCCTCTTTCTCCTTAAACAAGGAACTAGAGCAGAACCTCCTTTTCTTTCTCCTTCTCTCTCTCTTACTTTCTCTCTCTATTTCTCCAGAATTTCCTTCTCTCTAGAATTCTGAATTTTCAAAACCTTAGGCCCCTATTTATAGAAATTTTGAAGTTACTATGCACTATGCACTATTCATTAAAATAATATTATAAGTTACTATGCACTATTCACTACAAAAAAATCAAGTTTTAGCGACCACCAAAATCGGTCGCTATTTATGTAAATTCAGTCGCTATTTCATTTAGCGACCGAAATAGCGACCGAAAAAATCCGTCGCTAAAACCCTGGTCGCTATTTGAAATAGCGACCGAAATTTTTTCCGTCGCAATTTAGCGACCGAAAAATCAGTCGCTAGCCAATAAAAATCCGTCGCTAAAATTTTGGTCTCCTAACTTCTGAGACCAATTTTGCGACCGAATTTTTTGGTAGCAATTTCCGTCGCTAATTTTTATATTTATTTAATAAAAATATTTTATAAATCAGTCGCTAAATCGGTCGCTAAAAAACTAAAATAGGTACGAATAAAATCGGTCGCTATTTCGGTCGCTAAAAAACTAAAATAGGTACGGATAATATCGGTCGCTATTTCGGTCGCTAAAAAAACTGAAATAGATACGAATAAAATCGGTCGCTATTTCGGTCGCTAAAAATCTAAAATAGATTCGGATAAAATCGGTCGCTAAAAATTTGAAAACCAATTATTTTGTTCACTATTTCAGTCGCTAATAACTTGAATTAGCTACAAATAATTTCGGTCGCTAATTCAGTCACTATATTTTTAAATTCTTTTTTAATTATAAATTTATACATGTTAACAAATATGAAATTAACAATATATTTATAACGCCTCATATTAAATGAGTATGTATTTATTATTTACTAACGTTACAATTCAAAAAGATGGTCTTTAAAAACTTAAACTGCTAGACTCCATATTACAAATGGAAGACTATAGACTTAAAAGAATAAACAAAGGAAATTTTTCTATGATGAGGAAGACTAACAGGATAGAGAGTGGGGAGGAGAGATTATAAGGAAATTTAGGTGATGGAAAAAAAGTATAGTAGTAGGATCAAGTATCATGAGTCATAACAGAACAAAAAACTACAATACGGTTTTCAAATACTTTCAACAAACAACACAAGTCTAATGATAAAATCTAAACTGCCAACAAAAAAAAAAAAAAAAATCCATGCATACTCCCTTTCTCTTCCGCTTCGTCCTCCTCCTGTTCCACTTCTTCCTCATCGTCGTTGTTGTCTTTCTCCTCTTCACAACCTCATTAAATATAAGGATAAGAATATGGATTAGATTCCAAGAAGCATTTAATGACTAGTGATTTTCTCATGTGTTTGTAATGGATATATTTTGTTAGAAAACAATCTCAAACTAAAAAAAAATAAAGAATGGACAATTTGTTAGAAAGCAGAGAGGTACTATCAATTTTAACATTCAATCAATGAAATGATATACAACGATGCAAATTACTTGTGTTACAACTTAAAACATGCAAAAGTGTCTAACTGATTAAAATAATCTATAAAGAATAAACCTGCTCTTTATCAGCAAGTAGAATATTAGTTGTAGCATGGGGGGACTCCAAAAATTCCAAAAGCTTTGCCGACAGCTCCTCCTGAAACCATATCCATTTAATTATTTAATTTCAAAAAGTACTAAACTCTCTTCTCAAATGAAATCAGTATATATTATTATGACAAGACTTGCCTTCTTCACATTGGTCTTGTTTATTTGAATATTAAGAACATCACAGAAGTCCAACAACTTTTCTTTGACAAATTTGTCAATCCTCTCCTTTACCTTGGTTCTCTGTTTGTCCTGCCAAGAATGATAAACACTACTAGAAAAACTGTATTCTAAGTTGATTATTTTGTCATATCTACATCGGTTCTAAAACCGACTTAGATGAGGGCGACTTAGATGAATGAACATATTTACAAAGTTTACACGTCATACTAAACAATTCAACATGATCTATTTCTTAGAATGAATAAAAGAAGATAAATCACAAACCAAATCGCCTAAAGATAAAACCTACCCATCTAAGCAAAGGTGCATTGACAAATTCCTTAGTTTTCACAATTAAACTGTTGGACGAACAGACTTTCACTTACACAAAAACTATCAGCAACATCGACAATTAATGACATCCAAGCATGTATATGGTCTTGACTTTTCCTCTATCTCTTGAGGGATAGGAAGTGGTTCTAAACTGTATATGCTGCTCCTGGCACAGCAGAAGTTGTATAAATTTCCACAAATTACTTTGTTGAATGGATGCACTCTTTCCGGAATTGACCTGCATGTTAATCAAATGTGCTCATCATAGATATCCCAGAAACAGTTTGCAAGCAAAAAACAAAAGTAATTCAGACATCTAACCGTTTAACATCAACATCTTGCTGATAAATTAAAAGCCATGCAATGCTAATAAAAATAATCACGTTCCACCAAAATGTTTTATTTAATGATTTAAGGTAAAAATGTGAAGAAAAAAAATACAAAAACATCAAGAGACTAACTTATCTAACCTTAGGTAAGGAATCCGTCTTCTCCTTACAAGTTCATAGGTAGTCTGATTTGTCAAAATAAGATAACTGCAGAAAAGACAAAACAGTTGTGATATTCTATTTGTATTGAACCAGAATGTTGAACTATACATTCAACGTGATGGAGAAAAAGGGCCAGGGTGTACATAATTAAATAAGTGGTAAAGTTGAAAACATACCCTCCCAAAACAATTTCTCCAAACAAAAAAAAAATACAGAAAGGAACAGAATGAAATACCTATATAAAAAAAAAGCAATCTTATGCTAGATACAAAAATTGGGATACAGAATTACAAGAATTACCTATGAACTAGCAGTAGGAGGAGCAGAAAGACAAGACACATTGAAAGAGTAATCAATAGTTTTGATAGGTAGGAAGAAAAAATCATCGTAAGAGATATTTTTACTAAGATATCTACAAAATTAATAAAATAAGCAACTTCCTTGTACAATGCTGGCATGTTATTGATTACAAGGAGAACATATAGTCAAAGTCTTCACAAGGATATATAGCATTTCTTTAGATGAGCTCTAAAAATAATCCCATTCATAAATTTCCCAAGTGTTCAAGCATAATAAATTACAAGGGTTACACTAACACAGAGAGCATATCAATTGAAAATTGTTCTCGTGAGAACAAATTATTTTGGTCATACAACCATACATAGATGGTCCAGATTCAAATTGAATAAAATCACTCTATATATAGAGAGAGAAACAGCTTAAAACTACCAATAATTTGCTTTAAAATATCTATAATTATTCAATCCACACAGTACTTAGAAGGACATAACTCAATGGGAAAATAAAAGTAAATATGCAGTTAAAGTAACTAAATAATGTAAGGATAACATAATTAAGTTTCTAAATATGTTTCTGAGTTCATCCACAATTCCTCTCATAATAAATATTGAAAAAAAGAAGACCAAGTGCACGTTGCAATTAAAAGTGTTTGAAATATATAATCTATGCAGATAAATTAGAAGTGGTTATAAAAAGGTAAAATAATTCAAGAAATATATACACAAAAAAAGGTTGATCATCTTTATTATAATTATAAATTTTCTAAATTTTACTTAAATTAAAAAATATGTGTACATTATATATGCAGATACGATGTTGCATTGGGTATAAATACATTTGGAGTTAAGCATGTTTTGAACTTCGCCAAAAGTTGTATTAAACTAAAGGCCACTGTTCCTTAATCTAAATATCAAGACTAATTACAAATAAATAATAATATCATCAAGTAAAAATTTAAATATTGGTGAAAGTTAAATTACTTATCTAGAAAGAAGATAGCTCAGATAAAGTCTACAATAGAAAATCTTGAAACTAGAATGCAAATAATGAACTACATAATCCAATATAATTAACTCACCAAAATCAACAGTGATTACCCTGGCCAATGCAGTTACCAAGCCAAACACAATGATGATCAAACTGAAGAACACACTTGTCACAGTCATGACAATGCTTTGCTCGTGGAGGCTGTATAATGGCCACCAACAAAAAAATTGATCATCAAAGTTAAGAAGTTAAATTATTAGAACTCAAGAGAGAGGTCTCTAGTTTTCATTGTGCTAAGAAGGAACTCTTAATGTGCTAAAGGTCAAGTATATAACACAGGGAAAAAGCAGTTTACAAAATGCAGTTCAATCCATCTTGTCATTATCCATGGAAAAATTGCTTTCTCATGATTCTAATACAAGAATTCAATCCAAGATAAAAAATCGATTCTAGTATTTTTACTGAAATCTTGAACTCGTTTTTAAAAAGCAAAAACATTGACATTAAGCTGTCTTTTCTCTGTTACAAGGCAGGTTGAATTCAGAATTTTAGATCACAAATGACAAAACCAATACCCAAACAATTTTTTTAAAGATACAAGATGTAGAGTAACATCCAGGAAAGGTTAACAATATTATTAACAATCTGATGGTTATACTTAATAAAGATGCTTCAATACATGACTAGGGCAACACGTAGTTTCTTCCATCCTTGCAGTGACTTTTATGATGCTGTACAAAACGAAATGTTGACAACTAAAACCATCAAATGAATGCAGCACCATTACCCAAAGATGCATTGAAGAAGCAATAAAATATGAAATAACATATTACACATACAACAGCCCTAACATAATACACATTACAGAATGTCATTTGTCATACCTGCTCCACATTGCAGTAGGTGCATGTCCATGTTCTGCAAGGAGAATTAAGCCATAAATAACTTGCAAAAATTCAACCAAAAATGCATGAAATTGTAGATGCCAAAGACAGTCCTACCTACCTGATTGTTGACCCAAAAGGATACAAGTCAGCCACCAACTTTGACCAAGATGTTGCATTGCTTCCTGAACCATATCTTCCCATCTGGTTTCCCTCCATGGAAACAACAAAGCTCCCATTTCTGCTCGACGCTGGTTGACTTTGCTTGAGCAACATAAAATTAAAAATAAATAGTTAGATGAGACCAGAAACACAAGTTTACCTCAAATCACATGTTATCACATCCCTCCCTTTTCCTAATAATAAATTTATACTAAAAAAGTAGCATTGCCTACTTTGATGCCTCCGGTTCCTTTCTGTATACTACATTTCTCTCGTTAACAACCATCATAGCATCACGAACATAGCTGTGCATAGAAAATTAGCAAAGCCGTGGAGGGAGAGGTCCTCTTGGTCGCAAAAGAGCTTCTTGGCGCTGGGCTGGGCGGAGGAAGAGGGGGAGCGGCGCTTGATGGGGGCGACGGCAGAACAGGGCGACGGCGGAACAGGGCGCTTGATTGTCCTCAGATTTAGCGGCCTCCGCGGAAGCATCCTTCTCCGGAATCTTGGAGGCCGGTGGCGATTTGGCTTCGTGGAGCGGAGGCTTGGAGTCTTCTAGGATTTCGGTGGCCATGGATGGGGGAGGGGGGACCAGAGAATTGGGAACCCTAGCGGTGAAAAAAACCCTAGAATTGGAGGGAAAACTACTTACTACTAACCTAAAAAATAAAAAAATAGAAATTAATTAATTATAATAAATCAAAATATTATAAAAAATTATAATTCAAATCAAAAGAAATCAAAAGTATATATTAAAATTAATTCAATATCTATATTTAAGAAATTGTTACAGATTTTAAATATATATTTTAAAGTTTTTATTTTATTAAATTAATTGAAAATAAATTATATTTTATCACTTTTTAATAAAGTAAGTGAATGATAATAAATTAACTAAAATTTTTAAATATATTTTAATTAAAAATATTTTTTTATCAATACAATGACTAAAAGTATTATAATAAATAATGAAATTAAATAAATTAAATCTTATAATGATTATTTTTTAATAATACTAAATTAAATATTCTAATTATTTTAAAATAAATTAAAATAAAAAGATAATAAAATATTTTAACTGGTATTTCAAATAAAACACATTAAAATATTATAATCAAAAGAAATCCAATATTAAATCCAAAGATTATAAAAATCATAATTAAAATTATAATAAATATTTTGATATTAAATATTTGTATAAAGATATTGCTACAGATTTTAGATTTTATTTATTATATTTTATAATCAAAAGATATCTAATATTAAATCAAAAAGATTATAATAATTATAACTCAAATCCAGATAAATATTTTGATATTAATTTTATTATATATTAAAATTAATTAAATATTTTTATCAAAGAAACTAATACAGATTTTAGATTTTATTTACTATGTTTTATAATCAAAAGAAATCCAATATTAAATTATAAGATAATAAAAATTATAAGCTTCTGTATTATATATATATATATATATATATATATATATATTACTTTCTCAAAGAAATCAAGTTGGTATAAAATTATTTTCATTTGATGATAAATATTAAAATCTAGTTCATAAATAATTATGACAAGTAGAAATCAAATTAAATAGGAAGTTAAAAGATTTCTTATAAATTTTTCCCTGTTGAAAAAAAAATACTCCTAAAACACTGATGTAGCTACGAATAAAATCGGTCGCTATTTCGGTCGCTAAAACACTGATGTTTCACGGAACCAGATATGATCTTTCATTTTTCTTTTATAATCAAATTTGATTATGATATGAATTGATACGTGATTTTTTTGCCTTTAATTTATTTTGTAATCAGATTGACTAAT
This sequence comes from Cajanus cajan, assembly GCF_000230855.2. Taxonomy (NCBI): domain Eukaryota; kingdom Viridiplantae; phylum Streptophyta; class Magnoliopsida; order Fabales; family Fabaceae; genus Cajanus; species Cajanus cajan. Next base: position 11,164,515 of record NC_138519.1, read on the forward strand.
TTTGACTTGAAGCAACACATTAAAAGAGACAATATATTTTGATCATTTATTTCAATAAAAATTTAAAAACAAATCAGCTATACTCACTTGCTCTAACTTTGATCTGAGATCCTTCATGGTTCTCAAAAGATGAATTATTCAATATTTATGTTTCTCCTTCTCTACAGCAAGTAACTGAGCTTGCAACTTTAAGGATGAATACTCTAAAAAAAATCACAACATTTAATTTGTGCTTAATTTATTTAAAATAAATAAATAAATAAACATTTATTTTAAAATTTTAAATATTTATATTTAAGAAATTGTTATAGATTTTAAATACATATTTTTAAGTTTTTATTTTATTAAATTAATTGAATATAAATTATATTTTATCACTTTTTAATAAAGAGAGTGAATGAAATAAATTAATTAAAATTTTAAAATATATTTTAATTAAAAATATTTTTTTTATCAATATAGCGACTAAAAATATTATAATAAATAATAAAATTAAACAAATTAAATCTTATAATAGTTATTTTTTATTACTGCTAAATTAAATATTCTTATTCTTTTACAATAAGTTAAAATGAAAAGGTAATAAAATATTTTAATTGATATTTCAAATAAAATATATTAAAATATTATAATCAAAAGAAATCCAGTATTAAATTAAAAGATTATAAAAATCATAACTAAATTTATAATAAATAATTTCATATTAAATATTTGTATCAAATAAATTATTACAGATTTTAGATTTGATTTATTATATTTTTTAATTAAAAGATATTTAATATTAAATTAAAAAATATCTAATATAATGTTGAGGATTTTTCAAAGTTTAGAAAAGATATTATATTATGTATATATATTACTTTTAATATTTTACAAAGAAATTAAAGTGGCACAGCGGTACCATGCGTGGCCCATAATCTCCATGTCCATAGTTCGAATCCTAGCTTTGACATTTTAATAAAAATTGCCACATCAATTGACATTTGAATGATAAAAAAAAAAAAAAAAGTTTTAGCTACTGATTTTAATTCGGTCGCTAAAATATTCAAAAGTTTAGGATTAGCGACCGAAATAAAATCGGTCGCAATTTTTTTTGATATTTATTCAAAATCGGTCGCTAATTCCGTTGCAGATCATGCTTTCATAAAACACAATTAAATAGCGACCGATTTAGCGACCGATTTTCTAGCTACCACCCAAATCCGTCGCTAATTCGGTCGCAAAATAGCGACCAAAAAATTTCGGTCGCTAAATCGGTCGCTATTTTAATCAGTCGCTATTTCGGTCGCAAAATAGCGACCGAAAAATTTCAGTCGCTAATTCGGTCGCAAAATAGCGACCGAAAAATTTCGGTCGCTAATTTCGGTCGCTATTTAGCATTTTTCTTGTAGTGATTCATTAAAATATTCAAATTAATTATAAAATTGAACCTTGCTTCCCTCGTGCCACCCTTAGCAGCCATTTACTATTCACGTATACGTATACGTGAATAGTAAAATACGTATATGTGAATAGTAAAAATACGTATATGTGAATAGTAAAAATACGTATATGTGAATAGTAAAAATACGTATATGTGAATAGTAAAAATACGTATAAAAATATGATAAACTTTCTAATAATCTCAATACATAAAATAACCGTTTTCATAAAATTTTGGAATGTTACAGTATTCATAAATACGTATACATGAATAGTAAAATATGTATATGTGAATAGTAAAATACATAAATAAAATAAATACATAAAAAAAATATTTCTTTTCATTGACTAAAATTTGGGATGTTACAATTATTATTGCACTTTATTCTCTAGATGCAATTCCTTTGCTTTAGAGTAGGTAGATCCTAAATTTAATCCTTATTTTTAATGGTTTCTTGTTTATCCATTTTCATTTTCATTTTCATTTTTATCCTAAATTTAATCCTTATTGTCATTTTTAATGAGATAGAGAGTCTCTCTATAAACCATCTCCAACATTATTAATCTCACGCTTGACATCACCAAGATAGAGAACCTTTGCCTTACCCATATCCGACGCTATTCAACCCACGTCTGGCATTGTCAAGGTAAAGAGCCATTGAATTGTTCATGCTCAACGCCACTCATCTTGTTCCCTACGTCACTAAGTTAGAAAACTCCTAATGCAATCATGCTTGGTGCCTTTTAACCCCTGTCCAACGTAACCAAGTCAAAGAGCTTTTAACTGATTCATGCTTAACACTACTCAACTTGTGTCTGACATTAACGAGGCAAAGAGTTTCTAACTTGCATCACGTTTGATGCCATGAAGTTGTGCCCAACATGAAGACGATTTCTACATGTCGCAACCCGAAAATTTCTGATCTCGCGACTAATGGTTTAGACATCCTTTAAAAGTCTCATCAATTAAGGAATGCCCGAACACCAGACTAATCCTTAATCAATAGTTTTGAAAATGAGTTCTATGGAGTTACTACCAATGTTTTACTCAAAACATTAGAAAAAGAAAAGATTTTTTAAAAGATCCAATAATGGCCTTGATAACCAGAATTGGGTTCGGGGTTCGGTTACGTGTAAGGAAGGTATTAAGCACCCTTACAACGCCCTAAATTGGTACCCTATGATGAAGTTAATGCGATAAGAAATAATAAATTAAATATTATGTCCCCTTTTATCGATGATTATTTACATGATTTAAAATTTAAATTAAACAATTGACTCTAAAATATCTACATGATTGCTCTTATTATAAACAATATTTATCAAATATAAGAAATAAAAGAGAGAGAAGAAAATTGATTAAAATACCTCGTAGCAAGCTTTGTTAGATCTTCCAATATGGAAATTGTAGGCACTTTATGGCAACCTTTCACACTACACAAATGCCTCACAATACTCAAGAAATATAATGGGAGAGAGAGAGAGAAAAAGTGAGAGATTTCGAGCTCTAGAGAGTGCTGCACAAAATTTTCTGGTCCTCAGAAATGAACCCCCAACTGTCTATTTATAGACTTCGGGGAGGGGGTCCAGAACGGCCCGTTTCAAAATCGGAACGGCCGTTTTGGATATGGCCGTTGTGGGTTAATTTGGACCCTGGAACGACCCGTTCTGAAACTGAAACGGCCCATTCCGAGGAACCAGAACGACCCGTTCTGATTTCAGACGGCCTGTTCTGGGGGCCAAATTAAGCCCACATGGTTGGTCTGGAACGGCCCGTTCCAGATTTAGGAACAGCCCGTTCCAGCCCCGTTCCAGTTAAACCTTTAACCCTTTTTGGAGGAGTTTGGAATGGTCCATTCCGATTTTGGAACGGCCCGTTCCAATTTGGGTTTTGTGGCCCCTTTAAAATACTTGGAACGGCCCGTTCCAAATCTAGAACGGCCCGTTCCGGACCTTGGAACGGCCCGTTCCGAGTTTAGAACGGCCCGTTCTGGGCCAATAAAAATTTTGAGCCTTTTTTAAAGCCTTGTCTTCTTGTTGGCATGCTTCGGGAGCTCCTTCCCTTCACAACAGAGGTCCATATCCTTGTTTGTATGCCCCCCGGACGAAATTGGGTGTCTACAGCTGCCCCTCTTTACTTGTCCTTTGGAATAGTAATGTGTTGCTTTTCCAAAGGCAAGGAAAGACGTAGACGTTTCTTCCGGGTTTTCTCTTCGTCTCTTTGGTGCTTTTGCATCGTTTCCCTTGTGATGGTGAGGTGAAAATTTGGATCTTCACTCTTGTTTTGACGATATATTCCTTCACGTTATTTCCTTCAGGTAGACGGTGTTCCATATATCCTTGCCCCTTGGAGCAACTGAGTGTTGGATTGTATGCTCTATTGGGTGTCAGGGATGGTGAACCGAAACATCTAGGCTTCAAGATCTATGTGAATGCCCTATGTCACTTGTTATGTTTGAATCTTCTCCTTTACTTCAGCAGTGTAGATGCCCCCACGTCATTTCCTTCGGGTAGATGGTGTTTACTTGTATCCTTGTCCCTAAGAGCGACTGAGTGTTGGTTTATATGCTCCGTCGGGTGATAAGGATGCTAAACCGAAACATCTAGGCTTCTGGTCTTGATGTAGATGCTTCCTACTGCTTCTGCTTGTCTCATGGTAGTGTGTCTCTTTATTTGTGGCTTGTTAAAAAGGAAGTATATTTTGAGCTCAGCCTCTCCAAGCTGGACTGATATTTAGGGCTTCAGCCGACCCACTGCTAGTTTTAGGGTCTAGCAACCCTTACCGATCTTGTACTAGTTTTAGGGATCTATCAACCCTTACTGATCTTGTACTAGTTTTAGGGATCTAGCAACCCTTACTGATCTTGTACTAGTTTTAGGGATCTAGCAACCCTTACTGATCTTGTACTAGTTTTGAGGATCTAGCAACCTTTACTGATCTTGTACTAGTTTTAGGGATCTAGCAACCCTTACTGATCTTGTACTAGTTTTAGGGATCTAGCAACCCTTACTGATCTTGTACTAGTTTTAGGGATCTAGCAACCCTTACTGATCTTGTACTAGTTTTGAGGATCTAGCAACCTTTACTGATCTTGTACTAGTTTTAGGGATCTAGCAACCCTTACTGGTCTTGTACTTGATATCTTCTTGTTGGTGATGTGAGATGAAAGACTGCCCCCAGGTTGATGGGCAGGAGATGTTTGATGTGCCCCTGTGTTGGTGGGCAGAGAAGTGGATGACTGGCAGAGATTCCAATGTTGCTCTTGCCGCTTGAGTATTGTGATGCCTCTCCAGACACTTCTTGTTGTAGGTTTTTTTTCATTTCTTTGTTTAGCTTCGGCTTTTTCACATTTAAAGCTTGCCTTTTTCTGCTATATATATATTTTTTTAAATGCTTCGGCTTTTCAACATGTACGAAGCTTGCCTTTTTTTGTCTATGGCTGGTCATTGTAAAGGATTTACTTGACCCTGTCTGATCTTTTGTCGTGAAGGAAGAGTTTTGCCCCTTCACACGTGGCTCCTTTCTTGATTGCTTTCTTCAGAGATTTTATTCATGATGCATGCATGGATCGAAAATGTTTGTAACCTACTGCCTTTTTGGATAATTCCCTTTTAATGTGAAAAGTTGTTTATTTCAAGTGCGCGCTTTTCTGTATGCCATACATATACATTTAAGCTTTTTAGAAATCTATTGGTATCAAGTGGCTTCTCTTTACCCCCCCCCCCCCGTTTTTTTTTTTTGAAGATTTGCACATAACTTTTGCTTGCTTTAGAGGCCCGTATAGGATTGTCTCATCTATTTAACTGCCTTTTTGCTTGGTTATTTTGATTTTTCTCTTTTATACCAAAATATGTCATTTAAAGATAAAGGTTGAAAGAGCTGAGAAAAATGGTATTTTATTACCATTTAGAAAATTTTAAGGAGGGTTACAAGAGGAGGTTTTGAAACACTGACAGAGGTTGGCCGGTGTCTGGGCTTGAGTGATCATGACTTTCAGAAACGAAGCTTGGCATCCTCCTAGTCGTCTGATTAGCACTACCTCAAGTAATTTCTTGACTTCTATAGAGGGTGATAGGGCTTCTAGGCCATCAGTTCGTCTTGCTTTAACGCCCTTTTTTTTTTTGCGCTTAAGCATAGAACTTCTTCACGGCATCAGAGTTTACTGGGTAAGCGAGTTCTTCACCATCCATGCTAATAAGGATCAATGCTCCTCTAGAAAAGGCTCGCTTGACCACGTATGGGCCTTCCATTTCCCTATCTTATCCTTCTGTGCTGGTAGAAGTTTCCTGAGTACTAGGTCCCCCTCTTCAAATGGTCGCGGTTGGACTCTCTTGTCGAAGGCTCTCTTGATTCTCCTTTGATATGTTTTCCCGTGACAAATGGCGTCTAACCTTTTCTCTTCTATGAGATTTAGTTGGTCAAATTTGGTTTGAACCCATTCAGTTTCTGGGAGCTTTGCCTCCGTGAGTAATCTCAAAGAAGGAATTTCCACCTCGATAGGCAAGACTGCTTCCATCCCGTATACTAAGGAAAAAAGGGTAGCGCCCGTCGATGTGCGAACGGATGTTCTGTACCCATGCAATGCGTAAGGTAGCATCTCATGCCAATCTTTATGTGTAACGACCATTTTTTGAATGATCTTTTTGATATTCTTGTTGGCTGCCTCAACTGCCCCATTCATTTTTGGCCTATAAGGGGAGGAGTTATGATGTTGAATCTTGAAAGAGTCACATAATTCAGTCATCATCTTGTTGTTGAGGTTAGACCCATTGTCTGTTATAATTTTTTCAGGTATTCCATAACGACATATTATGTTTTTTCTGACAAAATTGACCACCACTTTACGGGTTACATGTGCGTATGACGTGGCTTCAACCCATTTGGTGAAGTAATCAATAGCCACTAGAATGAATCTATGTCCGTTTGAGGCCTTGGGTTCAATAGGTCCAATGACATCCATGCCCCACATCAAGAAAGGCTAGGGTGAGGCCATTACATTGAGCTCACTTGGTGGGACTTGGATATTATCAGCATATATTTGGCATTTGTGGCACCTCCTAGCATATATGATGCAATCCTTCTCCATAGTGGACCAAAAGTATCCTGCCCTCATGATCTTTTTGGCCATGACCTGTCCAGCTATATGGGTACCGAAGGTTCTTTCGTGGACTTCTTTCATTAATGATTGAGACTACTTCTGACCAATACATCTTAACAAGATGGAATCAAAACTCTTCTTGTACAGGATGTTCTCATGTAATACGAATCCGACAACCCTTCGTCTGATTGTTTTCTTGTCATTGTCAGATGCCCCGACTAGGTATTTCCCTTCTTTGATGTATTGATGGATGTCAAAATACCAAGGATGGCCATCTTCCTCTTCTTCCAGTGTGCAACAATGAGCTTGTGTCTCATGTCATCTGATTCTGATGACTGGTATTTCACATCCCTCTTTTATAGCAAACATGGAAGCCAGTGTGACCAGCGCATCTGCTAACTGATTCCCTTCTCTTGGGGTATGCTCAAAGTTAATGGATTCAAATTGAGACATCAAATCCTGAACGTATGCACGATAGGGGATTAATTTGTAGTCCTTCGTTTCCCATTCATCTCGTAGCTAGTATATCACCAGAGCTGAATCGCCGTAGACTTCTAGTTCGGTGACTTCGTTACCGAGCGCAGCCTGTAGACCCAGTATACAAGCTTCATATTCAGCCATGTTGTTGGTGCATTCAAAGTCCAACCTTGCCGTCACCGGGATATGTTTTCCTTGGGACGATATCAGTATGGCTCCTATTCCGTGCCCCATTATATTGGAGGCGCCGTCGAAGAACATCGACTAGGATTCATTTTGACTTTGCTTTTTTGGCTCATCCTTCAAGGTCAATATTTCTTCATCGGGGAATTCCTCCTTGACCATGTATTCGTCCTTGATCGGTCCGTTTGCTAAATGATCGACCAAGACACTACCTTTGATTGCTTTTGCGAGACATATACAATATCATATTCTAATAGCAGGACTTGCCATCTGGCAATTCTCCTAACCAGAACAGACTTTTCAAGTAGGTACTTGATAGAATCCATTTTGGATATCAGCTGGGTGGTATGTCTCAGCACGTACTGTCTTAGCCGCCGGGTGGCACACACCAAGGTGCAACATGTTTTTTCTAAAGGAGAATACCGAGCTTCGTAATCAGTAAATTTCTTGCTCAAGTAATAGATAGCTCTCTTTTGGTTATCAGTCTTGTTTAATTGTCCTAGCATACATCCCATGGAATCTTCCAAGATCGTGAGGTATAGGATGAGAGGTTCTCCTTTAATAGGAGGCATCAATATTGGTGGATTGATGAGACATTGCTTAATCTTATCGAAAGCGATTTGGCATTCCTCATTCCATTCCACGGGTTGATTCTTTCGGAGCAGCTTAAAGATAGGAGCACATGTGTCAGTCAACTGAGATATGAAACGAGCTATATAATTCACCCTACCAAGAAATCCCCTGACTTCCTTTTCTGTCCTAGGGGGCGGCATTTCGATTGTGGCTCTGGCTTTGTCTGGATCCACTTCTATCACTTTTTCACTAACGATGAACCCAAGGAGTTTTCCTGATCGGACTCCAAAAGTACATTTGGTAGGATTTAGCTTCAATTTGTATTTACGAAGCCGATTGAACAGTTTTCTTAGGTGGATAAGATGATCATTTTCATCTTTCGACTTAGCAATCATGTCATCTACATACACCTCTACCTCCTTGTGGATCATGTCATGGAATAGGGTTACCATTGCTCTTTGAAAGGTTGCCCCTGCGTTTCTCAAACCGAAAGGCATCACCCGGTAACAGAAGGTGCCCCAAGGGGTGATGAAAGAAGTTTTCTCTTGATCTTCGATGGCCATCTTGATCTGGTTGTATCCCGAATATCCGTCCATAAATGAGAAAATAGTGTTCGTAGATGTGTTGTCTACGAGCACGTCAATGTGTGGTAGTGGGAAGTCATCTTTGGGACTGGCTCGATTTAGATCTCGATAGTCTACACAAACTCGTATCTTCCCGTTCTTCTTTAGTACATGCACTATGTTCGCAAGCCATTCAGGATACCAAGATACAACCAAAAACCCAGCGTCTAGTTGTTTTTAAACTTCTTCCTTTATTTTGAGGGACCACTCAGGTTTAATCCTTCGAAGTTTTTGCTTTACCGGAGGAATTTTGTTTTTTATGGGCAATTTGTGTTCAACGATTTCGTAGTCTAATCCTGGCATGTCGTGATAAGACCAAGCGAAAACATCAACATATTCCTTCAAGAGGTCGATCAATTGATGACTCCTGACCTCCTTTGCCATCCTCGTGCCGATTGATATTTCCTTCCTATCTTCTTCTTGCCCTAGATTAATCTGTTCAACTTCTTCTTGGTAGGGTTGGATTATACGATTCTCTTGGTCCATCAACCTTTGTATTTCGGGGGATAGATTCTCTTCATGCTCAAGCGATACATCACACGAGTTTAGATTTTGCTCAACTTCGTTTCCTTCGGCCATGTTCACTAGGTTCTGTATTTAGGTTTATAATTTTATTGCATGGATGGCAAAAAAAGAAGAAAATAAAGAGAGAAAATAGGATAGACACAACTTCTAAATGACGTATTTTATTATAAAAGAAAATTCATTACACCCTTTATTGTAGAAACTCACAACCTTGGGCAGAGTTATGAGTTAGAAACAGTGAAATAATAAAACTCATGATGAAGAAAACATGAATCCCTAATGGACATCCCTATTCAGGCGGTCTTCCAACAACACCGTTTCACTGGTCTTAATCTTCATGCTTGGGAAGCGGCTGCTTGTCGATACTAGGTGTGTCCGTGTCAAACTTTAACCACCCGGCGTCAATTAGGCCTTGGACTCGAAGCTTGAGGGCGCTGCATCGTTCCACATAATGCCCCGGGGAACTGGAGTGATAATCACATCGCTCTTCGGGGTTGTACCATGTAGGAAAGGGGGGATTGAATCTTTTTAGCGGCGGAAGTCGTACAAGCATCGAGGCTTCCAAGAGTTTAGGAAGTAGTTCGGTATAGGTGGTAGGAATCTTATCCACTGCCTTCTCTTTCCACGGTTCAGATTGGGATGTGCCTCTATTGTTGGAGGTGCCAGTAGTTATGGTAACAGCGTTAACTCCTTCTTCCTTTTTATTCCCGTAGGACTTCTTAGGATCGTGGCTCGTCGGTGTCCTTCCTATTCTCTGACTCTTCAAGCCTTACTCGACCCTTTCACCTATGGTGACTATGTCAGCGAAAAGGGTCAAGGTATTCCCTATCATCTTATCATAATAGGGGCCGGTTAAAGAGTTGATGAACAAGGTCACCATTTCCTTGTCGGACAGCGAGGGCTCTACTTGTGCTGCCAGCTCTCTCCACCTCTGCGCATAAGCTTTGAAAGGTTCATCCCCCTTCTTGCTTAACCCTTGTAAGTTAGATCTGTCGGGGACAAGGTCAATATTGTATTTGTACCATTGCAAGAAGGCGTTAGCGAGCTGCTTCCATGTTTGGATCCTACCTTCCTCCAGCTGTATGTACCAGTTGAGGGCCGTATCCGATAAGCTTTCTTGAAAATAGTGTATCAGGAGCTTCTCATTGTTCACATGGGCGGCCATCTTCCGGCAGTACATTGTCAGATGCCTTTTGGGGGAACTGGATCCCGTATACTTTTGGAAGTCGGGACTTTAAAACTTGGGCAGAAATTGGATATCCTGTACCAAGCACATTTCAGCGGCCTCCTGAATGTCAAAGCTCTGACCTTCCACCGCTCTTAACCTCTCTTCTAAAGCATTTAGGTGGTCCTTGGATGCGTCTCCTACGTGACTAGCACTGTGGTCCTCATGTTGGAGCTTGCTCATAGTTTCGCACATTCGAGCCATTTGCTCCCTAAGCTGCTTAAGCTCTTCATCCAGCTCGCGGTTCCTTTCCGTTAGTGCCTCCATAGCTTGTATTTTTTGGGTCCTCGTGAGTACGGAGTACTGAGAAGCCACCTTCGAGGGATAACAATAGATTTCTATTATGCTTGTTTATAGATCTATTGAAGGAGATTACTGACAGGATGACTCTTGCCCTTATGAAGGTAGGTGTCCCTTTTCGTAATATTTTACGATATGACAAAGGTTACACCACACCTTAGAAGGTCAGTCATCATCGGTGCCCGTCGAGTATTCCTACTAGTTCTAACATATGTATAGCATATAAGCGCTTCATTATATTTTTTGTTCATATTTTTAGACAAAAGAAAGGGATTATGACAAAAGGCAGACGAACTATTTTATTAATATTTTTTATACAAACAACTATGCAACAATCATATGCTCAATCAATTATACATCCATGAGCGGTATAAATCGATGGTCTGTGGTTCCTGTCGAGAAAAGTGCATTGTATAGGACGGTTCTAATCTCACTGGTCTTAAGGCCCCCAAGGTGCCCCCTTTATAGGGACCCAGTATCTCTGTCGCCGTCACCTAGCAAACTCTAAGGTCTGTCGCAGTATTTCAGGCTAGAGTAACCGGTTATCACCTTGAGTGTGATTTTTGACAAGGCTCGCAGGCTCTAAGGCCAAACTTGGGCCGGTCGTACGTCAACCACTCCCTATGTGTATTACCCTCATGCCCCCGGGTGTAGGGGGAACTGTTGTGTGCAAAGGATTGTGTACAATTTTTATTCCAACCAAGTACCTAATTTAAACAAGCAAACAAATATAAAAGCCAAACAAATAAAACAAACAAGGTAAAGGGAAAAATATTTAAATTATTATTTTTATTTTGTTAACTTCATCAATTAAATGGGCCTGACCCTCTTAAAACGTCCCTAGTGGAGTCGCCATCTGTCGCAACCCAAAAATTTCCGATCTCGCGACTAATGGTTTAGACATCCTTTAAAAGTCTCATCAATTAAGGAATGTCCGGACACCAAACTAATCCTTAATCAATGGTTTTGAAAATGAGTTCTATGGAGTCGCCACCAATGTTTTACTGAAAACATTGGAAAAAGAAAAGATTTTTTAAAAGATCCAATAATGGCCTTGATAACCAGAATTGGGTTCGGGGGTCGGTTACGTGTAAGGGAGGTATTAAGCACCCTTACAACCCCCTAAATTGGTACCCTATGATGAAGTTAATGCGATAAGAAAAAATAAATTAAATATTATATCCCCTTTTATCGATGATTATTTACATGATTTAAAATTTAAATTAAACAATTGACTCTAAAATATCTACATGATTGCTCTTATTATAAATAATATTTATCAAATATAAGAAATAAAAGAGAGAGAAGAAAATTGATTAAAATACCTCGTAGCAAACTTTGTTAGATCTTCCAATATAGAAATTGTAGGCGCTTTATGGCAACCTTTCACACTACACAAATGCCTCACAATACTCAAGAAATACAATGGGAGAGAGAGAGAAAAAAAGTGAGAGATTTCGAGCTCTAGAGAGTGCTGAACGAAATTTTTCGGTCCTCAAAAATGAGCCCCCAGCTATCTATTTATAAACTTCGGGGAGGGGGTCCAGAACGGCCCGTTCCAAAATCGGAACGGTCGTTCTGGATATGGCCGTTGTGGGTTAGTTTGGACCCTGGAACGACCCATTCTAAAACCAGAACGGCCCGTTCCGGGGAACCAGAACGACCCGTTCTGATTTCAGAACGGCCCGTTCTGGGAGCCAAATTAAGCCCACATGGTTGGTCTAGAACAACCTTAGAACGAGCCGTTCCAGATTTAGGAACGGCCCGTTCCAGCCCCGTTCCAGTTAAACCTTTAATCCTTTTTGGAGGAGCTTGAAACGGTCCGTTCTGATTTTGGAACGACCTGTTCCAATTTGGGTTTTGTGCCCCCTTTAAAAGACTTGGAACGGCCTGTTCCAAATCTAGAACGGCCCGTTCTGGACCTTGGAACGGCCCGTTCTGGGTCAATAAAAATTTTGAGCCTTTTTTAAAGCCCTATCTTCTTGTTGGCATGCTTCAGGAGCTCCTTCCCTTCACAACAGAGGTCCATGTCCTTGTTTGTATGCCCCCTGGACAAATTTGGGTGTCTACACTACACTTGGCAAAATCACAATTTAGACTTAAACCACCTGAAATCCTTTTCCAATCCAACATGCAACTCACGAAACAACACAATATAATATAAGCAACTCAAATGTTTAGAAAATTTCAACATGCAACCAACAAGAATTCACAAATCACTAACTTCCTCTCACTTACCAAAAACAACAAAAGAATCAAAACACCGCGGTTTCCACCTCTTGATTCAACAACACAACCACAATTTCATGAATTTAGGTAATCTACAACTCATGCAACACAGGATCAATTTTACAAGCTTCCCTTACCTTGATTGCTCTTAAAAACAAGGAGGAAGGGACAAAAATTCGAGAAACTCCAAAACTCCCGTATGACAACTTCTCCTTCTAATGCTTAACTCCTTAGTTTGAATCTTAACATAACAACTCAATCTAAGCTTCAAGGAAGGATCATTTTTGAATCTAAACATAGCAACTCAATATAAGTTTTAGGGAAAGGTTAGAGCTCTACTATAGAGTGAGAAGGAACTAAGATCACTAATGGCTCTTGTAACATCCTATTTTTTAGAAAATATTATTATTATTAATATTATATTTTTCTTATATTTTTGGGGTTAGAAATATTTAATTATTATTATTAAAGGAAACATATTTTTCTATTATTATTTATATATATTTTATTAAATTATTTTGAGAAAAAGGAGAAGCAGGCCAGGAAAGGTAATGAGTTGGGTTGACTTGACCCGAGGGAATGTAAAGAAAGGGTTAGTAGATTAACCCTCATTAGTCTTATTTTTTTGGCATTATGAAGAATAAGGAAAGGGAAGAGGAGAAATAAGAACTCTGAGGAGGAGTGCTCAAGAAGTGATTAGGGATGATCTTTATTGCATCAAGAGTATTCTGATTAATGAAACTAGGTGTGGGGAAAAATGGATCTTTGTATGTGAAATCACATGAAGGAATAGGTAGAGGGAAAGTTCCCTAGGATTTTAGTAATTCTATACTTGTTTCTGTTTGGACGTTTGATGGTTCAAATATTTTTTGTATGAGATTATGATTGTATTTTTGGTTATGATTGTTGAAAATGGATGTCAGAGGTGTGAGATTGAATTGTTGAAATGTGCTTGTGAGTTAGGGTTCGTAAGGGAAGCTAGAACATTGGATTTTGATAGAATCATTAAACTATTGAATGAATTAAAAGCTTATTATTGATACAATCTCTGAAATTTGTAGTTATGGGGATGGATTCAAGGGGTTGCATGTTGAATTTTCTGAGTTTTAGGTGTGGAGGTAAAAAAAATCTAGTGAAGAACATGGATGCCCTCTATCATCAAACGGTTAAGTCATTTGAAAAGGTTGAGCCCTTTGGGGGCTGCATAACAAGGGAGGATCCCTGGAGGAAAAGGGTAAGCCATTGGAAATGGTTGAATGCTTTTGAAAGGGCTGAGCCCTTCGGGGGTCGCATGATAGGGGGAGAATCCCTGGAGGTAAAGCACTGAACGCTTTGGGAAGCGCTGAGCGGTCTGGTACTTTCCGAATTAGACTTTGTTGTGTTCATAAAAGTTGTAGCATTGGATGTCAGCTTTCCAATGGCATTAGAATCACCTAAAAAGGAGATCTAGAACTCTAGTTATGGCTATTTTAGTGAACAGGGGTCAAGTTGTCAGCATGGATTATATCTATTTCGTTTTTGGAAATTTTTAACTAAGTAGATATTTTTTTAGAATTTCATGTCTTCACAAGAGTTATAGATTATCCTCTTATATTTCTTTTGAGATAGGTTTGAGTTTATTTGGATGAGTATAACTCTCTGTATGTTGTTTTCTTTGACAGTTGTCGAAGGGAGATGCATATTATTTTGATGTTCTAAGGTGTTATCATGTGGATTGAAAAAATGTTTAAAGTAGTATGATACTATATTGTAAAGTTGGTCCGTATATGTATGATATATGATGTAAATTGGTGCTTGATTCATATGTATGCTTTGTAATGATATTGATGTGTATTAGGATGTAGTGCAAGTTTTGTGTATGATCCATTAGTTTATGTGGAAATGTTGGTTGTGTAAGTGGTATTGAGTTTGATTGAGAAATGTAGTGTGATACTTTGGCATAGTTATGTGTGTGACACGATGCTAGACGTGAGATGCATTAGCATAGGCATGTGCGTGATACGGTGCTAGCTATGTGATTATTTTGTTCACGGTCGTATGCGTGACACGGTACTGGATGTGTAATGCATCGATACAGTCGTGTGCATGATACGATGCTAGTAGTGGAATGCATTGGCACAATTGTGTGCGTGGCACGATGCTAGATGTGTGATACGTCAGCATGGGCGTGTGCGTGATACGGTGCTAGATGTGTGACACGTATAGTGTATATATAAATTTGTGATGTGGAAGTAGAATGGATTAACTTTAGAGTTAATGATGTTAAATATATTAGATTCGGATATGAGTGACATTCAAGGTGTAAATAATTGAGTCATGAGATTACTCTAATAGTGTGACATCGGGTTAGAGTGCGACGTCGGGGCAAGGGATTTTAGAACGTTGATTTCATTGTTATTGGAGTTTATGCTACTTTAGTTAAATTTATGAACTTATATTTAATAAATATTTGTTTTAAATCATTTGGCAGAAGCACTCTAAGTAAAAAAAAAACTCATTGAAAGCTTGATTAAGAGATCTTTGGTCCAATTGGCAATGATTTCATAGTTTCTATAGTCTAAGAGCCTTTCTTGAGTGATTGAGAGGTTCTTGTAGAGTGAGGAGTTTGCCGGAAAGCACCTTCAGTTTTCTTTTTCTATAAAAGCTTGCTTTAGAGGTTATGAAATCTCTCTCTTTCTATTTATGGCTTTAATTTATCACTTTCCTAAGATTAGAGCATAATGTAGCTAGTTCATTATTGTGTATACATAATTATGGGGTAAAAATATTAATCTTTGCTTTGCTTTATTGATAAATACGTCATAGGGTACTAATTTTAGGCATTGTGGGTTGCCTAACACCTTCTCCACACGTAATCAACTCCCTTACTCAACTCTAATTTCGAAAACCATTTCTTTTTTTAATGTCTTAAGCAAAATATCGGTGACAACTCCAAGAACCATTTTCAAAACCATTGACGGAGGTTTAGTTAGGTTATCAGACATTCCAATGTCAATGAGATTTAAAAAGGGAAGTTAAACAAGCCATCTAAAAGAACAAAATTAAATTAAAAAAATTTAGGTCGGGTTCCGACAATGCTAGGGTAAACTCACAATAATAAACATCATAAAATAAGCATAAACTTAATACCACATTTCATCTTTCAACATCAACTACAAGCAACAACTTTATCAACACATGCAACATAATATACAACTGAAATGCAACAACATAGACAACATCCATGCAACATCAACTAATGTGTCATCATGCATATACAACTAGGAGATCTCTAACAACTGAGGTTGAGCAGTCTAGATGGCATACCTACCGAATCTAGCATTAGTTCTATCTCAACCAGGTCAGTTATAGGGCATTGTTAGGAACTCTAAAGAGAACCAGGTATAGACAATAATTGTTGATTTCTCAAGTGTGCCACTCAGACTCAAAGGTCTAGTACTACTATTAGGACATAAGGGTTTAGGTGTGGGCCTACCACGACCTTGGCTTGCATCACCAATCCACATATGGAGTTAGCCCACCCACTACCCTCCAAGTACCACGCACCCTCCAGTACCTAGTCAAAGACTACATCTCTAACTAGCTAGATACCTTACTCAAATTGGTCAATCAACTAGAACATGGATCGACTACTTCCATGTCGCCCACACATTACTAAGGGATTCAACTTTTAGAAAACAACTTTTAACTTATCATGTTAGTACTATGTATCTCAACACAGGACATATATCTTAATCATATGTCCCCAACTTAACAACTATACAACAATAGGCATCTTAACAACTTTACAACAATAGACATCTTAATATAACTTGAGTAAACAACTTGAGCAACTATAAGCATCATATTACCACTTCAACAACTATAGGCAACTTAACAACTTTGATCAACTTAACAACATATAACCAACTTGAATTTTCAACTTGATCAACTGTTATCAGCACAATATCAATAGTACAATAATAAGCAACTTTCAACATTTCAACATATTCATCATACAACTTTACATCTTTTAAACAACTTACAAAAACATTTAATCAACTTTCATAAACAACTGAAACAACTTATAATTATCTCTACAATACAACACCCTCATCAATAATAGTCAACATGTATACAACTTATTCTACATTATACAATTCGTGCCCGGCACAAGCAAGCACATGCCCAGCACTAGGGAAATAGGGCATTCCCTGGTACTTACACGCCTAGTGCAACTACCCCTGCACCTGGTGCACCCCAAGTTAGGGACTCCTCTAGGGGTCCCACACCTGATGCACCACAACCCGCGCCCGATGCCACTAAGTCAGAGACTTACCCTCTGAATTGCGCTCAAAAAAATTAGAATTTCGCTTGAAGTATTCCAATATGAGGTTTTCTACCTTAACCGCACCCAGCGTGGGCTTCCCACGCTCAACGCAAAAAGAGAGTGAGACTCTCTACCAAGGTTGCACCCGATGCATCCTCCACTATGCCTGGCGTGACCTCAACAGAGAGTTCATATTACAATTTACTAATATCGTGCCTGACGTGTCTCATCCCGTGCCCGGTGCCCTTCAGCCAAAGACTCAATTTCAAGTTCCCGCCTGACGTGACTAACCTTGCCCCAACATGAACTAGGAAATTGCCTATTTGCCAAAGGCTCGCCCAGCGCCATGAATGCGCGCCCGGTGCATGCTCAAAAACCAGCAAAAACCCAACTTCAATTTTTCATCCAAACCTGAAATCCAACAAATCCTAAAGCATGCAACAAGTTCCAAACACTTACTATTATACTAAACAGCTAAAAATAATGTAAAACATCAACATGCATCTATAATCCTTCCCACACTTTAGCAAGTTCACCACAACATCAAAAACCCAACTCCTCCCTTCTCAACAACTCAGTAATCACACACACCCAATTCACCTTAACAACTGACCTACACAAGCACAATTGTAAACTTCCCTATCCTAATTAAAGCTCAAGATGAGAATGTGAGGAGAGTGAAGAACTAGATTCAATTTCGACTCTAAGGATTTTTCGCTTCACTAGTGTTCAACCTTAGAGAATGAGAGGGAAAATTGTTCAGAATTTGTAAAAGAGGAAGTGAAAGTGAGGGTGGAAAAAGAAAAGGAAAAGTTTGGGGCATCACAAGAATCATTTGAATCAGTGACTTGATTTACATTGGGAGTGGATTTCTTGTAACCTCTAGGGTATCCATGCTTTTTATAACATTTGTTTTCTGTTTGGCCAAGCATTTTATAGTAGCTGCATTTGGGTCTTTCCTTTTTGTTTGATCCAGATTGGTGAGGTTTAGAGTTGGATCGAGGAACAACAAAAGCAATTGGTGATGGTTGCTATGTGGCAATGCCAACTTGTTGTCTTTTTTCTTCTTAAACCTCAAGGGAAAAAACTTGACTTGTTGAAGGAATAAGATCCATTAGTAAGATCTGACAACTGATCTGAGAATAGTTTTCATTGAGACCCATTAAAAAAGACATCATATACTTAAAATGAAGGTACTCAAGCAAAAGATTTACTCCCTCACATGTGCAAGAGTGAGGTGGTTGAAAACCACTCAATCCTTCCCAAAAACTCTTGATCTTGGCAAAATACTAGCTGACAGACATTGAACCTTTATTGCAAGAAAAGATTGCTTTCTTCAATTGGAAAACCTGAGGCCCATTTTGTTTCCTATATTTGGAGTTTAAATCTTCCCAAAAGATTGCGACTGTGATGGTGTAAATGACACTCGTAGTAATGTTTTTGTTAACTAAATTGAGAAGCCAAGATCTTACAATGCTATTATTTCTTTTCCACAAAGAAATTTTAGTTGGATTAGTTGGCTTCGGGATTGAACCATCAGCAAATCCCATCTTGTTCTTGGATTCAAGTGCGATAACAACAACACATCTCTAAGAATCGAAATTGTCACCGTTCAAAGGTGTGGACACGATGCTTTTACTTAGATGATCAGCATGGTGAATGAAAAGAGGATCATGTTGATCAATCTGAATTGGAAAAGCATCAACCATGGTGATCACAAGAAAAAAAAATCAGAATCAAAGTATGCAGAAGGGGATCAAAAATCTTCTGATACCATATCAAAGTTTCTTCAATGGTGAAGGATATGAGCGAAGAACAAAGAGAAAGAAAGAAATATACTGAATGAAATATTACTCATTGATGACAAAAGAAGAAATACAAAGCTATATATATATATATATATATATATATATATATATAACCTAAGGATAAAATAGAACAAGAAACAAACTAACGTACACAAGTTACCTGTTAAACTAGTTTACACTAACAACTTAAATAAAATAACAATTAATAAAAGGAGAATGGAATATTGTAATAGTGTAGGATGCATATAAAAGAAGTGAAATTGTTGCTGTTGAGGGAATTGATTCTGAAACTGAAAATTGCCTGGAGCATCATAATTGGGATCAAAACGATGATAGCAATTGGTAGCAATGTGGCCAATTTTATTGCATACTTGACATTGAACATTGCTATGACCATCATGGCCACCTCTTCGGCCAAAGCAACCTCGTTTACCATTGCCACCGTGACCAAATTGAGTGCACACTTTAGGAGAGGTCGACCTAACAACACATACACTTTCATCATCACTAGAAACAATTTCATTCTTATTTGATGTTTGGTAGTGCTCCATGTGTTCATCTATTGCTTCGTATATGAGATAAACTGTTATCTTTTTCACAATTAATTTGCTCTCATAAACAACAACAATTTCCACTTCGTTTTTAGGATCTATATTTGATAGTACTTTTTGCCACTTCTCATTGTCACAGAAAAGTAATGCATCTCTCTTAAAAACTTGAATGGTGGTCTTTGTGTGATTTATCACCAGTAAGTTTTTCAAGCCGGTTGATTTTATATTGTTTGGTGAAGAATAATGAACATGACACATCATTGTCTTCAAGTTGTGTCCATTTACTTCAGGGACTTCAAAAATCACAGAAGAACCTTGGTTGTCAAATGTTAACCATTCTGGATAATTATCACCAGGGAGCACATAATTGCAATCACCAGTACTTTTATTCTGTAAAATGAAAATAGATATGCTTAAAGTTTTTATTTTAGGTAACGGGATAAAAGAATATATGCTTAAAAGTTTATTGAACAATACGTTAATAACCTTCACAATTAATTCAACAGTTGAAGATATAAAAAGATTATAACTCATTCTCATCAACAAAAGTAATCTTTTGAGTACCGAAAAAGTATAATGAATGAATATAGCTTGATAAAAATATTAATGTTGTGAATACAATATTTGCTCATATTAGATAAACAAAGATTGTTAGTCCAACAAAAAAATTCCATACCTCAAAAAAATGAAAATGTGACAATACTTTTAATTTAAAATTTGATTTTATATAGTGACAAGCTATTTATAATAGAAACACATAATAAAAAAAATGGTCAAGCAACACTCTTAAAAAATATTTTCTCTTTCCTCTAGTGTTCTATGTGGAAAAATTGAGATATGAAAATAATTAAAAATAAACAAGAAAAAAAAAATAGAAAAGAGGTTTTGCTGGAGTGTTCAAAACCCTTATAATATACAAATTCGGGGTTTTCCAATCATATGTTATCACATGCAACATCAACGTAATTTCTTATATGCTAAAAAAAAACAAAACTCTTCTAATACTAATTACTTATTTGGAATATATATATATATATATATATATATATATAGAGAGAGAGAGAGAGAGAGATCCATTTACTCTAGGAATAGTCTACCTAGACTTACTTCGTTCAATAACTTATGCTCTATATTAAATCTAAACGATCCAACTGTTAAATTTAAAATTTTTAATGCACAGATCGATTACGCAATTTTTTTAAAAATCTAAAAATTATTTGATAGATCGTTTAATTAATTCAAATTGACGGATAACATGTTTTTATGATTATCCGTCAATTTGAATTAACGAAACAAAGTATCAAATAATTTTTAAATTTTTAAAAAAAATTGCATATTTGATGTATGTATTAAGAACTTTAAATTCAATGGTATATATATATATATATATATATATATATATATATATATATATATAAGGAGGGATCCGTTTACGCTAGGAGTAAGTCTACCTACACTTACTACGTTCAATAACCCATGCTCTATATCAAACCAAAAGGATTAAACCATTGAATTTAAAGTTCTTAATATATATATATATATATATATATATATATATATATATATATATATATATATATATATATATATATATATATATATATATATATATATATATATATATATATATATATATATATATATATATATATATATATATATATATATATATATATATATATAGGGAGCATATCAAGTGAGCGAGAATTTATTATGAGAGATGAGATGGTTAAAATATAACCCTTAGATTAACATTCTCTCACTTGATTAAACCCCAAATTTTCTCTCACTTGATTAATCTAAGGGTTATATTTTAACCCTCTCATCTCTCATAATAAATTCTCTCTCACTTGATATGCTCCCTATATATATAAATATATATATATGAGGAGGGATTAAATGAATTCAAGAGTAACTCTCGCTTAAGTTATTTCATTCAATAACTCATGATCTATGTTGAATTTCAATAATTCGACTGTTAAATCAATGTATAAAATATTTTTATGATTATTTGCCAATTTGAATTAAAAAAAATGAAGTATCAAATAATTTTCAAAAAAAGTTTAAAACTTTTAGAATTGATCTATGCATTAAGAACTTTTAATTTAATAGTTGGTTCATTGAAATTCAATATAAATCATGAATTATTGAGTGAAGTAACTTAAGCAAGAGTCACTCTTGGAGTCATTTGATCCCAATCTCTCTCTCTCTCTCTCTCTCTATATATATATATATATATATATATATATATATATATATATATATATAAGAAGTCTGGAAAATATCAAGTAAGTAAACCTAGACCCAAATTCTCTAAATTTAGGCCTAGACAAACCAATAACCAACATAATAGGCCACCTATTACTAAACCTACGCCTCAGGGTCCGAATCCTAGTAACAGGCCTAGAGAAACTAGGACTTGTTTCAAATGTGGCCGCCAAGGTCATTTAGCAAAATTCTGTAGGGTCTCCTCTAAGGTTAGAGAACTCAACCTTGATCCTACTATCCTTGACCAGCTCAATAATCTTTTTATCAATTCTTCTGATAGTGATGAAGATGATAAACAATCGTCTGATGATGACGTCCAAGCTGATGATGACCTCTCCTCTTCAGATGATGGCTCTGAATCTCCTATTATCAATGTTATTCACAATGATGAGCAAAATCTTCTCCTTGACGCTTTAAAATCCATTCAAGATCCTCATGAACGGAATGAGTATCTTGAGAAGCTCAAGCAACTCCTTCACAAACCTAAGTCTACTCATCCTGATAACAGGTTTGTCAATAATAAGTTTGATCTCACTCAGACTCTCAAACGTCTTAAAAAATCTACGGCTAAGCCTGTTACCATTCATGACCTTCAAACAGAAATTAGTTTTCTCAAATCTGAGATTCGTGATCTCAAACAAAAGCAACAGTTACATGAGATCTTTATCTCTCAAATAACTGAAGCTTTTTCTGATGAAAATATTCATGATAATCAGGACAATCTCAGTTATCATTCCGATCAAAATGAGGACGATGAACTTTTTACCGCCCTTATCAATCAGTGTAACATTCAAAAATTCTATGTTGATGTTACCATCCTTATCGACAATTTTGTCTTAAAAACTGTCGCCCTCTTTGACACCGGAGCTGACTCTAATTGTATCTTGGAAGGTCTTATACCAACCAAATACTTCCACAAAACTTATGAAAAGCTCAGAACCGCTAGTGGTTCCCGCCTTGAGATAAGGTATAAGCTCCCTTCGGCCACCATCAAAAACGATAGTCTCCAGGTTGAAACCCCTTTTCTTTTGGTTAAAAATCTGAAGAATGATGTTATTCTTGGAACTCCATTCATTAAATCTATCTTTCCAATCCATATCTCCAATGATGGTATCTCTACTCAGCACCTAGGGAAAACCATTACATTCAAATTCTTGAATAAATCTCTTGTTCGGAATATCAACCAGATTGATTATAAGCTTAATCAAATCAATTTCCTCAAAGAAGAAATTTCTTTTAAACATATCGAAAGCCAACTTTTTCAAACTCATATTAAGAATCGTATTACCAATCTTCATGATCGATTTCAAAATGTTATCTGTTCTGACCTTCCCAATGCCTTTTGGGATCGTAAAAAACATATGGTTAATCTTCCCTATGAGAAGGACTTCACTGATCGTCAAATCCCGACCAAAGCTCGACCCATCCAAATGAGTCATGAACTCGTTATCCATTGTCAAAATGAAGTCAAGGACCTCCTTTCTAAAGGTTTAATCAGAAAGAGTAAGAGCCCGTGGTCTTGCGCTGCTTTATATGTCAACAAAGCTTCCGAAATTGAGCGTGGTGCTCCTCGGCTAGTTATCAATTACAAACCTCTTTTGGCAAATCCAAATCAATCCTATTGATCGCTACAAAACAGCATTCACTGTTCCGTTTGGGCAATACGAATGGAACGTAATGCCTTTCGGTCTTAAAAATGCTCCTTCGGAGTTTCAAAATATCATGAATGATATTTTCAAACCCCTTAGTCTTAACAAGACAAGGAAATTTTACGAATTCATACTGGTGGATTCTAAATCTGTTTCTATTAAACATAATTTTGATAGAAATGATAATCAGCTTATTACGCATTCAACTATTCAAATCCTCAAAATTTTAACTTTTAAAGATTTTGATAATAAACCAAATCAAGTCAGAAAATTCTCTCAGCCATTTGACCCAATCGGGTACAATTACTGGGATTATATCAGTGCCTGGACAAATGTTTTTTGGTTTCAAAACAAACACCATAGGCACTCCTGGCTAATCTATTTTAAACAAAATGTTCGATATTTCTTTCCACAATGGTTCGCCGAGTGGTGGGAGTATTTCGGGCCAATCCTGAGTATTCTTCCTTCAGACATCAAAAAAGGATATAATCAGTTCAAATCAAGATTTGAAGAAGGGACTAGCCAGTTCCATACATCTCTTCATTTCTTCTCAAAATTTTCTTTGTCATGGATTTTTGCCTGGCAACATCAGTTTAAGAAGACCTCCAAGCTTCTTCCAATCTTAGGTAAACAAGCCTCTGTCAAATGGTGGGATCAGTTTGATGCATCCCGAGCCAACACACAAGGGGTAGCACTTTGGTTCCAAAAGAATCTAAAGAGCCTTAAGGCTGCTGATCCAGAAACCTGCCAGTTTCTTAATCGGAAGTCTAAAATCGCAGCAGTTCTTGCAGCATCTACAAACGATGAAGTTTTAGCAGCAAATCTTCATCAGATTCTTGACCTCCTGCAGTCGGACTCAGAATCTAGCTCGTCTAAAGGAAAAGCCAAGAAAGAAGTCTCTTCTCCATCCTCTTCATCTGGGTCATATTTCCAGAATGAAGATGATTGCTTCGGAATTAACCTGGAAGAAGCATCTGAAGAAGAAAACTAATCGCTGTTGAAGCATTATTCCAGCTCTGAATATTGATGGCATTCTGACATCACCCTGACGAAAGAAGTCAACAACCCAGAGTCACTAATCACTGCTCATTTTGCGGAAGAGAACTGTTCACTATAGCGGAAGCGGAAGTGTACTGTTCACTGTAGCTGAAAACTTCATTTTACTGTTGTAATAGTAACTTTAAAGTTTTCTATAAATTTGTATCCTGCCCACAATGTGAGGCAGAACTTAGAAGCATACGAGAGTTAGTGTGAGAACCTCCTCCTTCTCTCTAGCCTTTGTATCTTTTCAATCAATCAATACAGCAATTTTGTATTAAAGTTACTCTTCTCTTCTCATCTCTTCCGCCCTCTTCGTCTGGCTTTGCCGCATTTGGGCTTTAACGTTTATATGCTTTGAATTAACTTTCTGTTTATTTACTTTTGCATATTTATCGTTTTATTTCTGGTTTTGCATGGTAGTCAGTCTACTGCCGAATCCTAGTAACAGGCCTAGAGAAACTAGGACTTGTTTCAAATGTGGCCGCCAAGGTCATTTAGCAAAATTCTGTAGGGTCTCCTCTAAGGTTAGAGAACTCAACCTTGATCCTACTATCCTTGACCAGCTCAATAATCTTTTTATCAATTCTTCTGATAGTGATGAAGATGATAAACAATCGTCTGATGATGACGTCCAAGCTGATGATGACCTTCCTAATCAGATTCTTGAGAAAACACAACTTCAAAGATTCTTAGGTTGTTTAAATTATGTTTCTGATTTCTTTCCTCAACTCAGTAACATAATTAAACCCCTTCATGAAAGACTCAAGAATTCTCCCCCACCATGGACTGATGTCCATACCAATATCGTCAAACAAATCAAACAACAAGTTGATCTTCCTTAGATACCTCTGGTATCAGAGCCAGATGGGGAAGTAGGAATTTATGGCTGGATCTAAGTTTCTTTTAATATTAAAATCATGATGTAAGGTTATTATGCTCTGGATTTCTGAACTATGTGTTACCCTTTACTGCTTCTTTTAAATTCTATTTTATATATTTTATTTTGGTTCTGTTAATAGATCCAACAAAATTATTCTACTGTAAAAAAAGAAGTTTTCGCCATCGTTCTGAGTATTTCGAAATTTCAATCTGATTTATTAAATAAAAAATTTAGTTCGGGTTGACTGTAAATCAGCCAAAGATATTTTACAAAAAGATGTTAAGAATCTAGCATCAAAACAAATCTTTGCCCGATGGCAAGCAATTTTAAGTGTTTTTGATTTCGATATTGAATATATCAAAGGCACCTCAAACACTTTACCTGACTATCTTACCCGTGAATTCCTACAGGGCAAGACAGAATGCGATGACGCCTAAATTGAGGCCGCGATCAGCCTCTTCCAGGGGAAGGGGAAAAGGAATCATTTTGGGCAAACCAAGTCGCCCAGCAAAATCTTCATCTTCAATCGAGGATGACAAATCAACCAAGGTTTCCTCTGAAACCTCCAAAATAGGGTCATCAACCCAAGCTGGGTCATCTCAGCAAACTGCTGGGCCATCTCAGCAACCCAAATCTAAAGCTGGGTCATCTACTCAGCAAACCAAGCCATCAGACTATGCTATGGCACTCCCAACCCTTCAAGCCCTTCAGGATTGTGGGATGACTAAACTCCCTTCCAAATCCTGGAAACAGATTTTTTCAGAAGAACCAAATGATCTCTTCTGGGATCAAAACCTGAAATCAATTATTTCAGAAATTTCCAAATCTAAAATAACCTTACATCCAAAAGAATTAGTTGACCAGCCTCAACCCCTTACCCAAAAACAACCTCCCAAGGCTTGGAAACAAATTCTTTCAGAAGAACCTGATCAATATCTGAAATCAATTATTTCAAAAATTGCTAAAACAGAAGCATTGGTTGAGCAGCCTCAGCCAGTTGCCCAAAAACAACCATCTTCCTATCTACCAAAAGAAGGAAGATTTCAACCTACAATCCAAATGGAACCCAAGTTCTGGGATCCAAATCCAAATAAAATTTGCGAAAAAATCTTTCCACCAGGCTTTCTTTTCAAACCCCTTAGTCTTAACAAGACAAGGAAATTTTACGAATTCATACTGGTGGATTCTAAATCTGTTTCTATTAAACATAATTTTGATAGAAATGATAATCAGCTTATTACGCATTCAACTATTCAAATCCTCAAAATTTTAACTTTTAAAGATTTTGATAATAAACCAAATCAAGTCAGAAAATTCTCTCAGCCATTTGACCCAATCGGGTACAATTACTGGGATTATATCAGTGCCTGGACAAATGTTTTTTGGTTTCAAAACAAACACCATAGGCACTCCTGGCTAATCTATTTTAAACAAAATGTTCGATATTTCTTTCCACAATGGTTCGCCGAGTGGTGGGAGTATTTCGGGCCAATCCTGAGTATTCTTCCTTCAGACATCAAAGAAGGATATAATCAGTTCAAATCAAGATTTGAAGAAGGGACTAGCCAGTTCCATACATCTCTTCATTTCTTCTCAAAATTTTCTTTGTCATGGATTTTTGCCTGGCAACATCAGTTTAAGAAGACCTCCAAGCTTCTTCCAATCTTAGGTAAACAAGCCTCTGTCAAATGGTGGGATCAGTTTGATGCATCCCGAGCCAACACACAAGGGGTAGCACTTTGGTTCCAAAAGAATCTAAAGAGCCTTAAGGCTGCTGATCCAGAAACCTGCCAGTTTCTTAATCGGAAGACTAAAATCGCAGCAGTTCTTGCAGCATCTATAAACGATGAAGTTTTAGCAGCAAATCTTCATCAGATTCTTGACCTCCTGCAGTCGGACTCAGAATCCAGCTCGTCTAAAGGAAAAGCCAAGAAAGAAGTCTCTTCTCCATCCTCTTCATCTGGGTCATATTTCCAGAATGAAGATGATTGCTTCGGAATTAACCTGGAAGAAGCATCTGAAGAAGAAAATTAATCGCTGTTGAAGCATTATTCCAGCTCTGAATATTGATGGCATTCTGACATCACCCTGACGAAAGAAGTCAACAACCCAGAGTCACTAATCACTGCTCATTTTGCGGAAGAGAACTGTTCACTGTAGCGGAAGCGGAAGTGTACTGTTCACTGTAGCGGAAAACTTCATTTTACTGTTGTAATAGTAACTTTAAAGTTTTCTATAAATTTGTATCCTGCCCACAATGTAAGGCAGAACTTAGAAGCATACGAGAGTTAGTGTGAGAACCTCCTCCTTCTCTCTAGCCTTTGTATCTTTTCAATCAATCAATACAGCAATTTTGTATTAAAGTTACTCTTCTCTTCTCATCTCTTCCGCCCTCTTCGTCTGGCTTTGCCGCATTTGGGCTTTAACGTTTATATGCTTTGAATTAACTTTCTGTTTATTTACTTTTGCATATTTATCGTTTTATTTCTGGTTTTGCATGGTAGTCAGTCTACTGCCTACTTCTCTCCGCCTTCTCCCGTGATCCTCCCTGATCTTCCTTAGATACCTCAGTCTACTCATCCTGATAACAGGTTTGTCAATAATAAGTTTGATCTCACTCAGACTCTCAAACGTCTTGAAAAATCTACGGCTAAGCCTGTTACCATTCATGACCTTCAAACAGAAATTAGTTTTCTCAAATCTGAGATTCTCAATCAAGCTCTTCAATGGATCCGTTATCCTATTCCTAATAAAAAGGATCTTCTTGCTCGTTTACATTCTGCAAAGATCTTTTCAAAATTTGATATGAAATCTGGATTTTGGCAAATCCAAATCAATCCTATTGATCGCTACAAAACAGCATTCACTGTTCCGTTTGGGCAATACGAATGGAACGTAATGCCTTTCGGTCTTAAAAATGCTCCTTCGGAGTTTCAAAATATCATGAATGATATTTTCAATCCATACTCAAAGTTCTCCAGAGGTATCTAAGGAAGATCAGGGAGGATCACGGGAGAAGGCGGAGAGAAGTAGGCAGTAGACTGACTACCATGCAAAACCAGAAATAAAACGATAAATATGCAAAAGTAAATAAACAGAAAGTTAATTCAAAGCATATAAACGTTAAAGCCCAAATGCGGCAAAGCCAGACGAAGAGGGCGGAAGAGATGAGAAGAGAAGAGTAACTTTAATACAAAATTGTTGTATTGATTGATTGAAAAGATACAAAGGCTAGAGAGAAGGAGGAGGTTCTCACACTAACTCTCGTATGCTTCTAAGTTCTGCCTTACATTGTGGGCAGGATACAAATTTATAGAAAACTTTAAAGTTACTATTACAACAGTAAAATGAAGTTTTCCGCTACAATGAACAGTACACTTCTGCTTCTGCTACAGTGAACAGTTCTCTTCCGCAAAATGAGCAGTGATTAGTGACTCTGGGTTGTTGACTTCTTTCGTCAGGGTGATGTCAAAATGCCATCAATATTCAGAGCTGGAATAATGCTTCAACAGCGATTAGTTTTCTTCTTCAGATGCTTCTTCCAGGTTAATTCCGAAGCAATCATCTTCATTCTGGAAATATGACCAACCTTTAGAAAGGAGGTCCTTGACTTCATTTTGACAATGGATAACGAGTTCATGACTCATTTGGATGGGTCGAGCTTTGGTCGGGATTTGACGATCAGTGAAGTCCTTCTCATAGGGAAGATTAACCATGTTTTTTACGATCCCAAAAGGCATTGGGAAGGTCAGAACAGATAACATTTTGAAATCGATCATGAAGATTGGTAATACGATTCTTAATATGAGTTTGAAAAAGTTGGCTTTCGATATGTTTAAAAGAAATTTCTTCTTTGAGGAAATTGATTTGATTAAGCTTATAATCAATCTGGTTGATATTCCGAACAAGAGATTTATTCAAGAATTTGAATGTAATGGTTTTCCCTAGGTGCTGAGTAGAGATACCATCATTGGAGATATGGATTGGAAAGATAGATTTAATGAATGGAGTTCCAAGAATAACATCATTCTTCAGATTTTTAACCAAAAGAAAAGGGGTTTCAACCTGGAGACTATCGTTTTTGATGGTGGCCGAAGGGAGCTTATACCTTATCTCAAGGCGGGAACCACTAGCGGTTCTGAGCTTTTCATAAGTTTTGTGGAAGTATTTGGTTGGTATAAGACCTTCCAAGATACAATTAGAGTCAGCTCCGGTGTCAAAGAGGGCGACAGTTTTTAAGACAAAATTGTCGATAAGGATGGTAACATCAACATAGAATTTTTGAATGTTACACTGATTGATAAGGGCGGTAAAAAGTTCATCGTCCTCATTTTGATCGGAATGATAACTGAGATTGTCCTGATTATCATGAATATTTTCATCAGAAAAAGCTTCAGTTATTTGAGAGATAAAGATCTCATGTAACTGTTGCTTTTGTTTGAGATCACGAATATATATATATATATATATATATATATATATATATATATATATATATATATATATATATATATATAAGGAGAGATTTGTTCACTCGTAGATTTACTTTATTCAATAACTTATATTCTACATTAAATTTCAACGATTTAACCGTTGAATTTAAAGTTTTTAGTGTATAGATCAAGTTTGCAAATTTTAAAATAATTTGAAATCATTTGATATTTCATTTCATTATTTCAAATTGATGGATAATCATAAAAGTATTTTAAACACTGATTTGAATTAAAGAAATGAAGTATTAAATAATTTCAAATTTTTTAAACATTTACAGACTTACTCTAATATAATGCAAATTGAATACCGATGAAATCATTAAATTATATGATATTATACTTAAGATCATGTATATCAAATTTTACATAATTCAAAAATTATTTAACAATTCATCACATTACTTATTTTAACATATAATATAATATTTAAATAATATGTAAATATCTATTATTGGATAATACATATAGAAAAGTCCAAATCATATTAAATTTGATATACATGATTGTGACTACAAAATCACATAATTCAGTAATTAGATTTGTTAAATTTGCATTATTAAAAAAACTATTGAAATTATATAAGATTTCGTATAGATTTTAAAACTTACATTAAGTATTAACGCATCTTATATCTATATATATATATATATATATATATATATATATATATATATATATATAGAGAGAGAGAGAGAGAGAGAGAGAAAAGGGTTATAATTACACTAGTGTAACTTTTACCAAATATTACACCACTCAATAACTATATATTAAATGTAAATTTTGTAAATTCAACCGTTAGATTGAAAGTTCTTTACTCTTAGATCATATATACAAAATTTTATATTAATCCAAAATGAATTAATACTTCATTTTTATCAAACAAAATTGACGTAATATATTTATTTCAAAATATAATAAAATATGAACATTTTGATTACCTTCAAGTTGTTCTTCAATTTTAACAAAATTTGATATACATATATAAAGTGATATGATTTTTGAATCTAACGGTTGGATTTACAAAATTTACATTTAATATAGAGTTATTGAGTGGTGTAATACTTGGTAAAAATTACACCGATATAATTATACCTCCCCTCATAAATATATCCCAAACTTTTTCACTACTAACATTTTAGTCTCTACCATCAAGTACCATTAAGTAATGACATGATAATCATGTTGTTAGCCACATCAGTTGCCACATCATCAACTAATTTAATACTGTAGTCATATGGAAACTTCTTTTGTTTTTGTTGTAAATTATGTTTATAGATTTTCAATATTTTGATTAGGGATGAAATGGAATTAGAAGGAAACAACTAGTGAATAAAAACATATTCATCTCTTAAAATTATGACAGTTAGATAAATATCATAGAGAAAGAGGGTGAAACCTGTAAAATGCTTTGTCTCAGAATATAAGTGACTCGGCAACTTGTTCCCATTTGAATTAAATGACATGCCAACAATTTTTGTGACCCTGAAGTGTGTGCATGTTTGTTGCATTCAATTAATGTAGAAGCATCAATGTCTGGCATTTCTAAGGGAGTTGTAGTTGATTCTAAATCCTCAGAATTTGTGGCATATAAGGCATCTATAATATTTTTTGCTTCTTGAGTTAGTTGAAGTTTTGAGTCGCACTCTATGCAAAGACTTTCAAGCTTTGGAAGGTTCTCTAAAATATATGATAGATGATGAGAACTGCTATTTGGCACATCTAAAGAAACAAGAGATGACTTTCCCACAGATGTTTGAATGCAGGATGAGAGACTATTGGTTGGTGACATCCAAGACCAAATGATAGAAGGAAACACATCACGCGAGAATCCTTCATAACCACATAAAGAAATATATCCAATGCTTTTTGACCTTACAATTGAAAACGGAATTCTTTTTATTGCAGTCTTATCTGCAACGAGGATTGTCAAAGACTCCATTTGTTCCAAGTCTTCTTCCAACTTGTCAATCTTTGAACATCCTGAAAGAATGAGTGTTTTAAGGGTTTTCAATTTATAAATACTCCTTGGAAGGTTATGAAGACTAATACAATCTTGCAAATTTATTCGAAGAATTCGATTGAGATGTCCAATGGTATGAGAAATCTTAGACAATTTTGGACAATCTATGAGTTCTAACTTTTCAAGACTAGGCAATTTTGAAAAGTCTGGAGTCTGTGTTAAAGAATGAGAATGACTAAGATTGAGAATTTTAAGTTTCTCCATCCGCTGCAAGAAAACAAATACCATATAAAAAAAATTAGCAATAAAATTTTAAAAAATAAATGGAAATAATTATAATTGTATATTCTTTTTTCTTTGGTAATGAAGGAGGCTAATAACCCAAAAACACAAAATCAAGCAATGACCGCACTGTCTGCAATTAACAAAGAATGTAACAATTATATGTTATAAAGCTTACAAGTTAGAATGTAGTATTCATTTTTCTATTGCGCGCAGGAACACATATTTATGATTAATTTTACTTTTGCTTCTCAAATAGTCATATTTATGTACATACATTAGACTTATAAACACATACTAGTATTTAATTATAAGTCTTGTAATATTGTGTAAGTCATATCTATAGGAAAAAAATGTATACACATAATAAATTATTAAAAGTTGTTTATGGAAATTTTATATAAAGTTTAATATTTTTTTTTGGAGGATATATATGTTTACATAATAACATTCATATATTAAAGTCGATGCACAAAACTCTATGTTTTGTGTGTTTGGAGCTAAAAAAGATATTTCTTGTATATTCAATACAAATAAAATTTATTGGATTATATAATATACAGTAAATTAAATTTTGACTTATAATCTCTGCAAAACTTTAGATAAGATCTTTTATTAAAATAAATAAATTTTGCTTTAGTTAACCTTTATTAACATCACCTAAAATGCAAAATTGACACTAGATGTTCACTACAGGGCTCTTAGTGATTCAACATTAACAACAATAAAATATCATTTTTTTAGTTATTTATGAATAAATTTCACATTCATAGTGAATCAAGTTTAAACATTTTTTTCTTATAGACTAAATTTTTTGGCAAAAGATGTTAATTATATTCTTAATTTTAGAAGTTATGGCATATTCATGACAACTTGATTATAAGGTAAAGTTAATTAAATATATTTGCAATGTAAAAAATGGAAAAAGCACATATGAAGTTTATGTCTAAAAGTATGAAATAGTAAAATAGTTTTTTACTATTTTAGAAAATTTAATTTGTAACAATAAATAAGGGTGAAAACTGCTCATGAAATATAGAAAGGAAAGAAAAAAAGAAATTAATACCTGAGCTTCTTTCCACACAAGTTGAACATTACTGTTTTGTAACTCAATTGAAATAAGATTTCTTTGATAAAAGTTTGTTGGTATGTATTTTAAAGGAAATCCATGCCAACACAGCCATCTAAGATCTTTGGAAAGATATTTAAAATCTCCATCAAGTCTTACACCAGCAAGTTGAAGCAACCTAAGTTTCTCCATGTTTTTAAAAGCTTTAGTGCTCAAACATGTTGCATTATTTATTGATAACCTCAAAGCCAGTCCCTCAATAGCTTCTGTTCCCTATGAAATAAAATGGAATAAAAGGTAAAAATATACATAGCTTAAATATATGTGCTAGCTAAAGCTTTCATGAAAAAATGCATCAATTGTTTTAAGAGCTAGGAAGAAAAAACAATTCACATCTAAACTACTTTTCAACTCAATTTGTCTTTTTTCTTCCTTTAGCTATAGATACATTAAATCCAAAATAATAAATAAACATCTTACCGTTTCTTTTGCTAATACATCAAGCGCATCCTCATGAAACCATAACCTGCTACGCTTCTCAAGAACCTTTAGTGAATTTGCACGAACGATTTCCCTTCCCATGTCCCTTATCAAATCATGCATTCGAAGCTTGTTTTTATTATCAATTGTTACAAGGCTTCGCTCTACAAGGACACGTATTCCATTTTCTGCGAAAAGCCCACAACCATTTAATATATGTATAACATCATTCCGATCCATGCCAATAAAGAAACAAGCTATATCGAGGAATATATCTCTCTCAGTATCATCATTTAAACCATCATAGCTTATTTTTAACTTCTTTTGTACTTGATGATTAGGAATTCTCTTAAGTTTCTCCAATACATTCTCCCACTCTGCTACCTTCATATCAAACAAATAACACCCAAGCACTTCAAGGGCTAGTGGCAATCCCCCGGAATACGTAATTACATTTCTAGAAAGTTGGGTAAAATTTTCTTTAGGACTTGCTTGCTTGAATGCGTGCCAACTAAAAAGCTCAATGGATTCACCTTCATCCATGCCTTTCATTGTATATACTATGTCAACTCTCCCTCTGAGTATATCTTGATCTCTAGTGGTAATGATTATTCTACTACCTGGACCAAACCATTTGTAACTTCCACATAAAGCATTTAGTTGGTCCAATTCATTCACATCATCCAATACAAGAAGTACCTTTTTATAGCAAAGTATTTTTTTTAATATATTTTTTCCTGATTCAGCATTATGTATCGTTATTTTTGTTTCTTTGTTGATATCAGACAGAAGTTGTTCTTGTAAATTGACTTGGCCAACGTCTTGCCTCCAAACTTCCCTGATATTTGCAAGGAAGCTCCTTCCCTCAAAATTGCGGCCAATCTTATTGTAAATGGCTTTAGCAATGGTTGTTTTACCAATGCCTCCCATCCCCCACATCCCTAATAGTAGGACATCATTTGATGATTTTTGGAGTAGCAATTGACTCATTGCTTGTACTCGAGGTTCTACTCCCACTGGATTATTGGCAACAAATAACTCTGTCTTGTCTAACAAATGTGCAACATTTTCAACAATATTTTTTATAGTCTCCCTTTCATTTCTATAACAAAAAACAAAGAGAAGGTGAACAAATACATGCATCAAATTCTGTAAGAAATTTGAGTAAAAAAATTATAGTCGGATAGAAACACGTTACTCCATTAGGTTACTTATTGCCATTTCATTAATTTCTTAAAAAGTAATTATATGATAGAAAGGATACATATATTATAATTTTTAGAGTTTGTTTGATTGAGTTTTTTAATTTTTTTCTTTATTAAATTTTGTAGAACACGTCTCAATTACTAATTTTTAGAAGTGGCGGGTGAAAGTAAGAGAAGAGAAGAGAAGAGGATGGAGTAACACAAAGATTCTTATGAGTAATAAAAGCTGAAGGTGAAAAATCAAAATAACATACATATATTCTGTTTATTTATTTTAAAAACCAAAATAGATAGTATTATTTAAAATAATATTCAGAAACTACATTTATCAAAAATAGATTTTTTTTTAAAATGGAGATAATAATGATGAAGAAAAAATTGTGAGAAAGAAAGAAGTGTGAATCGAGTTACCTGGAGTTGAGTACTACAACACCTGACATGCCAGCGGCCTCACGAAGTGCCTTCCTACAATTCGGGAACATGACCTTCAATCGGGAATCCATCACTTCCGATTTGTCACCAATCCCACGCACCAATTGCGGAAACTCCTCATTCACGTAGCTTAAAATCCTCTCCTGAAGTTTTTCGAGTGCTTTTCCAAACTCGCCTTTTTGATGGCGCACTTCGGAGGGATAAACATCATAGAACACCGGGAGAACTTTGTGCCCTATGGTTCTGTGGCACTCCATTATTTTCCCTAACTCATTCAAGCACCACGGAGACCCTGCATAATTTGTTGAGAACACAACAACACTAATTTCAGACTCTTCAATTGCTCGCAGCAGTGAGTCTGAAATGTGATCTCCCCTACGGAGCGACTCATCATCCTTGAAAACATCGATTCCAGCATTCTGAAGAGAGGCAGAGAGATGCGAAACGAAAGAAGCACGTGTGTCTTCACCTCTGAAGCTCAAGAACACTTCATGGATTCTCCCATATGCTCCACTATCTTCCGGAGTCTCAGGCATACACCCGCCGACGGCCTCGTTGACCTCAAAGTCGGGAATGTTAAAAGAGTAACCGGGGGCAAAAATGGAAGACATGCGCAACGCTCATCAACAACAAACAAGACAAGGAGAATGGAGCGTCAAGAGTTGTTGAGGCCAAAACACCAAATAAATTAATTAATTAATTATTGGGAGCATTTGAATGGAATTTTTATTTTTATTTTTTATTTTTTTAGACTGTCTCATATATTAAATCATGAGAGTTGCTAAGCTATCCTCAAAGATCGAGGGGTTTTAATATATTTTTTTATATAAATTTATAAAAATTTTAAAAAAATTAATTTAATTATAAAATAAATTATCTAAATTATACTTATAAAATAAAAAGTAAAATAAAATTATAGAAATTAAAATTATAAGATTTTAATAATATTATAAAATATTAAAAAAAGAAAAAAAGTAATAAATAGTAAAAATAAAAAATTATTAAAATTATAATATAGAAATTCAAAAATTTAAGATAAAAAGATAAAAAATATACCTAAAAAATTATTAAAATTAAAATATAGAAATTCAAAAATTTTAAGTGATAATATAAAAATATACTTAAAAATTATTAAAATTAAATTATTTAAATATATAATAATATTATTACAAATAAATTATAATATATAAAATAAAAATAAAATAAGTAAATAATTTAAAAATTGAAAGAATAAAATATTATAAAAATTATTTAAATAAATTATTAAAAATATAAAATATAAAAAACTGTACCAGTACCCTTTTAAATAAGATGGGTACCATAAAATTTGTCTTAAATCTTTTGTCAGCTATACATTTTCTTTCATGTAGGCCAACGCGCTTTCTGATTTGTGGTTTTCTACACATTTTCAACATACAGGAAACATACCGTGTATTTCCTTTAAAGAAAATAATTACAAAAAGACAAAAACATAACAGGCGGCTAGCTCGAACGCGTTTCGGCCCTTTCTCTTTATTTTTTTTAGGGTTTAATTTTTTTTAAGTATGTATAAATTTAAATTTAAATATTTATTATAAATTAGCTTTAAAAATTAAGTAATATTAATTTATAATTAATAAATTATTTAAAATTAAATAAAAAATAATAAAGCATTTTTTAAGGACATTACTCTTGTATGATATAGTAGAAATAACAAAAAAAATTGGTTAGAGTGAGAAGAAATGCATAAAAAATAAAATTAGAGTATCGTTCTGCTCGTATGAATTGTACTGTGTGAGAAATAAAAAAGTCACTCAATACACGAAAATAGAGTAGACAAATTATTGTGAATACATTTTGTTGTTAATAATTGTAGGTAGTACCACTCACAAATACACGTCAACATTTTTTGTTTAATTTTTTTTATAACATGTTAAAGGTAAATCAATGTTGTTTAATTTTGAAAACTAAAAAGACCAAATTAGTAACTAAAATATCGAGAATCAAAATTATAAATTTATGAAATTATAGAAATGAAAAGTAAATATAAGGATTTGACTTTTATAAAGAAAGGAAGTGAACTTTAGAGGATAAAGTGCATTTATAATTGTTGATTATAAAATCGATTAAGAATTATGATATAATAAATTCTTACAAAATAAAACTTAAAATTAAATATAATATTGATCATTGATTTTTTAATCAATGGTTATTATTGCATTTTATTCTCTAGAGTACAATTCCTTTACTTTAGAGTAGGTAGATCCTAAATTTAGCCTTTTTTTTTAATGGTTTCTTGTTTATCCATTTTCATTTTTATCCTAAATTTAATCCTTATTTTCATTTTTAATAAGACTAAGAGTCTCTCTCTAAATCACGTTTAACATTATCAATCTCATGTTCGACATCACCAAGATAAATAACCTTTACCTTACCCATGATTGACGCTATTCAACCCACATTTGGCATTATCAAGGCAAAGAGTCACTCACTTGATCACACTCAATACCACTCATTATGTGCCTTGCATTACTAAGTCAAAAAACTCCTAATATAATGCTTAGTGCCTTTTAACCCTCGTCCAATATAGCTAAGTCAAAGAGCTTTTAACTAAATCAGGTTCGACACTACTCAACTTGTGTATGCATTAATGAGGCTAGAGCCTCTAACTTGCATCATGCTTGGTGTCATGAAGTTGCACCTAACACAAAGATGATTTATGTACTTCTTAGAACCACAATTTAGATTAAACCACCTAAAATCCTTTTCTAATCCAATATGCAACTCACCAAACAACACAATATAATATAAGCAACTCAAATGTCTAGAAAAATTCAACATGTAACCAACAAGAATTCACAAATCACTAACTTCCTCTCACTTACCAAAAACAACAAAAGAATCAAAACACCAAGGCTTCCATCTCTTCGTTCAACAACATAGCCACAATTTGATGAATTAAGGTAATCTACAACTCATGCAACACAATATCAATTTTACAAGCTTCCTTTATCTCAATTGCTCTTAAAAACAAGGAAAAAGAGAATAAACTCTAAACTCTCGCATGACTACTTCTCTTTCTAATTCTCAATTCCTCAGTTTCGAATCTAAATATAACAACTCAATCTAAGCTTTAAGGAAGGATTAGTTTTGAATCTCAACATAGCAACTCAATCTAAGCTTCAAGGAAGGATGATAGCTCTACTATAGAGTTAGAAGGAAGTAGGATCACTAATAGCTTTAATGTTTATCTCTCTAACTTCTTTCTAAAAAAATTTAAAAAAATGAACTTGTAAAGTTTAAATCTTAAAAAAATCTTAGATACCTTTTTCTTAACTTGGTCAATTTTGACATCAACTCAAAACAACTATGTAACAACTAAACTTTTTAGGATTCTTTAATCCTAAAAGTTTTATAGATTAAACCAACATATCAACAATTATTCAATTAAATAACAAAATTTACAATACAATGTTACATAGGATTCACCATAGAATTGTAAAAATAAAATTAATTTAACAGTAAATGTTAATAGTCCACCATAAACCACCTAATTCCCTTCCCCACCCTAGCCTCCATGGTACTTGCAACCTTTTTACAAATTATGAATAATTAAAAGTTAATTTTCATAACACCAATTTATTTTATACATTTGTCCTGCACTTCAAATTTGTAGGCCTATAGAGGTCATGCAGAAATACTCACCCCTTTGTAAGCCTGGATAGGCCACATAGAAATACTAATCAATCAACAGGAACCGCCAATCCTTGTTCAGCTTAGAGAGGTTGAGCTCAAGGAATACTCAAACCTTCAATAAGCTTGGAGAGGTCGCATAGAAATACTCAATGGTCAGCAAGAATCACTAATCCTTGTGCAGCTTGGAGAGGTTGAGCTCAAGGAATACTCAACTTTATAGGCCCAGAGAGGTTGCATAGAAATACTTAACATCCTGAGTGATCTTGGAGAAGATCGATAAAGATGAACTCAATTGCTCAAGCTGCAGGATAATAGTCGATCTTGTAGAGCAACAACATCTACACCTAACCTAAAGAGGTTGCACATAATAATACTCAACCTTCAGAGACCTATTTATGTATGTAGCAGTCAAAATACAATCTCCCCAAAAATCTATTGGCACTTTGGACTGAAGCATCAAGGATCATGCCACATTTAAAAGATGTTGATGTTTCCTCTCAGCTACTGAATCCTGATATGGTGTGTAAGGACATGAAAACTGATGCAATGTTCCTTCATTAGCTAAAAAACCAATTAATAAAAATTCCTTGGCATTATCACTCCTCAAACATTTTATAGATTATCAAACTGAGTTTTAACAAGTTTGAAAAAAATTTGTATACAAACAGAAGTTTGATCTTTGGATTTCAAGAGAAAAATCCTTGTAAATCTACTATGATCATCAACAAAAGTGAGAAAGAACTTGTGATTGTCATAAGTGGCAATATGAAAAAGTCCCCAAATGTCACAATGATCTAAGTCAAAACAATCATCAGCCAAGTTGTTATTGTTATGAAAAGGAAGGCATTTTTGCTTAGCTAAAAGACATATACAACAATCTTTGCATGAAAAATTACTAGGCAAGTGCAAACTCTTATTAGCATGAATCATTCTTAGTACATCATCAAATAAATGGCCTAATTTGTAGTACCATTTGTTTACAGTAGTAGTCGTATCAATGTTATTACTAATAGTTGCAACAATATGATTTGGTGAATGCAAAAAACAAAAAAAAACTAGAAGACTTAATGTTTGGAATTTTGAGAATGTAGAGGCCATCTAGGATGTTACCATTGCCAATCAGCCTTGAATCCTAGTGATCCTGTATGGCAAAAGAAGAATGATCAAAAAGAATATTGTTCCTAGTAAACTGAGTTAGGGAAATTACGAATATAAGATTGACTTTAAAGTCTAGTATAAACAAGACTTTGTGGAGAATGAAATTGTTACTCAATTTAATAGTGTCAATGGCTTTTACTTTAATAGCACTTCCAATGGGAAGGTAAACAAATTGATGGTCTAATTTGCTATAGCAAACACAATTATCCATAGAACATGTAATATGTGTAATAACCCCAGAGTCTACTATCTAGAGTGAGGAATTTCCTTTGTTTGGATATGTAGTGAAGGCCAAGTTCTTGAAAAAAGAAAAACTCAACTTACCATTTTTTGGTGAGTTTAAGGAGTTATACTACTATAATATTCCAGTAGGTGCAACCTGACTTTGAAAAAGGTTTAGAAGGTGATCATATTGAGCCTTTGTCAACTGCATTGGGTTATCTCCTGTGTTGGAATCATTTGAATTAGTGACGATTTACATTTGGAGTGGATTTTTTGTAACTTGCAGGATATCTATGCTTCTTATAAAATTTGTTTTCTTTATGGCCAAGCATTTTACAGTAGATGCATTTGGGTCTTTCCTTTTTGTTTGATCCAGATTGCTAAGATTTAGAGTTGGACTGAGGAACAACAAAAACAACTAGTGATGGTTGTTGTGTGGGAATGCCAACTTCTTGTCTTTTCTCTTATTGAACCACAAGGTAAAAAACTTGATTTATTGAAGGAATAGGATCCATTAGCAAGATCTAGCCACTAATCTAAGAATAGTTTTTATTGAGACCTATTAAAAAATACATCACATGCTCAGAATGAAGGTACTCAAGCAAAGACTTCACTCCCTCACATGTGTAAGAGTAAGGTGGTTGAAAATCACTCAATTCTTCCCAAAGACTCTTGATCTTGGAAAAATATTGGTTGACAGACATTGAACCTTGATTGCAAGAAAAGATTGTTTTCTTCAATTAGAAAACTTGAGGCCTATTTTTTTGCCTATACCAAGAGTTTAAATCTTCCCACAAGATCGCGGCTGTGGAGGAGTAAATGACACTCGTAGCAATGTCTTTGTTGACTGGATTGAGAAGCCAAGATCTTATGATGCTATCATTTCTTTTCCACAAAGAAAGTTTAGTTGGATTAGTTGGCTTTAGGATTGAACCATCAGCAAATCCCATCTTGTTCTTGGATTCAAGTGCGATAGCAACACTTCTCCAAGAACCGAAGTTGTCACTGTTCAAAGGTGTGGACACAGGGCTTTGACTTGGATGATAAACATGGTGAATGAAAAGAGGATCATGTTGATCAATTTGAATTGGAGAAGCATCAACCATGGTGATCGCAAGAAAAAAATTGGAAGCAAAGTATGCGAAAGGGGATCAAAAATCTTCTAATGTGACACCCTCTATCCCGCATACCATAACACATAATATAAGCAAATATAAAATAAAAGAGTAAATAAAATCATTTGTATTTAAATCAACACCTCAAGTAACATGTGGGTAAAAAGGTTCACATTCATAAACGT
Source organism: Cajanus cajan (assembly GCF_000230855.2). Taxonomy (NCBI): domain Eukaryota; kingdom Viridiplantae; phylum Streptophyta; class Magnoliopsida; order Fabales; family Fabaceae; genus Cajanus; species Cajanus cajan. The sequence goes on from NC_138519.1 coordinate 11,205,953, forward strand.
AAATTATAACTCAAATGCGAAAATTACAAATAAATAAAATTAATTTTTTACAAAATGAAATAATAGAAATAAAGTCCTAAACTAGTCTTATTTATGCCCTGATGTCACATGCCCTATCAGAGCATTCCCAATATGGAAGCCTAAGCTTTATCACCAACATCCTCATGCTAATGATTATTTGCAAACATAATTAGAAACATATACCAATCAGACAAAGGAGTGAGAAACCTCTCACTCGATTTCAGGTGTAAAAACAATTGTCAGATAACACACACACACATAAAGCAATCACAAACAAGGCACACATACAAGCCATACAGAAAATAGTAACACATGCACAATCGCTTATCATGTAATGATCCCATGGACTCGACTCATAAATGCAAGCATGTGGCACCAACCACATATCTCATCACATATCATGCGGTATCACTACTACAAGATGCATATTCTACATCGGTTCTCTAAAGTAACCTACATCGGTTCTAAAACTGATGTAGAATAGAGCGATGTAAAAAATGTATACATTTTTACATTGGTTCTGAAAAACTGATGTAGATTTAAGCATAAATCTACATCGGTTCTCCTGAGAACCGATGTAGATTGCATTTTTTTTATAAAAAAAAATGCTTGTTTTTGGATTCTTTTTTTTCTATATATAATGGACAAATATTGCAACTTCCACCCATCTCTTCACAACAACAACATTCCATGTTGCCACACACAAGTGCAGTGGTCTGCCACACCAGAGTAAAAACGTATGATGAATTGATTATATATACAGGTGAAACAAAAAATCAATTTAACATGAATGAAATAATTAACAATATCTATAGATTAATTATATAGAAGATAACACACTAAAAGAATTTCCTTTATCGTAATTGTGGACCAGAACCAAATAGCTACCAAATGTTTACTTTCTTAGAACCCAAAAATAATTCTTCAAAATAATAATTAGCTCATAAAACCATATACAGGTGCAGATAAGATAGGCCCTAGGCCCTGATAACTATTAACTAGCTATCTAAAATGAGGAATAACATTAGACAAAAGAACCAGAATAAACACAAAATGAAGTATAAATGGACCAAGATCTAAATCTTGCAATCTTTATTGTTCACAACAAAAGAACCAACAGGATGCAATAATAATTTTTTTTCCATATGAATATATGATGGAGAGAAACAGTAACCTTAAGCTACATGAAATAATGAAATACCAAGGATAAATAATATCTCAACATTATAATATAAATGATAAATGATATCAACAAGAGAAAAAAATATTATTGATAAAGGTCAATATCTTCAACATTGACTAAAGCACCATTGATAGCCATTAAAGACTTGCTAGGTGGAATCATCCGCTGATTTGCCATTATTTCATCTCGAACAGAGTGATCAAGCTGTTGCACATCATAGTTCCATAAGAACAATACATGATTACTTGGGTGGAAAGTGTCTTATGTTTAAGCATCCAAAAAAAGTAACAAAATTATTTACCTTCATGTGAGGCAAAGAAGAAACTATGTTAGGGAAATTTTAATTGATATCATGCATTGACTGCAGAGGATCAGAGGCATAGACTGTTCTCTGTACAGTTTGGTGCCCTAAATCTGTTACCATTAAAATATATATCACATCACAGTTTATTAAACCCAACTAAAATGCTAATGGTACTAAACGTCCAACTAAATGCTTCTTCAATATTATTGATAAATTTTTCAGAACAGAGCACATAATAATGGTTTCCTTGTTGATTTATCACAAAGTTTATTATATTCATCAGATTTAGAGCAATGCATATTAGACAATGCAGTTTTGGTCACTAGGTGTTTACCTTCAGTTTTTTTTTTTTTTTAAGGTTTGAGTAATGACAATCAGTTGACAGTGGCACACCGAATTAGACTAAGAAAATACTTGTACAACCAAAGGTGGTCAAACTTCTCGGTCTTACACTGTACTAGAGTTCTTTGTCGGTCAAATGCTAAAGACAAGACATTTTGAGGGTGAAGTGAGTATTTGCAAGTGATCAAATAAAGATCCTGATAACAAGTGACATAATAGACTAGATAAAAATTACAATGACACATAAATGTGTATGAACTTAACTCAACTTTACATAAAGGATGAAAATAACTCCAACTTATATACTATATCTCAGCCATATCACTTCAGTTGTGGATTTGGATCTAGGATTCTTTATGATATAAAACGGTTGTATAATAGTTTGTTGCAACATAAAGTAAGTAAGCAACTACAATGTGAGTGTTTGATGTTTAGCTCTTACCAGGCACATCAATGGTTGTAGAATGATACCTGCAGAACTCTTCTCTACCCTTGGGCGCGCGATTTCTAATAGAAACAACAAAAGCTGAACCACGCGTATAGCCACCCACAAATGCTTCTGGAAACACCACAAGCTAGGATCCATAGCCCGCAACTTCATCCAAGAACCTCTTAGCTTTATCTGTACACAAAGTGACAAAACCATCATCACCAATCAATAGAGACACTTACCCTAGATGGATTTTTGAAGGCGAAAAGAGAAAAAGAAGAGAAAATTGAGAGCATAGGGGAAAAGGGTAAGTGGAGAAAAGAGAAAGGTAGAAAATTGGACCTAAAGTGGCTGGAGTGTCGTGGAAGATGGTGGAGGCTTGAACAACGGTGGCTCGAACAGTGGGGGCGTTGAAATCGGAACCCATGTCAACCTCAGCGAACAGAGGCCCCTTGTTCATGGTTGGGTTTGTTGTTACGAGTGCCATGTCTTTCGCAACTTCACTCTCCTCTGACCTTGATGGCCTTTCTGACCTCTTCAACAGAGGAAACAGCTACGCCTCTTAGAATGTTGATTCCGTGTTTGTTCATCAATTCGGCGCCTTGGTTTCCATAATCAACACTCGTCAATCAACCAAAATCAAAAGAGTTTCGACAAATAAACATCCACAGTTCCACAAAATATACATTCAAGGAACTCCATATTCATCATCCACAAAAATGATTTATTATTATTATTATTAAAAAGAGATACACGAACGGAAGAGTGAAATGAATCAACAGATTCCGTAGAAATTGGAATCGATTCGTAAATTGCAATGATAAGAACAAGAGTGGGGAACGCAGAGAGACCTGGTACTCATTGATGTTGAGGCGGCGGAGCTGGTTGTGCTGCCACTTTCCAACGATGGAGAGGGAGCGAGAGACGAGCTTGTTGAGCAATCCTCTCACCATAGTTGTTAAGGATTTGGAGATTGGAGAGTGACGCTATCTGAATGAATTTTGAATCGATTCTACGATGCGAACCTATCTCTGCCTTTAAACTCCTTCAATTCGACATTCAAACACTGTGCAGCCTAAGGCAGGAGCGAAGACCAGACCCTAGAAACACCCCTATAATGGGAAGCGGTGCGGGCGTCGTCAGGGCTTAACTTCTCGCCTCTCTTAAGGGTCTTGACTTGGCCCATGACGAGGTTCGTGTCGGCGCCCTTCACCACCATGCCTGAGGGTGAGAACGATTGGGGCTAGGGTTAGGGGCTTTGCGTCGTGACCGTGAAAACAATCGTGGGAGCGAAAAACAGAGATTAGGGTCTCAATTCTACATCGGTTGTAACGAAAACCGATGTAGAACAATTCCTAGATTTCATTACTACATCGGTTATTCATAAACCCGATGTAAAATTTCTCATATTTACATCATTTCTCCTCTCAACCGATATAAATATGTTTGTATTTTCTATTTATTTACAAGTTTGCCACCGCATTTATAATTTACATCGATTCTACTAGAACCAATGTAAATATGGCGATGTTAAAGAGTGTTTTTGTAGTAGTGTATGCTACTGAAGCAACATAACTAGAGTAGTGTAGGAGTACATGCAGGGCCCAACCCATGCACTCTCAACTAGAAGGATGTACTACTAGGGTCTCATCAGGATAGTGAACCCGCGCGTAAGATATGTCACATGCACACAAACGGGTAGAATTAGGTCTTCCAAATTGCGTTATCCCTTATGACTCCTCCAAGATGTTTCACAAGGAAAGCTTTCCTTGATGATGTACTCCATATCCTACCCCATCACATAAAATATGGTCACATTCACAATGTCAAGGACTCTTCACTTTACTTGTCACGATATTTCATGTCTTATCTCATTTCATCACGTTTAACATTCTCATAGTCATAATCATATGGTCACATACAATTAGTTCTCAAATTCATAGTATTCACAACAACACATACTTCACATTAGATCAGTAGTTATACATTACACAATCAATTAACCATTTATAAGCATATAAAACATGTAAAACATCAATTGGGGTCACACCTGACACGTCCCAACTAATGCTCAATGAATTAAATATGGCACAAAAAAGCAGAGCAGCAAGCCTGACACACCCAGAGCGCGCTCAGCGAATTTAATGGAATGCCTAAAGTGGGGAAACTCACCCAACGCAGCTTCACACGTGCCCGGCTAGACTTCCTATGCCTGAGCAACTTTGCTATGCCCGGTTCAACTTTCCTACTCCTGATACGAAGAACCGCACCCCTGGCACCCCAATGCGAACCTACAAAACTAGACTTTACAATCACGCGATTTTTCACATATAAGCACATATTTACACAATTTATTCAGTACAAATACTTCAAAGAACGTCCAAAACACAAATCCATACTGAATTTCACATTAAATACCTTAATTCTTTTCAAATGATCATGTCCCTAATTATTTCTCATAGGGTTTCCTAAAGGAACCTATAAACCATTCTAATCTATATCAAAACATATCCAATTTCAAAATTAAACACACATTCATGCTCAACATTCATCAAGGAACACAACTGAAGCACCAAACATTCAAACTGTGACACCCTTACTACCCCAACACATATATTGTAATAATGTCAATAAACTAAGGAAATAAATTTTTCAACATTGGTAAAAGGGTTCACATAAAAATCTTTACAAATGTTCTTCAATATCCAAAAATGAATAAAAATTGAAAAATAAAACATAAGAGTTTACAAATAAGTACAACTCTAAATCCATATAAAAATTCCATGTCCTAGAAATTCTCTGGCCCGATGTCACAACATCAGAGCATACCCATAATTCAACTGTTGGAATTCTAGATGCCGCTCATAGCCGGATCTTCCTCACCTAAAACATCCACAAATTATACGGTGAGAAAAGAAAACATCTATATGTAAAGCACACAAGAAAAATCCACAACATCGTCTCATCATAACTCATTACTTAATGGAATATTTACAAGCATTTTTATATATCCTAATTCTATTAATCATGCATCATTCACATCACAATTCACAATCACACCAATCCATCACAAATCTTGCAATTAACACTAGGTCAAGGTCATGCCTGTAGCATCTCTTGCCTAAGGTCGTGCCACCCCCGACATAAGTATTAATTGCCTCAAACATCTCACATTATGCCAAGGTCACGCCTGTAGCATCTCTTTCCCACGGTCGTGCCACCCCTAACATAAGCATGAGAAATCACACATCCTACACTATGTCGAGGTCACGCCTGTAGCATCTCTTGCCCAAGGTCGTGCCACCCCCGACATAAGTGTGAGGAATCACAATCACATCACATTCACATTCCACACAACATACACAAAATAGATAAGTCCACACAAAGTAGTGGTTCACATACTCCTCAAGCAATTCACCATGAATCCACATTTAGATCATCAACTTTTACCATATAATATAACAATAACATTTATAAATTAATATAATACTCAATTGAATCACCAATTTAATAGAATCTTAACTCAACTAGTAAAACCTCCAATTTTTCCAAAACCTAACTCATAGACACTTTTCTACAATTTCGCTCTCTCCCCCATATCATTATTTTTACAAATTAATCATATATTCATAATCCTAAATGTCGCCACCGGCCCGAAACGGGCTTTCGGCATTCGCGAAGGATGGTTGGACTCTTTTATTTCTTTAAAAATATGGATTGCTAGAATGACTTATTCTCAAACTGAGACCTCGTCAAACGAGCAATTTTATTAAAAGGCTCACCAATCCATGTTAATCCCAAGCGGGACCCTCCATGGATTAGCGGTTTTCATAAAAAGGAAGGGTTCATGGAGTCGCCACCAATGTTTTACTCAAAACATTGGAAAAAGAGATTTAAGGCAATCGATTCAAAAATCGACTTCGGCCATTACAACCAGAGTCGGGTAAGGGAGTCGGTTACGCGTGGGGAAGGTGTTAGCACCCCACAGCGCCCCTTTCGGGTTCCCTATGACAGATTATTTAAAAATAATAGTGCGAAATTACTAAATTACCCCTATTTATTCTAAGCAATTATGAATTAACTATCTACATGATGACAGTTTAAATATGTACACACAGAAAGCGATAAAAGAAGGGACTTTTAAAGAGATAAACCTTTGAAGCGTGCTTTCTTATATATCTTGACAGAAATTGGGAAGCGTTTTGGCGTTCCCTCCCTCTACAAGACCGCTCGCTCCCTCCTATCAAATTTTAACTATGGAAATCCGGAGGATTTCCTTTCGACTAGGTTCGAGACTCAAGCAAATGGCTCGTGACTCAAGAACTTCGTCGGATCAACTCTCCGAGTGATTTCTAGGCGGAGCACTGCTCAAAAAAACTCAGAATACTCAAGGAGAGGGTTAAAACTCAGTCCAAAAAAGTCCCCAATGACGTCCAAATGACGTCTTATTTATAGGGAACAGGCGCAATACGGGCCCTGGAGTCAATACGGTCCGTATTGAAGTTTTGAACTTCAATACGGCCGTATTGAGTTCAATGCGGCCGTATTGAAGTTCAGAAACTTCAATACGGCCGTATTGAGTTCAGTGCGGCCGTATTGAAGTTCAGAAACTTCAATACGGCCGTATTGAGTTCAGTGCGGCCGTATTGTAGTTCAAAATGTTCAATACGGCCGTACTGAACTTTTGGGAGGTCGTATTGGGCTTCATTCCCTCCACTTCCTTATTTTAAGCTACTCTAAGACTTCTAAACCTATGAATAATCATCCTAGGGTCTTCCAGGGTCTTCCAGGAGTCCTTCCGGCTGACTTTCCTTTGGTCTTCGAGAGTCTTCGAGTCTTATTTCCGACCCGGACAATTTTAGGGGTCTACAACTGCCCCCCCTTTACTTAGTCGGACGGCCTTTTGGTGTACCGGCTGACAAGTAAAGGAGTTGACCCAATTGTCCGGGTGATGTGCCAACCTTCTGACTTGTAGCGTCTTCCGGTGGAAAATTGTTGAGTATCCTCTCCAGGTTGTTGCATACCTCGGCGCTTCTGACAACCTCGGTAGCTAAGTTTACCCTCTCCAGGGTCAACTTCACTCGACGCCCGAGCCAGAAGTTGAACACCAATGTGCCTCTGACGACGCTGATGGTTGAGTACTGTCTCTCCAGACCTTGAGTATCGTCTCTCCAGGCCTTGAGTACCGTCTCTCCAGACTTTGAGTACCGTCTCTCCAGACTTTGTTTGAGTACCGTCTCTCCAGACTTTGTTTGAGTACCGTCTCTCCAGACCTTGTTTGAGTACCGTCTCTCCAGACCTTGTTTGAGTACCGTCTCTCCAGACCTTGTTTGAGTACCGTCTCTCCAGACCTTGAGTACCGTCTCTCCAGACTTTGAGTACCGTCTCTCCAGACTTTGTTTGAGTACCGTCTCTCCAGACCTTGTTTGAGTACCGTCTCTCCAGACCTTGTTTGAGTACCGTCTCTCCAGACTTTGTTTGAGTACCGTCTCTCCAGACCTTGTTTGAGTACCGTCTCTCCAGACTTTGTTTGAGTACCGTCTCTCCAGACTTTGTTTGAGTACCGTCTCTCCAGACCTTGTTTGAGTACCGTCTCTCCAGACCTTGTTTGAGTACCGTCTCTCCAGACTTTGTTTGAGTACCGTCTCTCCAGACCTTGTTTGAGTACCGTCTCTCTGGACCTTGTTTGAGTACCGTCTCTCCAGACCTGTGCATACCTCGGTGTTCTCGACAACTGGGTAGCGTGAGTTTTCCCTCTCCAGGGATTTGTGATGATTTTGTCTCCACAGTCCACGATGCTGCTTCGACGATTATTTTTGATTTTTGTGCCACTGAGGGCTGGATAACGCAGGGATCCGTCTAGGGGATGTGCAGTCATTCATAGGTTCTTGTGCCCCAACTTGCATTTGCATAGTTGGTACCCATGGGGAATTTTTGACTCCTTGGGGTGTAGACACAGATGCTCTTCTTGAATTGAGCGATGCCTTATGTTTGGCTGACGTCCTTTGACGTTGGTGGAGTATCCCGATTATCCTTATTCGAGTGTCTCTCTTTGATTTTCTGATTTTGTAGCCTCTATGTAGGCTATTATCCACTGGGGGTTCTGGATGTTGATTTTGATTTTGTCTCCACAGTCCACGATGCTGCTTTGACGATTGTTTTTGATTTTTGTGCCACTGAGGGCTGGATAACGCAGGGATCCGTCTAGGGGATGTGCAGTTACTCATAGGTTCTTGTGTCCCAACTTTCCTTTGCATAGTTGGTGCCCATTGAGGAATTTCTGTTTCCCTGGGGTGTAGACACGAAGATGCTCTTTCTGAGATGAGCGGTGCCTTATGATTGGCTGACGTCCTTTCGACGTTGGTGGAGTATCCCGGTTATCCTTATTCGGGTGACTCTTTTTGTTTTTCTGGTTTTGTCGCCTCTGTGTAGGCTGTTATCCGCTGGGGGATTTTGTCATTGATTGTGATTAGCCTCTTTTGTTAGGCAGATCATCTTGACGCTTGATGTTTGGCCAAGAGCCGGATTCCATTTGGGGAATGATTATTGATCTTTTGATTTTTTTTTCCTTTTTGTAGGAATGCCTCTTGAGTAGGCGACTGGGGATTTGGGGATCTTATGTATCCCAGAGTATTATTTAGGAAGCCTCTACAGGCTTAGACTCACTAAACGCCTAAGTTGGAGAGCTATCTTCCACTGAGGAAGTTTTAAGTCCTTTGACTAGATATACTGCTTGGGTGATCGTGCTTCCATTGGGAATTTTGTCGATCTTGCTTTGATAGCTCTCGCTGGGGATTTGTTCCGTGAGCTTGAGTTGGGGTTTCTCTGGGGAGTATTATTTCTGCGAGCCTCTCCAGGCTCAATTATTCTGATGAGAGTATTATTTCGGCAAGCCTCTCCAGGCTCAGTTATTCTGCGAGAGTATTATTTCGGCAAGCCTCTCCAGGCTCAATTATTCTGAAGGAGTATTATTTCGGCAAGCCTCTCCAGGCTCAGTTATTTCTGTATGAGTATTATTTCGGCAAGCCTCTCCAGGCTCAGTTATTCTGTACGATGAGTTGCTTTTCAGCCCAAGAATGCAAGCTGAGATGTCTTTTGGAGAGTATTATTTTGGCAAGCCTCTCCAGGCTCAGTTATTCTGTATAATTTGTTGGATTTTCTGTATTTTGCCATTTTGTTGATTTTGGCTTTTTCTGTGTTTTTGATTTTGGCTTTTTCTGTGTTTTTGCCTTTTTTGTTGATTTCGGCTTTTTCTGTATTTTTTGTTGATTTTGGCTTTTTCTGTATTTTTGCCTTTTTTGTTGGTTTTGGCTTTTTCTATACAGAAATGTCTCTGAGGAGTATTATTTTGGCAAGCCTCTTCAGGCTCAGTTATTCTGAGAGAGTATTATTTCGGCGAGCCTCTCCAGGCTTAATTATTTTGTGGGAGTATTATTTCGGCAAGCCTCTCCAGGCTCAATTATTCTGAGGGAGTATTATTTCGGCGAGCCTCTCCAGGCTCAGTTATTCTGAGAGAGTATTATTTCGGCGAGCCTCTCCAGGCTCAGTTATTCTGAAGGAGTATTATTTCGGCAAGCCTCTCCATGCTCAGTTATTCTGAAGGAGTATTATTTCGGCAAGCCTCTCCAGGCTCAATTATTCTGTGGGAGTATTATTTCGGCAAGCCTCTTCAGGCTCGGTTATTCTGTATGGTGAGAGAGTATTGTTTCTGCAAGCCTCTCCAGGCTTAATTATTCTGAGGAAGTATTTTTTCAGCAAGCCTCTCCAGGCTCAATTATTCTGTACAAACTGAGGAGTATTGTTTGTATCCTTGCCTTTTTTCGTTTTCGGCTTTTCTTGACTGCTGTCATACACAAGCAATTTTCCTATTTTTCTATTTTATGCAATTGCCTCATGAAGAGGTCTTTGAAAATTTCTTTATGGCCAATACGGCCGTATCCATTTCAGTATGCCCGTATTGAATTGAAAATTTGTTCATAACCCTAATTTTGGTACGGGCGTACTGAACATGATACGGGCGTATTGTTTTTCTGAAGTTTATATTTTTTGTTTTTTTCAATAAACAGAGAATAAGTGATCTTCCATTACACCTATCATCTGTATGCATGTATGCAGTATGATGCACCTAATTCTATTTGATTCACTTTTCAAAAGAATTAACCGATGCGTTTTTTGCTGTTTGGATTTTTGTCATTCCTCTAGACGGGCTGTGTGCTGCCGATTTCTGTAACCGAGGAATGATGCATGTTATATTGAGATTTTGGTGTCATCAACCAAATGATTTTCCTTTCCTTTAGAAGATGTGTCAACCCTCCTATTGACTACTATATCTCCATGTTTCCACTAGATTATTCAAAAATCGTTTGGGACAAGAGAGAAAAGAAGGAAAGGATATATTTTTTTCGAAAGTTTGTGTTTTAGAGGGGATTATTTATTTTTTGAAAAATGGATTTTGTAAGAATGGCTTGGCCAATGGTAGGCTTAAGTGTTTAGGCTTGTTTGATTAAACACTTATGAAGTTAAGCACGTCTTGGTTATTAACATTTGTGATTTGACAACTTGGATAGCTTTTCTTGAGCCCCTTTGTTGAATTCAGTTGGTGGTACCATCATGGATTTATTCTGTTTTTCGATTGCCCTAACTTTTGCCTAAAACACCCATTTGTGGAGTTTTAGCGGGCTTTTGTTTTTGTTCATTATTTTGTAACCCTAATTTTTGCCTAGGTCACCCTCTTGTGGGATTCCTAGCGGGTCTTTTGCTCTTATTTTTACGCAGTCCCCTTTTTGGGTTTCCTGCCGAGCTTTCTTTTATTTTTAGGATTTTTGTCCCGAATGGATTTCTTTTTATCCATGACGGCACTTATTGAGGCCAAGGAAAGGTGCTCCAAGTTGTCACACACTTCCACATAAAAAAGATGCGGGTTTATTTTTATTAAGACGATTTTAACCTCATTTATGTTTATTCAAACAGGGTTAAATATTGCGGTTTAGAATTTTATTGTAAGCAAGAAAAGAAGCAATAAGAAATAATGAAGAATGATTTTATTATAATCATAGTGGAAACATGTGCCCTATCGAGGCTCGGGGGTCGGGCTGTCCCCGAGGAGTAATCTCTAACAGTCATCGAGTTTATACATCCCTATCAGAAGAAGAAAAACACTTGATGACGACAGCCGGCCTTGATATTTGTGAACCAGCCTTCCTAAAGATCTGGCTTAAAGAACGTCGAGGAGGATCTTGATTCCTCTTCGTCCTTTGATCTTTAACAGGGTTGTATCCTAACCCTTGTTTCCCCGGATTATCCTTGATGATGGGTAGCTCCGGGATTCCTTGGGAGTCCTTGCCTAATCCTTGTCCTGGCAAGTATCCGTTCTTAGTGAGCATATGGGCTACCTTCTTCATTTCTCGGGGAAACGTCTCAACATTGGCAATTTCCAATGCTTGGAAGGCGGTTTCCAAAGCTTCCTCTGCTGCATCCACATAAGGTATGTTGGATGGCTTGCTGATGAGTATGTCATCTTCAGCTTGAACAGTCACCAGTTTGTCACCCACTATGAACTTGACTTTCTGGTGGAGCGTAGAGGGAACAGCTTTCGCATCATGAATCCAAGGTCGGCCGAGGAGACAGCTGTATGCGGGAGTAATGTCCATCACTTGAAATTCGACGTTGAAGATGGTGGGTCCAATTTGGATTGGAAGATTGATCTCTCCCACCACTTCTCTTTTAGAACCATCGAAGGCTCGAACGATCATGTTGCTCGGGCGCATTTGGACTCCCTTGATTGCCACTTGATCAAGAGTTCTTTTTGGCATCACGTTCAAGGAAGATCCATTGTCTACCAAGACTTTTGCGATGTGATACTCCTTGCACTTTACGGAGATGTGCAAGGGCTTGTTGTGATTGGGTCCCTCGGCGGGGATCTCTTCATCGGTGAAAGTGAGGTGATCATTAGCCGTGATGTGACTAACAATCCCCTCAAACTTGTCTTGGGAGTGTAGACCCCTAAAATTGTCCGGGTCGGAAATAAGACTCGAAGACTCTCGAAGACTGAAGGAAAGTCAGCCAAAAGGACTCCTAGAAGACCCTGGAAGACTTTAGGATGATTGTCTGTAGGTTTAGAGGTCTTAGAGTAGCTTAAAATAAGAATGTGGGAGGATTGAAGATCAATACGGCCTCCTAGAGGTTCAGTACGGCCGTACTGAACATTTTGAACTACAATACGGCCGTACTGAACTCAATACGGCCGTATTGAAGTTTTTGAACTTCAGTACGGCCGTACCAAATTCAATACGGCCGTACCGTAGTTCAAAATTTTGGTACGGGCCGTATTGATGTCAGAGGCCGTATTGCGCCTCACTCCTATATATAGGACGTCATTTGGACGTTCCTCCACACTTTCATACTCAGTTTTGACTCCCTCCTTGAGTATTCTAGGGTTTTTGAGCAGTGTTCTGCCCTAGAAATCTCTCTGGGAGTCGATCCGACGAAGTTCTGGAATTCCGAGCACTGAGCTTGGAGATTCGAACCTAGTCGAAGGGAAATCCTCCGGATTTCCATAGTCAAAAGTTTTTAGGAAGGAGCGAGCGAGCTTGTAGAGCGAGGGAACGCCAAAAAGCTTCCCAGTTTTACTCAATATATAAAAGCACGCTTCAAGAGGTTTCTTCTTAAATCCTTCCTTTTACTGCTTTCTGTGTGCATATTTAAACTGTCATCATGTAGATAGTCAATTCATAATTGTTTAGAATAAATAGGGGTAATTTAGTAATTTTACGCTGTTATTTTAGAAAATAATCTGTCATAGGGAACCCGAAAGGGGCGCTGTGGGGTGCTAACACCTTCCCCACGCGTAACCGACTCCCTTACCCAACTCTGGTTGTAGTGGCCAAAGTTGATTTTTAAATCAATTGCCTTATCCCTTTTTCCAATGTTTTGAGTAAAACATTGGTGGCGACTCCACGAACCCTCCTTTTATGAAAACCTCTAATCCATGGAGGGTCCCGCTTGGGATTAATATGGATTAGTGAGCCTTTTAATAAAATTGCTCGTTTGACGAGGTCTCAGTTTGAGAATAAGTCATTCTAGCAATCCACTATTTTTAAACAAATAAACGAGTCCAACCATCCTTCGCGAATGCCGAAAGCCCGTTTCGGGCCGGTGGCGACAGATGGCGACTCCACTGGGGAAGCTTCGAGAGTCAGTCCCATTTAGTGACAGATTATTTTTAATAAATAATAGTTGAAATTACTTCATTACCCCTCGCTTGTATTATAACATGCTTTATTACATGGCTTTAATAACTGTTGTTTGTTTAAATTCCGCAATTGTTTGAAATACAAACTGTACACAAACCTTTGCACACAACAGTTCCCTCTATACCCGGGGGCATGAGTGGTAATCCATAGGGAGTGGATGTTAGTACGGCCGGTTGATGGGTTTATAGGAGCCTATGAGACCGTTGTCGGAAAAACATCACTCAAGGTGATAACCATGAACTCGAGTCCGACAGTGCGTTGGAGCTTTCCATCGGCTTACGACGAGAGGAATTGGGTCCCTATAATGGGGGCACCTTGGGGGCCTTTGACCAAGTGAGAACAGTTAGATCCTCCTTGAATATGCACTTTTCTGCAGGAGACCCCTACCTCGTGATTCGCTCGTGACTGTTCGTGGATGAGTGAATTGTTTGTGCATTGATTATGTGACATTGTATGAGCATACATTGCATTATTTAAACATACAACATTCCTTTTTTTTAAATAAGAATAAATGGGAATAAGAATCTTCCATTACATGGTGTTAACATCTACCTTCATCACATTCACATAGGTAGTTTCCCTTTTCACCCAAAAAATAAATATAAAAAAAAAAAATACAAAATACCCAAAAAAGAAAAAGGGTTATTTATCCAAACCAAGCAATATCATGCATCATCTTAGGGACATCCCGAAAACATGATAATGCTTAGTTCAATAAACACAATGCATGCATATTCATCGCCATCATCTCATATCATGCATATAGATCATGGAGGGATCTAGGAGTCATTCATACATCTCTCCTAGTAATCCATTAATAAACATTAATAAAAAGAAAGGATTAGTCGATGCGTATGTTCAAAGAATGGATCGCACGCCGTTCGTGTAAGCCAACAACCGTGCCAATCGAGCGCACATCAACTCCGTTGTTGGTAATCAAGACGAATAAAGGGGAAGGTCCGACACCATTAAGGATCACAGTCCCAAGGCCTTTCCCTTACAAATCAAATAAGGCTGTGCCGTGGATATACGACACCCACTCTTCTGTCGACAGCGATATCTCCAACATCGCTGGACTTGGGGGCATGACTAGGAGTGGCAGGATCTACACTCCCGAAGATCTTCATGACAAAACTCCCAAGAATAAAAGGAAAGAAAAAGAGGAAAAAACCGAGGAAAATAAGGAATCCGAGGAGGAGACAGACAAGCTGTTAAAATTTATCCGACAAAGCGAGTATTCCATCATGGATCAACTTCATAAGACGCCAGCAAAGATTACTCTGTTGTCGTTGATCCTATGCTCCGAACCGCATCGGCAAGCTCTGTTGAAAGTCTTGAACGAGGCATATATGTCGCACACTATCTCCCAAGACGAGTTTGAGGGGATTGTTAGTCACATCAAGGCTAATGATCACCTCACCTTCATCGATGAAGAAATCCCCGCCGAGGGATCAAACCACAACAAGCCCTTGCACGTCTCTATAAAGTGCAAGGAGTATCACATCACTAAAGTCTTGGTAGATAATGGATCTTCCTTGAACGTAATGCCAAAAAGAGCGCTCGAGCAAGTGGCAATCAAGGGAATCCAAATGTGCCCGAGCAACATGATCGTTCGAGCCTTCGATGGATCTAAAAGAAAAGTGGTGGGAGAGATCAATCTTCCAATCCAAATTGGACCCACTATCTTCAACGTCGAATTTCAAGTGATGGATATCACTCCCGCATACAGCTGTCTCCTCGGCCGACCTTGGATTCATGATGCGAAAGCTATTCCTTCTACGCTCCACCAGAAAGTCAAGTTCATAGTGGGTGACAAACTGGTGACTGTACAAGCTAAAGATGACATACTCATCAGCAAGCCATCCAACATACTTTATGTGGATGCAGCAGAGGAAGCTTTAGAAACCGCCTTCCAAGCATTGGAGATCGCCAATGTTGAAACATTTCCCCGAGAAATGAAGAAGGTAGCTCATACGCTCACAAAGAACGGATACTTGCCAAGACAAGAATTAGGCAAGGACTCCCAAGGAATCCCGGAGCTACCCATTATCAAAGACAATCCGGGGAAACAAGGGTTAAGATACAACCCTAACAAAGATCAAAGGACGAAGAGGAACCAAGATCCTTCTCGACGTTCTTTAAGCCAGATCTTTAGGAAGGCCGGTTCACAATCGTCAAGGCCGGTTGTCGTCATCGAGTGTCCTTGTCCTTCTAATAGGGATGTATAAATTCGGTGACTATTA
This sequence comes from Cajanus cajan, assembly GCF_000230855.2. Classification (NCBI taxonomy): domain Eukaryota; kingdom Viridiplantae; phylum Streptophyta; class Magnoliopsida; order Fabales; family Fabaceae; genus Cajanus; species Cajanus cajan. Next base: position 11,221,728 of record NC_138519.1, read on the forward strand.
GAGATCACTCCTCGGGGACAGCCCGACCCCCGAGCCTCGATAGGGCACATGTTTCCACTATGATTATAATAAAATCATTCTTCATTATTTCTTATTGCTTCTTTTCTTGCTCGCAATAAAATTCTAAACCACGTCATTTAACCCTGTTTGAATAAACATAAGTGAGGTTAAAATCGTCTTAATAATCAATAAACCCGCATCATTTTTATGTGGAAATGTGCATGACAGCTTGGAGCACCTTTTCTTGGCCTCAATAAGTGCCATCATGGATAAAGAAATCCTAAAGATAATAAGCTCGGCAGGAAACCCAAAAAGGGGGCTGCACAAAAATAAGAGCAAAAGACCCGCTAGGAATCCCACAAAAGGGTGACCTAGGCAAAAATTAGGGTTACAAAATAATGAACAAAAACAAAAGCCCGCTAAGACATCACAAATGGGTGTTTTAGGCAAAAGTTAGGGCCGTCAAAAAAAGAAAAAAACAAAATAAATCCATGATGGTACCATCAATTGAATTCAACAAGGGGCTCAAGAAAAGCTATCCAAGTTGTCAAAACACAATCATTAATAACAAAGATGTGCTTAACCTCATAAGTGTTTAATCGAACAAGCCTAAACACATAAGCCTACCATGGCCAGCCATTCTTACAAAAACCATTTTTCAAAAATAAAATAATCCCCTCTAAAACACAAACTTTTGAAAATATATCTTTTCCTTCTTTTCTCTCTTGTCCCAACGATTTTTGAATAATCTAGTGGAAACATGGAGATATAGTGGTCAATAGGAGGGTTGACACATCTTCTAAAGAAAGGGAAGAATCATTTGGTTGATGACACCAAAATCAAATATGCATCATTCCTCGGTAACAGAAATCGGCAGAGCACAGTCCGTCTGGAGGAATGGCAAAATCCAAACACAAAAACGCATCGGTTAATTCTTTTGAAAAAAGAATCAAATAGAATTAGGTGCATCATACTGCATACATGCATACAGATGATAGGTGTACTGGAAGATCACTTATTCTCTGTTTATTGAAAAAACAAAAAAATATATAAACTTCAGAAAAACAATACGCCCGTATCGTGTTCAGTATGCCCGTACCAAAATTAGGGTTATGAACAAATTTTCAATTCAATACGGGCATACTGAAATGAATAACGGTCGTATTGGCAATAACAGAAATCCTCCCTCACATCAATGACAAAATTCCTCCAAGAAGAAGAGGATAGGGGAAGCCATTCATTTTTTCCAAAAAATAAAATAAATTAAACTTGCATTTTGTGCATCGCGCACAATTAATTGCACATTCAAAGACCTCATCATGAGGCAATTGCATAAAAAAGAAAAAATAGAAAAATTGCTTGTGTATGACAGCAGCAAACAAAATGCAAAGATTCAGAAAATCAACAGCGTCATACAGAATAACTGAGCCTGGAGAGGCTTGCCGAAAAAATACTCTCAGAATAACTGAGCCTGGAGAGGCTTGCCGAAAGAATACTCTCAAAATAACTGAGCCTGGAGAGGCTTGCCGAAACAATACTCCCACAGAATAATTGAGCCTGGAGAGGCTTGTCGAAATAATACTCCTTCAGAATAATTGAGCCTGGAGAGGCTTGTCGAAATAATACTCCTTCAGAATAATTGAGCCTGGAGAGGCTTGTCGAAATAATACTCCTTCAGAATAACTGAGCCTGGAGAGGCTTGCCGAAATAATACTCCTGCAAAATAACTGAGCCTGGAGAGGCTTGCCGAAATAATACTCTCTCATAATAACTGAATTTAATTTCTTTAGCACTTTTAATTTCTGTACAGCAAAAGCCAAAAACATAAAAAAGGCAAAATACAGAAAAAGCCAAATCAGAAGAAAAGGCAAAATACAGAAAAAGCCGAAAATGAAAAAAGGCAAGGATATAGAAAATCCAACAAACAGTTTGAACCGAATAACTAAGCCTGGAGAGGCTTACCAAAATAATACTCCACATCTTTCACAGTATGCAGAATAACTGAGCCTGGAGAGGCTCGCAGAAAGAATACTCCCTCAGAATAATTGAGCCTGGAGAGGCTCGCAGAAAGAATACTCCCTTCAGAATAATTGAGCCTGGAGAGGCTCACAGAAATAATACTCCTTCAGAATAATTGAGCCTGGAGAGGCTCGCAGAAAGAATACTCCCTCAGAATAATTGAGCCTGGAGAGGCTCGCAGAAACAATACTCTTCCTTCAGAATAGTTGAGCCTAGAAAGGCTCGATTCCCCAGAGATATCTCAAGCTTACACTCACGGGCCAAATTCCCCAGTGAAAGCTATCAGAATGCGATCAGCGAAATCCCCAAAGGAGGCCTGATCATCCAAGAAAAATGTCTAAGGACTTTAAACTTCCCCAATGGAGGATAGCTTTCCAACTCAAAAGCGATGAGTGAAGCTAAGCCTGAAGAGGCATCTCTTCAAAAGGAAGACCAATAAACTATTCCCCAAGTGGAATTTGGCTCTCAGCCTAACAAATGAACGTCAAGATGATCTGCCTAACAAAAGAGGCCAATCAACATCAATCACCAGTGGATGATCGCCTATCCAAGAGGCATCCCCACAAAAGGGGAAGAAAATCAAAAAGATTAATAAAATTCCCCAAGCGGAATTTGGCATCCCGCCAAAACATCGAACATCAAGACTATCTGCCTAACAGAAGAGGCTAATCAAAATCAACGACGAAATCCCCCAGCGGATAACAGCCTACACAGAGGCAAAAATCAGAAAATCAAAAAGAGATACCCGAATAAGGATGAACCGGGATACTCCACCAACGTCAAAGGACGTCAGCCAAACATAAGGCATCGCTCAACTCAGAGAGAAAGAGCATCTGTGTCTACACCCCAAGGAGTCAGAAATTCCCCATGGGTACCAACAATGCAATGCAAGTTGGGGCACAGGAACCTGTGAATGACTGCACATCCCCTAGACGGATCCCTGCGTTATCCAGCCCTCAGTGGCACAAAATCAGAAAAAACCGTCGAAGCAGCATCGTGGACTGTGGAGACAAAATCATCTCAAAGCCTAAAAGGCAATACTCAGCTACCCAGTTGTCGAGAGCACCGAGGTATGCACAAGTCTGGAGAGACAGTACTCAAACAAGGTCTGGAGAGACAGTACTCAAACAAGGTCTGGAGAGACGGTACTCAAACAAGGTCTGGAGAGACAGTACTCAAACAAGGTCTGGAGAGACAGTACTCAAACAAGGTCTGGAGAGACGGTACTCAAACAAGGTCTGGAGAGACAGTACTCAAACAAGGTCTGGAGAGACGGTACTCAAACAAGGTCTGGAGAGACGGTACTCAAACAAGGTCTGGAGAGACGGTACTCAAACAAGGTCTGGAGAGACAGTACTCAAACAAGGTCTGGAGAGACAATACTCAAACAAGGTCTGGAGAGACGGTACTTAAGGTCTGGAGAGACAATACTCAAACGAAGTCTGGAGAGACAGTACTCAAACAAGGTCTGGAGAGACGGTACTCGAACAAAGTCTGGAGAGACAATACTCAAACAAAGTCTGGAGAGACAGTACTCGAGGTCTGGAGAGACAATACTCAAGGTCTGGAGAGACAATACTCAGCCATCAGCGTCGTCAGAGGCACGTTGGTGTTAAACTTAGCTACCGAGGTTGTCAGAAGCGCCAAGGTATGCAACAACCTGGAGAGGCTACTCAACAATTTTCCACCGGAAGACATTACAAGTCAGAAGGTCGGCACATCACCCGGACAATTGGGTCAACTCCTTTACTTGTCAGCCGGTACACCAAAAGACCGTTTGACTAAGTAAAGGGGGGGCAGCTGTAGACCCCTAAAATTGTCCGGGTTGGAAATAAGACTCGAAGACTCTCGAAGACTGAAGGAAAGTCAGCCAAAAGGACTCCTAGAAGACCCTGGAAGACTTTAGGATGATTGTCTGTAGGTTTAGAGGTCTTAGAGTAGCTTAAAATAAGAATGTGGGAGGATTGAAGATCAATACAGCCTCCTAGAGGTTCAGTACGGCCGTACTGAACATTTTGAACTACAATACGGCCGTACTGAACTCAATACGGCCGTATTGAAGTTTTTGAACTTCAGTACGGCCGTACCAAATTCAATACGGCCGTACCGTAGTTCAAAATTTTGGTACGGGCCGTATTGATGTCAGAGGCCGTATTGCGCCTCACTCCTATATATAGGACGTCATTTGGACGTTCCTCCACACTTTCATACTCAGTTTTGACTCCCTCCTTGAGTATTCTAGGGTTTTTGAGCAGTGTTCTGCCCTAGAAATCTCTCTGGGAGTCGATCCGACGAAGTTCTGGAATTCCGAGCACTGAGCTTGGAGATTCGAACCTAGTCGAAGGGAAATCCTCCGGATTTCCATAGTCAAAAGTTTTTAGGAAGGAGCGAGCGAGCTTGTAGAGCGAGGGAACGCCAAAAAGCTTCCCAGTTTTACTCAATATATAAAAGCACGCTTCAAGAGGTTTCTTCTTAAATCCTTCCTTTTACTGCTTTCTGTGTGCATATTTAAACTGTCATCATGTAGATAGTCAATTCATAATTGTTTAGAATAAATAGGGGTAATTTAGTAATTTTACGCTGTTATTTTAGAAAATAATCTGTCATAGGGAACCCGAAAGGGGCGCTGTGGGGTGCTAACACCTTCCCCACGCGTAACCGACTCCCTTACCCAACTCTGGTTGTAGTGGCCAAAGTTGATTTTTAAATCAATTGCCTTATCCCTTTTTCCAATGTTTTGAGTAAAACATTGGTGGCGACTCCACGAACCCTCCTTTTATGAAAACCTCTAATCCATGGAGGGTCCCGCTTGGGATTAATATGGATTAGTGAGCCTTTTAATAAAATTGCTCGTTTGACGAGGTCTCAGTTTGAGAATAAGTCATTCTAGCAATCCACTATTTTTAAACAAATAAACGAGTCCAACCATCCTTCGCGAATGCCGAAAGCCCGTTTCGGGCCGGTGGCGACAGGGAGATACTGTGCGACACGTATGCCTCGTTCAAGACTTTCAACAGAGCTTGCCGATTCGGTTCGGAGCATAGGATCAACGACAACAGAGTAATCTTTGCTGGCGTCTTATGAAGTTGATCCATGATGGAGTACTCGCTCTGTCGGATAAACTTTAACAGCTCGTCTGTCTCCTCCTCGGATTCTTTTTCCTCGGTTTTCTCCTTTTCTTTTCCTTTATTCTTGGGAGCTTTATCGCGAAGATCTTCGGGAGTGTAGATCCTGCCACTCCTAGTCATGCCCCCAAGTCCAGCGATGTTAGAGATATCGCTGTCGGCAGAAGAATGGATGTCGTATATCCACGGCACAGCCTTATTTGATTCGTAGGGAAGAGGCCTTGGAGTAGTGATCCTTAATGGTGTTGGACCTTCCCCCTTGTTTGTCTTGATTACCAACAACGGAGTTGACGTGTGTTCGCTTGGCGCGGTTGTTGGCTTACACTTGATAACGAATGGCGTGCGATCCATCTTGAACATACGCATCGATTTAATCCTTTCTTTTTATTTATGTTTATTAATGGATTACTAGGAGAGATGTGTGAAATGAATGACTCCTAGATCTCTCCATGATCTATATGCATGATATGAGATGATGGAGATGAATATGCATGCATAGTGTTTATTCAACTGAGCATTATCATGTTTTTAGGATGTCCCTAAGATGATGCATGATATTGCTTGGTTTTGGATAAATAACCCTTTTTTTTTTCTTTTGGGTATTTTGTTTTTTTTGTATTTTTTTTGGGTGAAAAGGGAAACTACCTATATGAATGTGATGAAGGTAGATGTTAACACCATGCAATGGAAGATTCTTATTCCTATTTATTCTTTTTTTTTAAAAAGGAATGTTGTATGTTTAAAGAAATGCAATGTATGCTCAAACAATTTCACATAAACAATGCACAAACAATTCACTCATCCACGAACAGTCACGAGCGAATCACGAGGTAGGGGTATCCTGCAGAAAAGTGCATATTCAAGGTGGTTCTAACTGTTCTCACCGGTCTGAGGCCCCCAAGGTGCCCCCATTATAGGGACCCCAATTCCTCTCGTCGTAAGTCGATGGAAAGCTCCAACGCACTGTCGGACTCGAGTTCATGGTTATCACCTTGAGTGATGCTTTCCGACAACGGTCTGCGGGCACCTATAGACCCATTCGACAACCGGCCGTACTAACATCCACTCCCTATGGCTTACCACTCATGCCCCCGGGTATAGAGGGAACTGTTGTGTGCAAAGGTTTGTGTGCAGTTTTTATTTCAAACAATTGCGTAAAATTAAACATACAACAGTTATTTAAAGCCAAATAGATAAAACATATTATCATACAATCAAGGGGTAATGAAGTAATTTTAACTATCATTTGTTAAAAATAATCTGTCACTAAATGGGACTGACTCTCGAGGCTTCCCCAGTGGAGTCGCCATCTGTCGCCACCACCGGCCCGAAACGGGCTTTCGGCATTCGCGAAGGATGGTTGGACTCTTTTATTTCTTTAAAAATATGGATTGCTAGAATGACTTATTCTCAAACTGAGACCTCGTCAAACGAGCAATTTTATTAAAAGGCTCACCAATCCATGTTAATCCCAAGCGGGACCCTCCATGGATTAGCGGTTTTCATAAAAAGGAAGGGTTCATGGAGTCGCCACCAATGTTTTACTCAAAACATTGGAAAAAGAGATTTAAGGCAATCGATTCAAAAATCGACTTCGGCCATTACAACCAGAGTCGGGTAAGGGAGTCGGTTACGCGTGGGGAAGGTGTTAGCACCCCACAGCGCCCCTTTCGGGTTCCCTATGACAGATTATTTAAAAATAATAGTGCGAAATTACTAAATTACCCCTATTTATTCTAAGCAATTATGAATTAACTATCTACATGATGACAGTTTAAATATGTACACACAGAAAGCGATAAAAGAAGGGACTTTTAAAGAGATAAACCTTTGAAGCGTGCTTTCTTATATATCTTGACAGAAATTGGGAAGCGTTTTGGCGTTCCCTCCCTCTACAAGACCGCTCGCTCCCTCCTATCAAATTTTAACTATGGAAATCCGGAGGATTTCCTTTCGACTAGGTTCGAGACTCAAGCAAATGGCTCGTGACTCAAGAACTTCGTCGGATCAACTCTCCGAGTGATTTCTAGGCGGAAGCACTGCTCAAAAAAACCCAGAATACTCAAGGAGAGGGTTAAAACTCAGTCCAAAAAAGTCCCCAATGACGTCCAAATGACGTCTTATTTATAGGGAACAGGCGCAATACGGGCCCTGGAGTCAATACGGTCCGTATTGAAGTTTTGAACTTCAATACGGCCGTATTGAGTTCAATGCGGCCGTATTGAAGTTCAGAAACTTCAATACGGCCGTATTGAGTTCAGTGCGGCCGTATTGTAGTTCAAAATGTTCAATACGGCCGTACTGAACTTTTGGGAGGCCGTATTGGGCTTCATTCCCTCCACTTTCCTTATTTTAAGCTACTCTAAGACTTCTAAACCTATGAATAATCATCCTAGGGTCTTCCAGGGTCTTCCAGGAGGTCCTTCCGGCTGACTTTCCTTTGGTCTTCGAGAGTCTTCGAGTCTTATTTCCGACCCGGGAACAATTTTAGGGGTCTACACTAAACACCCACAGAATCTCATAATATCAATAATTCTCCAAACAAAAATAATTATAAAATTATCCATAATCCTACGGAATTCCTCCTCTACCCAATTCCCTCATGTAACTTTGCATACAAATAATTCCTTTTTCCCTCGTACCTTGATAAATAGTAGCTGAAACTAAAGCAGGATCTGGTTGATCTCCTCCTCTAGGTTCCCTTCGATCTTCAGAGAGTGTAGAAGGAAAAGAAGTCAAGAGTGAAAAGTGTGAATTTGGGAGTGCCAGAGCGTGCTATTTATAGGCATTAGGAGTGGCCAGAATGGCCCGTTTCAAATCTGGAACGGCCTGTTCTGGACTCATTCATCATGTGTAAAGTTTTCACATCTAGAACGGCCTGTTCTAAAACCAGAACGACTCGTTCTAGGGTTACATTTTAACCCATAACGGCCATGTTTAGAATAGCTTGTTCTTAAACCAGAACGACCCGTTTCCAACTAGGGTTACAAGCCTTTTTGGTGATTTGGAACGCCCCATTCTCAACTAAGATTTGTAGAAATTTTATTATTTTGGAACGACCCGTTCCAATTTGAGAACGACCCATTCTAGGCTACTAATCACCCTTATTGGGCTTTGGACCTTCATATAATTTCTGAAAATTGGGGGTGTTACACAAACAAAAAACTTTAACAATTTGTTTGTTCTTATAAGCATACATTAGACAAGAAATTTGGGACCAATCCTGCTATCCAACAGATATTCCCGCACCTCCGAGCGAGGTTTCTCACTCCTTCTTACCTTGATGAGTCAAAGATGAAGCATGTGTGGTTTCCTGATGACCTCTTCCTCTTGGTTCTATTGAGTCTTTAGAGCGTGTAGAAAGAAATGAGAGTAAATTAAGGAGAATAAGAAGTATGAAAAGTAACTCCTGACAAATTCTTTTTACTTAAAATAATAATAACAACAACAACAAAACTACCACTACATCCTCCCTTCTACCTTTATAAAACAATTAAAATACATTTTCTCTTTTTTAATTAAAATAACATATACTTAACTTTAATAAAATACATTTCATAAAAAACTTGTCTCATATCAAATAATTGAATATTAATTAAAAATCATGTTTTATATTAAAATAGAGCTCACATAAAATAGATAACTAATATAAAATATACTTCTCCTTTTTAGTAAAAATAACATATGTTTTTATATAAAAATAAAAAAGTCATATCAAATAGTTAAATAATATTAAAAATCCTTCTAATAAACACATTAAGACATTAAAATAAATACTACATATTATTAATATAATTTTATGAAAATCGGGTTTGTTACATTTGATACCATATCAAAGTTCTTTCAATGGTGAAGGAGATGAGCAAAGAACAGGGAGAAAGAAAGAAAGAAATATACTGAATGAAATATTATTCATTGATGACAAAATAAATAAAAAGCTATATATATATATATATATATATATATATATATAACCCTAGGATAAAACAGAAAAAAGAAAACAAACTAACTTACACAGGCTACCGGTTTAAACTGGTTTAAACTAAAAACTAAAAAAATAAGAAACTAATTAACAACTTAAATAAAATAACAATTATATAAAAGGGCAATGGAATATTGTAATACTTGTGTAGGATGCATATAAGAGAAGTGAAATTGTTGCCAATGATTTGGAAGATAACCACTTTGAGAGGGTTGAAAGTTAGGTTGTTGTTGAGGGAATTGATTCTGAAACTGAAAATTGCCTTGAGCAACATAAATGGGATCAAAATGATGATAGCAATTAGTAGCAATGTGGCCAAATTTATTGCATACTTGATATTAAACATTGTTATGACCACCATGGCCACCTCTTTGGCCAAAGCAACCTAGCTCGTCTACCATGGCCACCACCATGACCAAATTGAGTGCACAACTTCAGGAGAGGTTCGACCTAGCAACACATACATTTTCATCATCACTAGAAACAATTTCATTCTTATTTGATGTTTGGTAGTGCTCCATTTCTTTAGCTATTGCTTCGTATATAGAGATAAACTGTTGTCTTTTTTACAATTAATTTTCTCTCATACACAACAACAATTTCCACTTCATTCCCAGGATCTATATTTGATAGTACCTTTTGCCACTTCTCATTGTCACAGAAGAGTAATGCATCTCTCTTGTAAACTTGAATGGTGGTTCTTTGTGTGATTTATCACCAGTAAGTTTTTCAGGCTTGTTGATTTAATATTGTTTGGTGAAGAATAATGAACATGACATATCATTGTCTTCAAGTTACGTCCATTTACTTGAGGGACTTTACAAATCACAGAAGAACCTTGGCTGTCAAAAAGTTAACCATTCTGGATAATTATCATCAGGGAGCACAGAACTGCAATCACTAGTACTTTTATTCTGTAAAATGAAAATATATATGTTTAACATTTTTTTTGGGTAACTGGATAAAAGAATATATGCTTAAAAGTTTATTGAAGAATACATTAATAAGATTCATAATTAATTCAACAGTTGAAGATATAAGAAGATTATAACTCTTATTATCATTAATAAAAGTAGTCTTTTGAGTACCGAAAAAACTATAATTAATGAATATAGCTTGATAAAGATATTAATATTGTGAATATAATATTTACTCATATTAGATAAACAAAGATTGTTGGTCCAACAAAAAAAAGAATTCATACCTCAAAAAAAATGAAAAAGTGAGAGAATATTTTGAATTTAAAATTTCATTTTATATCACAACATATTTATAATACAAAATCATGAAAAAAATACTCAAGCAGTACTCTTAAAAAATATTTTATCTTCCTTCTAGTGGTCTATGTGGAAAATATGACACGTACTTTTATTAATCTTTATTTATTCTTTTTACCTTTCACTCTACAACAACCTCACAATTTTTTAATTTGGGAATATTATATATTTAAGTCCCAAAAGGTTAGTATACAACAGTGTACGATGTATTAACGAATATACGATTTTTTTGTTTTGGGAATATTATGAATAACGAATAAACCTTATATATATATATATATATATATATATATATATCTATCTCTCTCTCTCTCTCTCTC